>NC_048300.1:128737453-129112052 GCF_013100865.1 Trachemys scripta elegans | reverse complement strand
TGCATCCGAAGAAGTGGGCTGTAGTCCACGAAAGCTTATGCTCTAATAAATTTGTTAGTCTCTAAGGTGCCACAAGTACTCCTGTTCTTCTTTTTGCGGATACAGACTAACACGGCTGTTACTCTGAAACCTGAAAATCCTAGGCGGCTCATAGGACTTTCTGGGAGGGAGGGACAGGAGCAGAGATGCGGTGCTTCTCCGCTCCTCCCCCTCCCTCCCAGCACTTTATGCTTAGGACTTTCTGGGAGGGAGGGCGAGCAGCGGGGAAGCGCTGTGTCTCCACTCCCCCTCCCTCCCAGAAATTCCTAAGCGCTGCCAAACAGCTGTTTAGCTATGGGGGAAGTGCTGAGAGGAAGGGGGAGGAAGCGGAGAAGAGGAACTTGTGCAATGCTCCCTTGTAAAGTCACTGCTCTTCCACAGAATCTTACAAGGAGTGGACAGAGCAAGCAACCAAACAACGTTATAAGGGAGCATTGCACAACTTTAAATGAGCATGTTCCCTAATGGAGTAGCAACGCAACTTTGAAACAACGTTAAGCGGGATGATGTTAAGTGAGGAGTTATTGTACAACCTAGATGGACCTACTATAAGGTGGGTGCAAAATTGGTTGGAAAACTGTTCCCAGAGAGTAGTTATCAGTGGTTCACAGTCATGCTGGAAGGGCATAATGAGTGGGGTCCTGCAAGGATCAGTTCTGGTTCTGTTCAATATCTTCATCAATTATTTTGAAAATGGCATAGAGTACACACTTATAAAGTTTGTGGACCATACTAAGCTGGGAGAGGTTGCAAGTGCTTTGGAGGATAGGATTAAAATTCAAAATGCTCTAGACAAATTGGAGAAATGGTCTAAAGTAAATAGGATGAAATTCAATAAGGACAAATGCAAAAGTACTCCACTTAGGAAGGAACAATCAGTTGCACATACACAAACTGCCTAGGAAGGAGTACTGTGGAAAGAGATCTGGAGGTCATAGTGGACCACAAGCTAAATATGAGTCAACAGTGTAACGCTGTTGCAAAAAAAAAAAAAAAAAGAACATCCTTCTGGGATGTATTAGCAGTAGTGTTGTAAGCAAGACACGAAAAGTAATTGTTTCGCACTACTCCACGCTGATTAGGCCTCAACTGCTGTACTGTGTCCAGTTCTGCATATCACGTTTCAGGAAGGATGTGGACAAATTGGAGAAAGTCCAGAGAACAGCAACAAAAATGATGAAAGGTCTAGAAAACATGACCTATAACGGAAGATTGAAAAAAATTGGGGTTCTTTAGGTTGGAGAAGAGAAGACTGAGAGGGACATAATAACAGTTTTCAAGTACATAAAAGGTTGTTATAAGGAGGAAGGAGAAAAATTATTGTTCTTAACCTCTTAGGATAGGACAAGAAGCAATGTGCTTAAATTGCTGCAAGGGCGGTTTAGGTTGGACATTAGGAAAAACTTCCTGTCAGAGTGGTTGTGGAATCTCCATCATTGGGGATTTTTAATAGCAGGTTGGAAAAACACCTGTCAGGGATGGTCTAGATAATACTTAGTCCTGCCTTGAGTGCAGAGGACTGGACTAGATGACCTCTCAAAGTCCCTTCCAGTTCTATGATTCTATGATAAACTGAGGCACCAAAAATCACTAGTTTTTGCAAATTGATTGCTTAATTATTTGTTCCATTATCCTTCCAGATACAGAAGTTAAGGTGACTGGTCTGTAGTTCCCCGGGTTGTCCTTATTTCTCTTTTTATAGATGGGCACTATATTTGCCCTTTTCCAGTCTTCTGAAATGTCTCCTGTCTTCCAAGACTTTTCAAAGATAATTGCTAATGGCTCAGATATCTCCTCAGTCAGCAACTTGAGTATTCTAGGATGTATTTCATCAGGCCCTGGTGATTTGAAGATATCTAACTTGTCTAAGTAATTTTTGACTTGTTCTTTTCCTATTTTAGACTCTGATCCTACCTCATTTTCACTGGCATTCACTATGTTAGATGTCCAATCGCAACCAACCTTCTTGATGAAAACCGAAACAAAGATATCATTAAGCACCTCTGCCATGACTGCTTAACCTGAGCCATTTTAAAGTGGCCTGGGTTTCAAGAGGGCAAGGACTCAGCATCTCTGAAAATCAGGACCCTTTAAGATTTCTCAAGCTAGACACCCCAAAATCACTAGCCACTTTTGAAAATCTTCACTCTTCCCCTCCCTCTCTCCTGATACTACTTCAGGGATCAGTAACCTTTGGCACGCGGCTCGCCAGGGTAAGCACCCTGGCGGGCCAGGCCGGTTTGTTTACCTGCCACGTCCGCAGGTTCAGCCAATCGCGGCTCCCACTCTCCGTGGTTCGCCGCTCCAGGCCAATGGAGGCTGTAGGAAGCGGCGGCCAGCACATCCCTCGGCTCGTGCCGCTTCCCGCATTCCCCATTGCCCTGGGATGGCGAACCGCAGAGAGTAGGAGTAGCGATTGACCAAACCTGTGGATGTGGCAGGTAAACAAACCCGCCCGGCCAGCCAGAGTTCTTACGCTAGTGAACCGCATGCCAAAGGTTGCCAATCCCTGTACTACTTAGCCATGTTTCCCAGAGACAGTTATCCCTAGAGCACCTCCAGATATTGTTCCAGTGCAATGTTATTTGTCTTTAGAGTACACTAGGTTTTATCAATTGCTAGTTATTCTAAAACTGATTCTGAAAAGTCATATGACACAAGAAAGTCTGTGCTATCCCAACATTTACCATACAATAATATCTAAGCATAGATATTATGTTTAGAATTATTTATTTATTATTCAGATACTACTTTGTGCTAGCAGTTGTAAATGTGGACTTTAAGGACCTCCACGGTAATTCAAGGTGGAGAAATGTACAACTATAATTTATTAACTAAACTGTGACACTAGTTCAGATGCAGCTGTTATCACTTTGAAATGAGCCATGTCAACCACAAAAATTAGCAGCTGCATTTCCATATAACATTAATTAGCAAACTGTGATGAAATATATTTAGCAATGCATATTAAAAATTTAAGGTGCGAAATACTACAAATGCAAGCTACTTAACTAATTTGCTAAAGCTAAATTGGTACTGTTGAGATCACACTAATTTTTAAGCCATAGTCTTGCTATCAGAAATTTTAATTATAAACAGATGTCTATTCTTTCTTTTCCTGTTTTTGAAATATGTCTAAAAATTCACCATGCACTACAATGCTCTTTTATGTCTTTGAATCTTATTTTAAAATAATGGCTAACTAATGACCCAAATAAAAAAACTACATAAGATATAGTCATATTTAAGGAAGCTGGGAGACCTCCGGCAAATGTCTTGCCAGCAATTGTGATTATTTCTTAGATTTATTTTGAAAGTAGCAAGCAATGTTATGATAAAAATTCCTTTGGGGAAAAAAAAACTTTCTGTGGCCTGTTTCTGAAACAATAAATCTACTAAACTTTAAATTAAATTCAAAAATATAAAATGCTAATTAAAAATACAAGTGGAAATAAAAATGTTGACTACTTGCAAATGTTAAAACTAAAGATTACTCTTTTCAATTAAAATAATAAACAAGCACTCTTACTATTCACCTCATAATTAGTTTTAAATGCTGCACTGGCATTTCTCTTATAATTAACTTTCAGGGACAATGACATGTTTCATCCATTAAATTATAAACTCTACATTTTGAATCATCAGAAAGCTGTGCTACTTATCCTTTGCAAAAATTCAAACTGAATCTTAAAATGTCTTTCTTCTGCATTCTCTGATATCCTTTGACTTCAGTTATCAGCACAATGAGAAGTGCATTCATTTATATCACTATTTCACCACTTCATTTCTCTCAGCACTGAAATGGCGAGAAAATAAAGTGTCACATTTACTTAATGAATTGGAACTCAAGCAAGACATTTCAATCTGGCTTTCATATTAGGGTATGGCTGAATAGAAATGGGTTAACTGTCAATATTTTTACTGTCAACTTACATTTCTCTTTGCCCATGTCATTTTTTTTTCCAGCAGTGTTCCAATTATTATTAGGAACCGTTCCAGATTTAACTTGCCCATTGGGAAATGTACAAAGCAGATACACATGGATATCAGAATTATGTAAAAGGTCTTGCTTACCGAGTTTAGGAGCATGTGGCAATTTGATATTAATACAAATGACCATAAAATGGAAATGTTTTAAAACTTTCAGTTAAATTTAGTTCAGAAGCAAAGATGAAACCAGAAATACTCAGAACCAAATCAGCCTTTTGTCTCTTGATAAACAAGATGGAGCTCAGCATTCATAGATATAACATGCTCATGCTCCAGGACAGCAACAACTGCTCAGAACAGTAATATCCTGATAGTCAATCCACAAACTGTAGCCTCTTGGCAGGCATCTATCTTTCACCTGCTTTCCTAACCAGAATTTTGACAGACTAGGGCTAATAAAACTCATGGAGGAAAAAATGGTCGCAGACCTGAAGGTGTGAAAATACTTAGGACCCCAGTGGTCCTAGATTTCAGTTGTGCCAGAGATTATAAGAAAAAGCACCACACAGACAATTGTCATTTTGGACAAAATCATCTTCATTTTTTGTCTTTTGTCCCAGGGCTCCCTATCTGTCCCAAACAGCTGGGTTTGAAACTTGAACAGGACATGCAAAACAATGAAACACAGACAAGGAGATAGATATATAAGTGGAAGACCACAACTTAATGATCTTTTAAATTTAATGGGGGTGAAGGACTAACACCCCACTTCCCCCCATCTCCCTGCCAAAAATCAGGCATTTATTTTTATTTTGGTTCAGCCTAGTGTTAGATGGCCTCCATACCAAATAATCAATATTCATGCTGGACCCTCTTCAGACTAATCCCTAACATTCACCCCACCTCTGAATCCTCTAACCTTTCCCCTATGACAGAGAATGAGAAATGTGAAAGGTACTTCAGTTTGTAAAAACATAGGGACTCTCCTTCCTCCTCCAGGCTAGTAAGGTCAATAAGTTATCCTTCTGAGTTTCATGTCTACCTCTGGGAGCTGGCCCCTTTGACATCAGTCACACAGGGTGTCAGTAAACAGCTTGGTCACAACCTCCACCTCAGTAGCTAATTTCTGCCTCCCATCAATCCCATCTCTAAGGTCTTCCAACAACACATCAATTCCCATGTCTGACAAATGTGCTCATCTTTCATTTAAATCTCAGGAAAATCATCCCAGATTTTCATGTATGTCATCACCACACCACAAGTGTCCAAGATGACTCTGGTGACATTTCAGTTCACAACCTTCCAGGTCTGATCCACACAAGCAAGACCTTTTGATCAGTTTAGACCAAAGCACATTTGATATCCAGCCATAACTGTAATTCAACATACATTCCTGCTAAATTCTGACTCTCAAATTCACTCCAGCACAAACTCTAAGATTGCTCTCCCCTAAAAGAATAACATGTATGTGATTCACCCATCAGGTAGCCCAGAAGCAGCCGGAACTGGTCCCACAAGATGCCCTTCTCCCAAACCACTGAGGATGGACAACTTCAGCCCCGAAGCCGAGTGGCGACCCGCTTGCTGTTCTCCTACCCTTTTGTGGGCTTGGTGGACTCTAACGCCTGTAAACCCAGATATCCACATTGTTTCTGAGATTTCCAGAAAACTATAAGCACAAAAGATTTAGCTCATACTCTCCCCGTGTCCTGCTAGTCCACATTACAGGGTGGGCATAAGAAAGAACATTCCTATCGCCAGAGCCCTGAAGCTTGAACCCCTCTGAGAATCAAACGCCTTCAAAGCTGCAATGTAACCACACCAACACACCTGAATACTGTGTAACAACATTTGCTGGACTGCACAGGTAGGCTGACACGTTTCTCAATACTGCAGCAAATAGATACCTGCTTAGGTAACTACCATCCCAAAGTATAATATAAAGTCTGGCTCTTGAAAGTAGAGATAAATACAACAGTGCATTTTTATGTACAAAATTATTCACCACACAGAGATGTATTTCCTTGTTGGGGGCAGGAGGCAAAGCTTCCAGCTTTAAGCTTGTATGGAAAATGCACACAGAAAGATTATTCAACCCTGTCTGACTATAAGTTCATAGTCTCAGGTTTGGCACCACGTAAACACACCTCTAAAATCCAAACAAAGGGAACTATTTTGATTTATAATTAAATAATGTCTTTCCAGCCGCAACAACAAAAAGAAGGAAATATTCCTTTTTGTAGCTTGTGAATCATTAGGACAGTAGGAAAACAATGATTATCCTGAAAAATGAAACTTCAAACTATAATCTACTTGGATTTAGAATGAGGACTAATCACTCTCCTCACATTCAGCTCAGGCCTTTCTGGAACAATGGGTATGTAAGCTAGGTAGCCAAAACATAAAACTAAGCCCTGGTCTACACTACGAGGTTAGGTCAAATTTAGCCGCGTTTAGCCGCATTGCTTGTAAAATCGACCTAACAACCAACCCCATTCCGTCGACCTAAAGGGGTCTTAAAATCGACTGCTGTACTCCTCCCCGGTGAGGGGAGTAGCTTTAAAATCGACCTTGGGTCGAATTTGGGGTAGTGAAGACGCAGCGTTGTGCAATTCAACGGTATTGGCCTCCGGGAGCTGTGTGACTCTGGACAGCACTTTCAACTCCAATGCACTAGCCAAGTACCCAGGAAAAGCCCCGGGAACTTTTTAATTTAATTTCCTGTTTGGTCAGCGTGGCGAGCTCAGCATTACTATGAGCAGAGGATATTAGGGAGCCACAGATTCAATGTCAAAGCAGCTATGAGATCATAAGTCCACCCAGAAGAGCTGCAATTCCCACATGCAGACTGAAAAAACCCCAAGAAAATAAGCCTAGATGATTACATTAAGAGCCTGGATAAAATCTCTGGCTAGAAAAGGAACAGTTTAGCAAGGCAGTATGTACACCACAAGTATTGAAAATTCCAAAGGACTGAAACACAAGATGAAAATTCAGAGGAACCCATTTTGGAGAACTTTCTCCACCTGAACATAAACAAATGGCATAGTTACTCATCTTCTGTTCATGTTGATACCAATGCTCATCTCTGTTTTTTCTGCAACTGTGAACCCTCAATACAAGATATGAAAAGTAGTTTTTTACATTACATTTCTCCCAGCCTCTTGGTAACTTGGGAATATTTGGCAACAAGTCTTCTTAATGAATCAGTTGTAAAATTCATAGTTTGCATCTTTTATTCATTGGGGTCAAAGGTATCACATTCCTTCTGTTCTTTTTTCAAGGAAATTATGGTCTAAGTGGCTCAGATATGGTCGCTCTAAAGTGAATTAGAAAAGCCATGAGAGCTATATATTAACTTAATAAGGGAATATGAACAGATATTTTTGCTTGACTCTGCAGAAAATAAAATTACCAACTTGTGCTCTTCAGTATAAGTCAAGATTCTGAAGTTCTATCTATTCAGGCAAATATAGATTTTAGCCCTGCCAATGCATTATTCTTCTAAGGATATTGATAAATTTGGGCAGCATTTTGCTACTAAAACAATGTTATTGCTGACTTATTCCTCAGTGTGTCAGGAACACATTGGTGATATGTCAGCCCCAAACATCTTTCCTAGCAGCTTCATATAGATGTTGAACAGAATTTGTGACAGATGGAAGCTTGTGTGACTATGTACAATCCCTCATGAAAGATAAGCCAAAACACTGCTGCCTGGGATCTCTCACAAAGGAAGGGGGGGGGGGACACAAACAATAGAAGGATCATTGTATCAGTCTCTACTTGAGGTTAATAATCTTTTATAAATCAAAAGATATAAAAATTAATAGATTTATTAAAATCAGCATCTTACTCTGCTCCACTACCTGGAGGAAATCACTATTAACAGTAACTGACTTAGTCCATACCTAGGTCCGAAACCAGATGAAAGAGGACTCTAGAAATATATAGCCTCCAAGTTTTGATAGAGCAACTTTACCACACCTTTCCTGACAAACTCCCCTAAAAAGGGTACATTTAAAACAAATCAGTAACCTGAAAGACTGTTAACATCCTGTTTTATTGTACTGCACTGTATATAGGTTTTAGATCACACTCATCATTATAGTATCTGAACACCTTCCAACAGTGCATTAAGCAACATAACTAACATTGGACATGTGTTTGTTTTCTCATTCTTTTCCCAAGGGTAGGTATGTGTGCAGTAGAATGTTTTGGGTTTTTTTGTGTTATAAAATAAAACTAATACCTACTTTTCCATATGTTTATATTAGAAAAGGCAAGGTTGAAGAAATGTGCCTTGAACTTAGAATGGAAGTTGTTTTTCCCCCTGAGTACCGCCCAACTACCACCTGTTGAGGGCAGCTGTTATTTTGTGAGGGTGAAATTTAACAATCCCTATCAAAGAGCAGCCCAAATATCTCAGTTAACCTTAACTAGCTGTAGAACATATTGTTCCATCTCCAAGATCATTAAAGAGTGTGTGCACCTGACTTGCACATCAGCTGCATAAACACACCCAAATATGCATGTACAAAAATATCTTAAGTTTGGGGTGCATGCAAAAGCACATATGAACTTTTGAACATTAAGGCCTAATTATTGTATTTACACCACCAAAAGACTTCAGTTATTTGCCATAGAGCTAGTGGGGAAACTAGAATAAGGGTGGGATTAACTTCAATGGGGGCAGAATTAGGCCAACAATGAGCATTTATGAAAATCCTACCACAGTAGTCCAGCACTACGTTAGTAACTACAACATAAAAATATGCATCTTGTAGCTCCACTACTTATGCTGCTTTTACAACAGTAAGGCAAACTATGTACCTGTTTAACCAGACAAACCAGAATAAATAAAATGTCAGGGAAAATAGGACTCTCTCTTTTTATTTAGGCAACTAGCTTCACACTGCACTATTTCAACAGTAGCCCTCCACCAAATGGACCAAGCAATCTAATGAAGCCTACTAATAAGCAAGAGATACACAGGCTGGCCATGACTCTGACCATTACATGCCCCACCAGACATTGCCAAAAAGATATCGTCCTTGTGGGATCTCTCTATGCAATTTTCACTCCAGCACTAGAGGTTCTGACCCATGGCTGACCTCCATGAACGCCCTCCTGGTCATAAGTCTTATCTACAATCTGCGCTGGGATCCTGTATATAACATATCTATACATAGGTGTATGTAAAATCTTGTATCCTACTCATTATGGAATAATTTAAATACCTGGTAACAAAACAAAAAGTATTCTGTTTGTAATTTGTTTTTTATACATAAAGCTTACATTATTCCTAATAATTTTGCAAAACCACATGTACTAAATCAACAGATATTTTCCACAGCATGTTATTCCTTTTCTTTCCCTTTGTTTCCTTCAACTATCTCTATTAATTGCTATTGCTTTTTTCCATTCTGTATTACTAATTTGTTCCTTTCTCTTTTCCATTAACCGCCTTCACTCTTGTCTCTTGTCTTTCTTGAGAATGCAGAGAATTTGTGTTTTAAACAATTTTAGAGGCACTTCATGTTTAATACTATATATGTGCTCACGTGCTCTCCTGCTGCCTCTGCCATTTAAATGCTAACCCAGTATGCTCCTCCAGTGCAATGATTGATGATGCCGTGGCTGTTCATATTGCTGATGAAGGAAAAAAGTTGTGACTGAACATACTGAAGCTGAAACTAAATGTGTGTTTGTGGTGGGAGTAACGCCAATAGCTGAAACAGAGGTCAGAAACAAATAAAATCCAGTTGCTCTCGTGCAAAATATACGAGAGATATTTTAGAAAGTAGATATTTAACAAACATAAAATCTTGGTCAGATAAGATAACTGGAAACTATTTCATCACTTGTTAAGAAAATGAATATTCAAATACATTTTACTTTAATGAAATTATCTGGAATACTGTAAAGTAACAGATATAAAAATTACAGGCAAAATGTTTAGGAGCGCCAAAGGGATTTAGGAGCTTATGTCCCTTTGATTTTCAGCGAGACTTAGGGCTGGTGTATACTGCACAATTAGGTCAACACAAGGCAGCTTATGTCAACCTAGTTGTGCACATGTTTACACCCCAACTGGTCCTCCCACCTTTCTAAGCACCCCCCATATCAACAAAAAAGTAACCACCAACTCCCCGAGTGGCATAGAGAAATGGTCAATGTACTTAGGTCAACGCAGTGCGAGTGTAGATACTGCATCAGTTATGTTTAAAGATAGGATTTAGTCACCAAGATCACAGAAGCCGCACAAAATTTTTGAAATCTCTTTTCCTGATTGTCCAGCTTGATGAACACACCAAGCTGCTCTCCGTTGTTGAGTGCACCTGCCCAGCTGAACGTGCCCGCAACATGCTCCAGACACACACCTGCCAGGACTAGACAGCAGATATTGGATCTCCTGGGCTGGTGGTGAGAAGAAGCTGTGTAGGCACAGCTCTGAACCAGCTATAAAAACATCTACATCTATGAGCTGATTGCTCAGGGAAAAGGGTACTACAGGGACCGGCAGCAGCACCACATGAAAGCCAACAACCGGCGGCAGGCATACCAAAAGGATAGGGAAGCCCAAAAGTGTGCAAAGCAGCAGACCGGTGGCTTTTAAAAAGAGCTGCATGCCATCCTCAGCAGAGACCCCACCACCATCCCCAAAAGCACCATGGATACCACCGAGGAGCCCAAGTAACAAGCCCCTGCCATGAACAGCAAGGAGCAGAAGATGGTGGATGAGGAAGGAGAAGTATAGGGGACAGGTGACCAAGGGATCCAGCTGCGCAGAGAGTCAGGACCTGTTTTTGACTCCACCACAGTCCAGTCAGTTGAGCACGGATGCAGTGGAAACAACTGGGGTAAGTGTGTAGATAAACTTCCAATTACAGAGATGCCCCCAAAGTAGCAGGACACAATCTTTTGACTTCTCATTCATTTACTTGTATTAGAAGAGGTAGCGGTGCAAGCATAAGAGGTGGAGTATCTATCTGCTTTTCATTGCCCTTTTTAGTTGGCACATGAATATCTTGATTTTTTATATGGTCTTGCATGACCTTCTCATAAACAAACTAGGGAAATACAACCTAGATGGAGATACTTCAAGGTCGGTGCAAAACTGGTTGGAAAATCATTCCCAGAGAGTAATCATCAGTGGTTCACAGTCATGCTGGAAGGGCATAACGAGTGGGGTCCCCCAGGGATTGGTTCTGTTCAATATCTTCATCAATGTTTTTAGATAATGGCATAAAGAGTACACTTATAAAGGTTGCAGACAATACCAAGCTGGGAAGGGTTGCAAGAGCTTTGGAGGACAGGATTAAAATTCAAAATGATCTAGACAAACTGGAGACATGGTTTGGAGTAAATAGGATGAAATTCAATAAGGACAAATGCAAAGTACTCCATTTAGGAAGGAACAATCAGTTGCACACATACAAAATGGGAAATGACTGCCTAGGAAGGAGTGCTGCGGAAAGGGATCTGGGGGTTATAGTGGATCACAAGGGAAATATGAGTCAACAGTGTAACGCTGTTGCAAAAAAAGCAAACATCATTCTGGGAATTATTAGCAAGAGTAGTGTAAGCAAGACAAGAAGTAATTCTTCAGCTCTACTCCGCACTCATTAGGCCTCAATTGGACTATCGTGTCTTATTCTGGGAGCCACATTTCAGGAAAGATGTGGATAAATTGGAGAAAGTCCAGAGAAGAGCAACAAAAATGATTAAAGGTCTGGAAAACATGACCTCTGAGGGAAGATTGAAAAAATTGGGTTTGTTTAGTCTGGAGAAGAAATGAGTGAGAGGGGACATGGTAACAGTTTTCAAGTACATAAAGGGTTGTTACAAGGAAAAGGGAGAAACATTATTTTTCTTAACCTCCGAGAATAGGACAAGAAGCAATGGGCTAAAATCGCAGCAAGGGCGGTTTAGGTTGGACTTTAGGAAAAACTTCCTAACTGTCACAGTGGTTAAGCGCTGGAATAAATTGCTTAGGGAGGTTGTGGAACCTCTATCATTGGGGATTTTTAAGAGCAGGTTAGCCAAACACCTGTCAGGGATGGTCTAGATAATACTTAGTCATGCCTGGAGTACAGGGGACTGGACTAGATGACCTCTCGAAGTCCCTTCCAGTTCTATGATTCTATGAAGCAATTTGTTATGTACAAAGGAGGTCCCTTGAATCCTCCTGAGATATCTCGATGAAACCTTCATGGATGTACTTTGCAGTCCTCTGATGAAGTTTTCTAGGGAGGGCTGCCTTATTTCTTCCTCCACAGTGGGACACTTTCCCATGCCACTCAGCAATAACTTCAGAAGGCACCATTGCAGAACTCAGGCTAGCAGCATTCAGGCCTGGGCGACTTCGGGACACCAATAGCAGCTGTGCTCTCTCTGCCTTTGTTACTCTCAGGAGTGAGATACCAGCTAAAAATCACCACTGCCTGTGGAAAACGATCCCAGTATCCGGTGTCACTACCCTATACTACTAGAATCATGCAACCAAGCAAATCTCTCATTTCCTCTACCCCCAGCAGGCCATACTCAACAGGGCTGATGCAGTGACTAGTGCTGTGCACAAGCAATCCAAAGCAGAAGTGACAATGTGGTGCTTAAAACTTCTGGGGAGTGAATTCAGCATCTTAAGTTTCGCTTTCTGTCGTGAATGTGCTGACAAATGGTACCTCTGGGTGTTTTATCTTCAGCTGCTATCACTGCAGCCTTCAGGGTCTCCCCGCTCCAAACCCGCACAATACCTGAGCCAGAAAAGGAGGAGAAAGAAAAGGACTCGGGATGACATGTTCCAGGAGCTTCTGCAAGCCAGTCCTACAGTGGACCGTGAGCACAGGGCCTGGAGGATGAATACTGCAGATGGGCCTGTGAGAGCACAGGGCCTGGAGGATGGCCTGGAGAAGGAAAGGGCAGAGAGGAGAAAGGCACAGGAGTCCCTGCAGGAAAAGGAAAGGGAGATGCACCAGAACATAATGGGGCTTCTCAGTCAGCAAACAGATGCTGCAGACGCTGGTGAACCTGCACGTTCAAAAATCCTGGGCTTGCCTCCCTCTGCAGCCCATTGAAAACTCAATATTGAGATCTCCCAACAGCCCCCCGCCCCAATATTCCACATGACATCGGGGTCACTGCAGTACCCCTACCATTCCACCTTGGGGGACATTAAAGACAATCACAACTTCACAAACAGTGATCAGTGAAAGCCACAGTTAGTGTATGGGTAGCTGAAATGGACATGAATGTTCTTTCCTCTCTTCATTTATTAAGTTTTTAATGCATGTGTTTTAAAATTGCAGTGGGTTTTTTTCTGTATTGATTTTGTTACAGAACAAAATTCCATTTGGAACATAATTAATCTTTATTAGTTCAAAATATATGCTGCCAAGTGCTCACTAGTTTTGAAAGCAACCAATTACCTGTTACTGCACAATGTCACACAACTCATAGGATCATTCACAAACAAAATTAATAGGTGCATTGAGAATGCTATATTCCTACATATTCAGCAATCACCACACAATTCCTACCAGGCCACAAAAGTGCAGACCCACACACTACTCTGGCTCACTGTTAAAATGGTCTTTCAAAGTCTCCCTGAGCTGCATAGCTCTGCACATTGAGCTCTTCTAATAGCCCTTGTCTCTCGCTGTACATATTCAAAAAGAACAGGAGTACTTGTGGCAACTTAGAGACTAACAAATTAATTTTGTTAATTTGTTAATCTCTAAGGTGCCACAAGTACTCCTGTTCTTTTTGAGGATACAGACTAACACGGCTGCTACCCTGAAACCTGTACATATTCAGCAGATGTCTACTTCACCTCTGACCCCCAGTGGAAACTCCCCCCTGTACTTCAGATATATTATGCAGCACACAGCAGGCAGCTATAACCATTGGGATATTTTTCTCACTGAAGTCCAATCTTGTGAGTAAACAATGCCAGCAACCCTTCAAATGACAAAGCTCATTCAACTGTCATTCTGCACCGGCTGATTCAGTAGTTGAATTGTTCCTTGCTGCTATTGATGTGGCCAGCGTACGGGTCCTAGCACAGTGCTTTGGATGGGGCGTGAGGGCCCAAGTCTCGCTGCAATTCAGCTCCAACTCCTGTCATTTTGCAGTGTAGAGACAGGTCAAGCTGCAGATCTTAGTCAAAAGATCTGCATCAGTTGTCCCCAATCTTTTCAGTGTGGTGGGCGCCCGTCGACTAACCACCAAAGAGTGCAGCCGCCGGACAAGCAGCTGCCGAAATGCCACTGAGAAGCAGCAACGCGAAGAACTGTTGCTGCCGAAATGCCGCCGAGAAGCAGCGTCATCAAGAGGTGTCGCCGCTGAAATGCCGCAGAGAAGCACCGCTGCTGAAATGCTGCTGCTTTGCAGCAGCATTTCGGCAGTGGGGTGCTCCCTTGTCAGTAGGTGGGTGCACATAGATGCCCCGGCAGGCGCCATGGCGCCCGCGGGCACCGTGTTGGGGACCACTAGTCTGCATAGTGCATTACGGACACGTTAGCATGGTTGTGAAACCGAGGTCTGGCAACTGTAAACCCAGGCGTATAATGCAGTGTGGACACTCAAGCCCAGACTGGGAAAACGCCAAGTACACATGCCCAGGTCCTACAAACCCAGGCATAGTATACAGTGTAGATATACCCACAAAGTCACTCCAACAATCTGATTTAAATTCTTTTGAAAACTTTACCCAAGTTGTATAGGAGTTACCCCAAACCATATTTAGAGATGGTATAAACCAGGGGTAGGCAACCTATGGCATGCATGCCAAAGGTGGCGCGTGAGCTGATTTTCAGCGGTACTCACACTGCCCAGGTCCTGGCCACTGGTCAGCCCTGGCCCTGGCCACCAGGGGGCTCTGCATTTTAATGTAATTTGAAATGAAGCTTCTTAAACATTTTAAAAACCTTTTTTACTTTACATACAACACTAGTTTAGTTCTATATTATAGACTTATAGAAAGAGACCTTCTAAAAACATTAAAATGGATTACTGGCACGCGAAACCTTAAATTAGAGTGAATAAATGAAGACTGGGCACGCTACTTCGGAAAGGCTGCCGACCCCTGGTATAAACCATTAAGATAGGAAGGGTGGAGGAAAGGAAAACAGCTGATTCCTTCATCTAAAGTATTAGAATACCCTGGAAAGATAGCAACAAAAAAGTCTGTACAGAGCTGAGTTCAATGAAAAAAATCACAGTCAGAAAGGACAATATGATTTACGAAGGCTATAAATTAAAAGGGAGAAATGTAAAAAATTTACTAACCAAAAAATATATTTTGCAGGCTTATTGCCCTAATGAGGCCAATGGAAAGGCCAGAATGAACACGAAGGTACATCACGTGCAGACAGATAGCCTAACAGAAGTCAAGTGCAAGCTACAACCATGCAGCTAGATAAAAATTCACAGAAAGAGCCAATAGGCTAATGAGAAAACTGATGGCCACTGAACACACGAAGTTGTAATAGCAGCTGTAAAGCAGTTCCACTAGTGCTTCATAGTTGGGAGTGGAAGAACCACCCGTACACTAAACCTTGCTAGTGCAGTTTGGCACAGGAGGATAGGATTTCCTATTAACATGAATGTATAGGAAGTTGTTTGATACCAGAAAAACTCCATAGTCCTGGCTATAAAATTATTCTCTCTGTTTGACTGAAATAAAGTTGTAGTTCTGTACAGGCCATGTGTAAAGAATTCTATGGTGTCTAGATTACATATATGTAACACGATCAATTCAAAATACTGAATCAACAGATTTTTAAAATGTAGATAATTATCTTTTATGTTAATTGTATGTTTAACATTTCAGATAGTTATACATTAAAAACAACCTAGGTATGACTTACAAAGTACAGCACAATCCTACACAGGAGGATTCACAATTTCATATTGATAAGAGACAGATAAAATGGATTACAACATCCCCCTGGAAATACTAGGTATTCCATTTAAAACTTGATTTAGTGGACTGTGACATAATCATAATAAACTGGAATTAAATCAAATGCAGACAATCAGGTGGATAATTCCTTTTCTCACGTGCAGTCAAAGCATTAAAGCTGTGCTTCTGAACAGAAGAACATAATGTTCTATATACAACCTAGTTACATGAACTCTAAGGAGAAACTATGCAGAGCAATAGGCATTAGGGTCATATTTACTGCAGTGAAAAGTAATATCATAAGCACACCTGCTCCATATATTTTTGGGGGGTAAAAACAGTCTATTTGGAGTCAGTACAAATTACATGTTAACAGCCAGGGCTACAGATGAAAGAACAGCTTGTATGCTTTGTTAAGTTCAGCTCTTATATTATAAAATATATCACAACCTGTACGTTTAAATAAAGATTTAAATGTTTTAAACGGGAGCTTGAATTCCAAATGCTACCCTACCTTTTTTTCCTTTTTGCTGTCAATTGCTTCACTAATTATGGTTATACTAACCTCAGATATACCACTGTCAGCTCTGATTGATGCCAATAGCCCCTTTAATCAGATCTGACAACTTTCAGCTAGTGTCTGTCTCTTGGGGCACAACCAACCAACCTGTTCACTTTAATGTCTTCCCTATGCTCCTTTTTTATGCTCCTTTTTTCTCTCTTTTGCTGCCCCCTCTTCTACAGAATAAATGCATTCTATTGCAATAGCAATAAAATTCAAATACATAAATAAATACGAATGTACATAATTATGCACTTTGAAGCATGATCATGATTGTATTTGGTTCAAGAATGACAACTTCCATTTACTGGATAAGAATTTACTATTAACAGGAAAGATTTCAAGTACAAGGGTATTTCCTGAGAAAGCTACTGGCATTTATGAGAAACTTCTAAGATGACCATTTGTCCTTTATCTCAGACCATGTTAAAAAAGAAGTTGTTTCAGAGTAACTTTTCTCTTTCCTATAGTTATCTTTCCTATACATTCAATAATAAGGGGCTGTTTTAATTAGCAATAATGCAAAAGAGAGAAAGCGCTATGAAAATGCCTTTTTCCTTAATCAAATATAAGTGTAACGGCAATTTTTGTACCTTTTGAGACAATAGGGACTGTCTCAAAAAGTACAAAATGGCCAACAATGACTTCTAATACAGTTATTCAACAGTGTAATTTAAAATACAAGCAAAAATCCCACTAGAAGTTTATGTAGTTTGCTACGTAATTTTAAATATTTGTCTATGGGCATCTCTCCAGGGTTCATCACAATATCATCTGGGAGTATGTCTACACTGCGTATGGGAACGAGCCTCTCAGGCCAGGTAGACATACTCAGGCTAGCAGGGCTGGAGCTAGCGCATTAAAAGTACCAGTGTGGATGCTGCAGAGACTGGGGCTAGCCATCTGATCTCTGACCCAGGAGGTTGTGTGGGCTTGAGAGTTTGAGCTTCAACATCCACACTGCTATTTTTAGTATGTTCGCTTGCGTCCAGCTAGTGTGAGTCTGTCTGCGTAGGCTGGGAGACTTATTCCCAGCTGAAGTATAAAGATACTCAGGAACACAGGGTATCTATAATTAGCCATTAATGTTAAGTTCCAAGCATCCTTAATTAGTTGCCAATTTTTTAAATTTATGCCAGAAAGAAATGTGAGTTCAGTCCCAGCAAGTTGGTACTAAAACAAGTTTAAAATCTCTTTCTCAAATTGCTTCAGGACATCACTACAAGCCTGAATGCAGGCTTGCAATGCAAGCCTGAAATATAGTGGGATCCCATTCTCTGGAATGTAAGTATCCATCTTTTTCCTCAATTATCCAGGAATTGCTCTTAGAGTGCAGGGCTTTTTTTTGGCTAACTGTTCCTCTCTAACCATACTCCTGGGATAGGGTCCTGCAACATTGGCTTTTCTGAGTTAGTGTCACAATACGATTACTTTGGAATGTCACACTGTAATCATAACTAAGGAAGGCTGCTGTTCTCCCACAGGTTGAACAGGGGTGGAGTGAAGGGGAAGAACGGATATCACAATGATTAAGGCTCTTAATGTACTTATTCACAAAACTACAATACAAGCACTAAATATTTTACTTCCATATATTAATCTGCACTCTAGAGAAAGTTATGTATTCAAGTGATCAGCTAATGGGAAATAGTGAACCTACAGTACAGAACAACTCATAACTGGGAGAATATAAGCCTACATGTTACTAGAAAGTATCCTGAGACCTACACAGTTACACCACCGCTGCATAAAAGAAAATCAGTCATTTGCATTCCTGCAGGATTTGCTACCTGGCCATAGCAAACGTTTATTATGCAACCTTAAATTGCAATTTAACTGCAGTATTCACAATTCAGACCACCAATTAATTCAACATTTAATCGACGAGTGCTCACAAATTATTGTTTGGTTGGGTTAAAAATCTCTCTGGAAATATGGTACTATTTTTAACAACCTCTCAAACGTTAATTCTATGCACACTTATTTCAGTCACAAACATGAAATAAATTAACATTAATGCATGATTATATTTTACATAGGTATAATTACTGAAATAGCCTGTAAATATTGTGATTTCTATAAATGATTCTTAAGGACTTTCACTGTGATGGAGTTGTGGAATCAGAATACACTTTATACCTACAATCTATAAAATAAATAGGAATTATGTACAGACATTTATCTGTAGTCTTATTTAAGGTAAAGTTATTCCTTTTCCATAAATAATCATATTAAATGCTAAAGAAAAATACACTAATTGTGGAAAAAAGCAAACTAACTTAGAGAATGTAACCTATAAACTGCTTTAATGTTGCTTTAATGTTATTTTCTTAATTTAAGTCTATGAGAGATGACCACACACGTAACAGGCCAGAAAATGTTAAATAAATCTGGTAAAGATCAAGAAAAAGCAAATACTAACAGAACATGTTTCCTCTCTACCCCCTCCACTCCATTCAAATAAGCCATCTTTCTTCAGAGGAATATTCACTCAGCAGGCACAGATGTTATTCTGCAATTTTTACAGCTAAATCAAAGATAATTGGACTTGTGAGTACCTTTAAATTGTACTCTGGGAAAAGGGTCTAGCTTAATGCATCATTTGCATTAACTATAAAGACTGCTTTTTTATCCTTTAAAATTTATAGTGCTTTTTTTGTATGTGAGGAAGCACAAAACAGTTATACAGTAGTTTTATAGACATATGTGGATTTCTTTGCACAGAACATTTTAAGTTATTTTATGAGAGACCATTAAATCTTGCAAAAGTAAAAAATAATCAATAACCAACACCAGGGAATCTACAGTGCTACAACTATTTTTTAACTAAGCTATCAATAAAAGTAATGAGACATTCTTCAAAAGGGGACTCTCTTATTAGTTTTCTTAATAGTATGCCTTCTATGCAGACAAATGGCTTTCTTTGGCAACATTATCAAAATATTTGTGTTATATTTGGTGCTTTAAATAAGTTGCTTGATCTCATTAACTATATGCCTATGAGCAACATCATTTCATAACACTAGTTATTCAAGCCTCAATCTATTAGCATTTTATATAAGAATTCTAAATCTTTTTAGATCATCTTCTTTTGAGACATTAAGGAACTATTTATTAACTTCTCTTACTGTGGCTTTCAAGCTAACATTAGGATTTCCAGCCTTGATCTTAAATTAGAAAATACAAAATCACAGCTGTATTTCCCCACACTGGTGTTGGCTAGAATTTTTAATACATTTCATAGAGTGTCTTCTGCAAACACAAAACAGACCCAAAATTAAGGAACTTCTCCACATGCAGGACAGTGTCTAAATTAATTTGTATTGTTCATTGTTTATTGCTACACATAGTAGTCAACACCACATGCAATTCAACTAGGAAAGGCAAAAATCTAAAACTGGAAACACAGGTATAAATACCAATGTTGAATAACATGATTAACCATAATAGTTGACAGAATTGTTGGGTGTTCTTGAAACCCAAAAGCTTTGGTGTTTTCCATCTAGATTATAATAAATCTAATACTGAAGTGGCTTATTTAACTGTAATTGAATTGATTAGCATTACATCATCATTCCTTGATTTATGAAGCAATATGGACAGCACTGTATTGAGGTGTATAACTGTATTTTATTTTAGGTGCCCTAAGTAATGCATGCCTGAAACACAAATCTGACCATGCAGATTCTCACAAAATGCAGAAATTTAAAATATATCCTTCCATACGGATATATTTCTTGTGTGTTATTCTTTAGAATACAATTGGCTTAAAATAATGTGTAACTTGCTTAATTTCCAATGAGAGAGAGAACTGCTGGCCACTAAATTGCTGATTATTCACATGGAAGTATAAAGACAAACATTTATAAAGCATAAATTTCATTTCCTGAAGGAAAGCAAGTGGCAAGTGAGGCATTCCCAATGTCTGAACAAAATAGTGTAGTATGGGCTGTTCTTTTAACAATCATTCTACATACATAAAAGGATTAAGGAAGCTACCAGCAGAAACTTTTAAATATACACTGTAGTATTACAGGTGTAATATTAGGATGGTATTCATGTTTAGGTACATGGTTAAGGGGCAATTCTATTACTTTCTAGTAAACAAAGTAATGAAAGTCTCTGAGACAGATCTAATGCTAAGGCCTCTAATAAAAACTCAACAGCCATTTATTGAAAATACTACAAAGCAATAAGGTTATAGCAATTAATATTATATTAGAAACCATAACATGATAAAGATTTCTTTTTTAAATGTTCTTCCCCTGAGAGGGGTCGACCTCTTTTTTTGGTGTGGGTGGTTTTTTGTGTTTGTTTTTTTGTGTTTCCCAATGATATTCACCTTGTGCAACATAGCTACGAAATACATGTAAAGAAATGTAGAGCCAAACAACAATAGACTGTCCAAGAGCATGTTTCACATAGGAATACTTCATCAAGAAAGTAGCAAGAGCAGCAAAGCAGTGATGCATTTATCATTAGTACGGCTTCAATATAAAGAGATAAAGTTCAGTTCAGGAGAGGGATGGGGGGGAGCTGTAATCATCTAAAATTCATCTCTTCTTGAATAGCAGATATGTAGTAAACAGAAGCACTAAGTAAGTCCAAGTCTACCCTTAAGTCAACCCCACTAAGTCGCACAGGGGTGTTGAAAATCCACACCACCTGAATGATGTGATTAAGCCAACCTAACCCCTGGTGTAGACAGCACTAGACTGACAGAACCTAGCTGCCATCTCTCAGGGAGGTGGATTAAGTACATCGATGGGAGAATCTCTCCCATTGCTGTAGTGAGCGTATACACTGAAGTGCTGCTGCTGTACTGCTACAGCGTTTCTAATGAAGACATAGCCTAAGTTAGCGGACTTTGGGAAGGCTCAAAGAATAAGTTGAATGGGCTATTGAGCTTTGTACCTATAGGTAAAATGCTAAAGTACAATCCAGGTCAGTAATGATCTAAAATAATTTAAAACATATTCATTAGCTATATGAAATGAGTTGATTGCCTCAGTTTGACTCACTATGGATAGATATTTTCCTCCTGAAAGCCAACACCATGCTAGGAATCACCTTGTGTCCGGCAGTTTTAAATGAGAGGACAAAGATAATAATGTTGGTCATAGGCATTTAACTATCCCTCTTTCTACCTCAACTTCATGATCCCTCTAGATAAGTGTGGGGACACATTGGAAGGGCAATGTGAGGAAGCTGATTAGTCTGTCACTATTTCATGGGGGCTATTCAGTCTTCAAGTCCTCTTAATAAAGCATTAAACTTTTTAAAGAACATATAATCTCCTTTAGAAACACCATATAAAACATAGACCGGACCAGTACTCTAATAGCAGAATAACGGATCACTGCTCATTAGGCAGATGAGGTGCTAAGAATGTTATTTATCATCCTGGTCACCATTGTGCTATCCTCTGTTTGTTGTGTCCATCTTTTATTCATCTTATAGTTAGACTGTAAGCTCTTCAGGGCAGGGAGAGTCTCTGCATTATATGTCTGCACAGTGCAGTTGGAGCCTCTAGTTTCTACTAAAAAGCAACCGAGAGTCCTGTGGCACCTTTAAGACTAACAGATGTATTGGAGCATAAGCATTCATGGGTGAATACCCACTTCATCGGACGTATTCACCCACGAAAGCTTATGCTCCAATACATCTGTTAGTCTTAAAGGTGCCACAGGACTCTCTGTTGCCTTTTACAGATCCAGACTAACACGGCTACCCCTCTGATAGTTTCTACTACAATACAAATAAAAAACAATAAATGGATGTAAATTTTGAGTTCAGGATTGAACCATGTGTGGCCACACTTGGCCAAATAGACAGTCATGAAACACCCCTGAGCGACGTAGCTGGGGCGACCTAACTTCTTAAGTGTGAACCTGGCCTTAGTTTGTGCTGCTTTTTACTACATGCCTGCCTTTCAAGAAGAGAAGAATTTTAGATTATTACACCCCCCAAAAAATTAAACTTTATCTCTTTATACTGAAGCCGTATTAATGATAAATGCATTATTGCTTTGCTGATCTTGCTACTTCCTTGATCAAGTACTCCTGTCCTAAACATGCCCTTGGACATCTATTGTTGTTTAGCCTTATGCTTGCCTACATAGATTTCCTAGCTACATTCCCCAAGGTGAATACCTTTGGAAAGAATTAAAAAAAAAAATCCCACAACACATTAAAAAAAGAGTTTTGTGACGTAGGTAAAATCTGAAAATAGGGAAGGAATGTCCTTTTAAGGATTGAGAGAATCTCCAAAGATAACCAACCCCCCTCTCTCACCAAAAACATAATTCTAACCCTAACATTAAGGATTTAGAGTATAAGCCACAATGCAATCATAGTATACCATGTCATATTATAATTGCAGATTTACTAAGCTAATAGCAATATATTTTTACATTCTTAGAATGAAAAAGGGCTTTCATTACGTACTATAACTTCTCAAACAAAATACACCACATTGTAGTTTGATAACACTTAAAGTCAAACTAAATTTCTTCCTAAAATCTTACAATGAACATTAGTTTCATTCAAATGCAAGCTGTTCCAGTTTTTATTGAAATAAATCTTTTCTAAGCATTTTTTTTTCTGTAAGTAAAGTTGATTCTCCAAGATATTTCTACAATTGGGAGAATACTAAAAAAAAAAAGTTGTGTGAATATTAATTTGAATTTCAACACAAATTCAACACACTTTCAATGGTGTGCATTCAATTTCTATTTGCTTTCTGCAAATATCCTAGCATGAATTTATTATCCGAGTATTCACTAAAAATGAATTTTAAAGAAATATTGCAGAATATTCATAGAAAAATGCCTATATTCTCACCAGACACTGGATTCTAACAGTCAAGCTCATTGAATATTCAAAATGAACTCTTTTCAAGTGAAATATAACAAATTGTTTCAAAAAATTATTTCACAGTTTTTAATAGCAAATTAATTTGAGAAAATTACAATCTGTTCGCAGTTGATGCTAGGAATAAAAGGCAAGCATCATTAAAAATATGCATTATAAAATTATTCACTCATTTTCAATAAATACCTTATCTTGTATATCTCAGATTTACCATTCGAAGGATTAAGAAAGCTCTTTGTTTCACCTGCAGGTGACACTGTTGGGCTTATCCGCACAACCAAAAAGCCACAAGCAGTAAATATTTCCTCTCAATATATTCAACTGCAGTCTGGATCGATCATGTATCCAAAACACAATTATTTTCCTTATATTTGTACATTAGTTCTTTAAAGTTCTACTGTAATATCCAGCCTCTGCAGAGACAGTGACTAATGCAAGTGCTTCAAGTTCAGATATATTAAAAACTGAATTTATTCAGATAAAGTTTAAAATAAATGAAAAAAGGTGCACACTGTAGAAAAATACATATATATTCAGAGTAAGGGTTATTCACCCAAACTGAACTTATTCATAGTTTGATTTTAGTGTTGAAATACAATACATGACAGAGATTATAGACATTTATTAATAAAAATGAGATTGAGACTATTTTCAGACAGGTTTAGAAAAACTTTTAGGAAACGAGAGTAATCAGGTGTGAACAAATTTACTTCCAATAAACAAGAATCCACAACGAAGTATGTAATTAAAAAGAATCCCATATAATTTAACTACAGAAATTGAGTGGAAGAAGTTGTTGCTGTACAAAATTACTATAATTTTACTTGGCATCATTTCAACTGAATTTTTCTTCGGAAACAAAGCAATAAATTAACTCCCTCCTCCCCTTCCTGGACAAATTGAGAAAATCCAGATGGAAAGATTTCCGTAAAACACAGAATATTAAATACCAATTTTAATAGTGTATTTTCTCAGAGTATGCGCATCTATTATTAAAGGCAAAGTAGATAACTTGTTACTGTATATTAATGTAACATGAAGTCTTAGGCCGAACTGCACATACCATAATATTAATAAACCATGACCTCGCTTATTGAAAAAGAAATCAGTCCACATATAAAATTCAAAGGTGTGTTTAGTAGCAATTAGTACACAAGGTAGCTACTTGTACTGGATTTGATTGATGCTTTTATAAAGTTAGAGATTAATACAGGCCACAAAAAGTATCTCCAATTCCTAATGCGGGGACTAGCACTTCTGATTCAAATTGTTACCTTTGGATCAGTACAGTAAAAGCTGTTTTATCCAGCACTTCACCACCTGGAAAGCTCTATAATCTGGCATTTCTGATCTTCATTGAAATTCTGGTTTATGGTCTGGTTGGCGCAGGGCCGGCACCCAGCCCGAGCACTAGCGCCACAGCTCCCATTGGCTGGGAACTGCAGCCAATGTGAGCTGCAGAGGCAACGCATAGAGCCGCCTGCTGCACCTCTGCCTAGGAGCAGCCAGCACAGGTTGCCGCTTGCGGGGAGCGGCCTGAGGTTAGCGCCCCCCGGATCTGGCACCCTGCACCCCCTCCCATGCCCCAATACACTGCCCTGAGTCCCTCCTGCACCCAAACTCCCTCCCAGAGCCCATGCCCCAATCCCCAGCCTAGCCCCGCCCCCCCTCCCGCACCCAAACGCCCTCCCTCTTAGTTAAACAGCATTTTTCACTTACCGCCACCCCCATGCCCCCAAAATGCCAGATAAAACAGCTTTTACTGTACTTTGTTTTAGCAAATGCTTAGCAATAACAGCCACTACCTTTGATAGAATTGGAGAATACAGAAGGGGAGTTCAGCAATCTGAACACAGTATATTTAAGAAAACAGTGTAGTCATAACTATTTTTGGCACCAAGCCTCAAAATGGTAAGTATTACACTGAATGGACAGACCCAGGACACCATAGTGGCAAAGCGTGCAATTTCCCTCATTTTTCAGAAGGAGAAAATGAATTAACAGTTGTGAGTGTTACTGATCATTGTGTCACTACACCTGGTGGGCATCCACCACTTACTGATGAAAAGACTATCCAGTTTAGAACTCTGGAAAACAGGGTGTTCTGAAGCTAGGGTTGCCAATTTTGGTTGGCTATATTCCTGGAGGTTTCATCACATGACATAATCATTAATTAAAGATTAATCTTTAATTCCTGGAGACTCCAGGACAATTCTAGAGGGTTGGCAACCCTACTGAACCTAATCGTGCACTGAGGCACAGGTCCAGAAGTACTGATTTATTGTGTATATTGTTTTAAATAGATCTTTTAACATTAACCCTGTAGTCCATTAAAGTCTTTTACAGAAATTGCAGCCTATACATGGATAGGCTTTTGTGCATATACTTATATTTTATAGATTAGAATTCTTTGTTGCTATTGTACTCCATCATGTAATGCAGCAGATAGATCGATATAAGCAAATAAAAATACCTTATGAGATTTCTTATTTAAAAAGGCTCCTAATATCTGATCTGAAGACTGACCAAGCGGTCTCCTTATCTTTTTATAGAAGAGATGCTTTAATAAGTAAGGAGGCAAAAGAATTTGATACAGAGTCTGTAGATTTTTAAGTCTTACCTGTCTTAAAAGATATTCTAGATGGGGTGCTTTTCTAATACATAGTTCTGCCCTAAAGGCAGAATGAACAATGAAGAGGGAAGTAAGTTTTTGTTCTGTGGAGTGAAAATCCATCTGATACAAAGCAAAATCCATAAGAAAATGACACAGCATGAGATGGGGAAGACTTTGGATTATAGAAACGATATGATATAAAGAGATTTTGATCTTCCTAAAGACAGCTATACATTTTAGAAAGTATCTCACAGCTCTGAACACCACATCAATCTTTTAGAACATTGTGTCTCATATGAAAGATAGAAGTTTTTAGTACTTCATTTAAAAGGAGGGGAAAAATCTGGTTTTAAATAGATCTTTTAACATTCAGAATAAAGGAAGTTTTCTTTCAGCATTATTATGCCACTGAAAAATGTTGTGGGAGAAGAAAAAATTCTTACTACTTTTATTAGCATTAGACTGTGATGCCCTTTGGTAAAGTTACATCTCCCAGTCTAAATGTTGATCAAAAGAGGATATTCTGCTTCTGGAGCTCTGTGGCTGTGCAGTGCATTCACTTTAGTCACAATGGAAGAAATATTAGAAGCGTTAACTGGGTTTAACTCTTCTTTTCAAATGCAAAGCTGTGGAAGGATAGCCACTGTATGGTTCTCACCTGTGCCCCAAGAACCATTTCTGATAGTCTGCAGACAGCTGGTGGATCAGCTCATGATTGTCTTTCTAGCTTCAGCTGCTTCTACAGATGTCTAAAGTTTTCATTGTAGAGAGCCCAGTAACTGTAAAGCATGGGAAATAAGGAAGAGGAGCCTGTCTAATTGTCTCCTTTAGGGGATGCTGTAACCTAAGGAGGAAGAAAGGGGAAAAGGGAGTCACTCTGACGGTATATCTACATTGTAATTAAACGCCCATGGCTGGCCCATGTCAGCTGTCTCAAGCTCATGGGGCTTGTGCTGTGGAACTGTAAAATTGTGTCATAGATGCCTTGGCTGAAGCCCAGGGTCTGGGACCTTCTAAGGGAAGCTGTACAGTACTTCTATACTATAATTGTACAGCCCCGCAGCTCAACTCGAGTCAGTTGACACAAGCCAGAAGCAGCTGTTTAATTGAAAGGTAGACATACCCTTAGAGTCTGCTGTCAGCAGCAAGACTGGTGCTTTCAACAAATCCTGAGACTTACCAGTTGGAAGATAAAGGAGTCACCATCAAGAAATGAATGTCCATTGGAGAAGGTGAACACCAGGGACTCTGACACTACAGAGATGAGGGCTAGATAAGGACCTAACAATCAGGCAGCAAAAGAAATGGACTAGGCAGCAATGGAGCATACCGAGAACAGAAGTGTACAACACAATATATTAAAGAGCCAACAGAACAACCAATGACATCTTACCTAATATTTTTTCAATGTAAACAATTGCTGTAGTTGCCAAAAGGATATAGGGTACAAAGCTTCCACCAACCATGATAGTCAGTGAGGGAACATGGACAAGACAGATCCTGAATACAATTTGATAAATAAATTATTCTGATTCTCTTCTTTCTATTCCTAACCCTGAGAAAAGAATTGTGTATCAAGTATTCTCAGACAGAATCATATCAGGGATGGAAATTCATTAGCAAGGAAATGACTGATCTCATGTCTATTTAATAATCTGAGTCCTATAATATTGCATGTTCCCCTACTGGCCAACACGAAGTGGAATTTCACACTCACCGACCTCACCTAGGACACCAACAAAATGGGGTTACTTATTACTGTGGTATACAGCAACTCTGAAAACCTGTGCATTCATCCTCATTGTTGCTGCTTGCGTCCTACTCCAAAGGAAACCTCCGCATGCTTCATGCTATGACCAAAGCTCCGAGATGATCTAGAAGAGGATGGCGCTGATATACAAAAGGCAAGCAAACCTTTTCTTAGACTAGAAGTATCATTCTCCAAGCTATTATTTTTGCACTGTATCCAAATCAGTATATATTGAAGCACTGCACTATTTAACCCCTCCACCCTAACCCCAAATAATCCACATCACTCATGTATTTCTTCTAGAATAATCATACATTTTGAGTACCATAGCTTAGTACATCTTTCTGAGGTTAAGGAAAATAATGTATTACTAATGGACACTATCATTTTCAAAAGTCTAGAAATTATTTAAAAACAAGTTAGTCAAGCAAACGGAGACACTGGTCCTCAATCCAAACTACATGTGTAGTTACACAGTTGAGTAGGTCCAGAAGTAGATCAATGAATAGGTATCCATGTCTTGAATGGCTTAGTAACAATTCTGTCACTAATTTTTGCCACCTCAGAAGTTTATAAAATATATTTTTTAAAGCTATACTTCAAATTAAAATAATTCCTGAAGTCTGGATTTTTTTTTTTAAATAAACCCATTATTTGTGGGTTGAATCTAAGCATGAAGAATCTGAAAGCAATGGTTAATGTTTGGAGAAATTTATATGACAAAAAAATAATCAGAAAGTGCAATTTCCTGTAGAGTCACTACCTCATCAATATACTACACACACAACTTTCAGTAGTAAGTCCATTCATGTAGTTAGTAGCATGTGTGTTCAACACAGTATACTGCAAGCATAACTCAGTGCAGAAACAAATGTGCGGTCTCCATTTTCCATCTCCTACACAGAGAAAAATACAATAGGATTCAAATTTACTAAATCTGTTTTATTAAAATCATGAGAATTGTACGTGATATGTAAAACACTGCAGATCACAGACAAAAGAGACTGACACTGCAGATTTATAGCTCTCTCTGTTACTTCAAGTAGTTTTGGAGCTGATTAGTTTTATTTAGCAGGCAAGAGCTTAAGAAAAAAAACATTATTCCATTGTATTAGAATCAATTTCAAAGGGAATAAAGCCTTCGTGACTCAATATTAGAGTCCATCAGCTGACAAAACCCATCAGGATAATCATCCATTTTTCTCAAAGATTCTGATGCCATTTGCCATCCTCAACCACTCACACTATCAGCTCTGACACTCTTATAGTCTCTGCTTCACTTCTCACTTCTGCTTTGTCATCACAAGTACAATTAATCAACTAATCTTTAAGTTGTCAGACTCTATTCAGTCCTCTAAGCTATTTCTTCTGCCCAAGAAAAATCATCTCTGCACCAACAACAAGTACCTTTGCCACTAAAAACCACACTTGCATAAATTCTGTTTTTATTTTTCAAAAGTAGCTTTTTGAAAAACAAATTGTTTATATCAGTATTGTATTAGCTATGCTCTTCTGAGGAGATCAATGTTTTCTCTTTTCTAATTTTCAAGAAGAATCTCCCTTCCATTTCAAACTACATAATATTGACCTTTGTGGCATACATTGCCATTCACAATTGTTTTCATATATGGTTTTAATATGGCAATTATCCAAATCATTTGTGTGTGTTTTGGCTATTTTACAGTTGCACAACAAAAAATATTTCTCTTTCCATAAAAACTTTAAAAGCAAAGTGCTAGACCAAAAGTGTCTTAATCCTTTTAAAACTAACTTCAAAATAAACCCAAATATTTACCTACTCAGCTTTTCTACTATTTTGAGAAAAATAAAGAAGCAGTATATTCTGTATGTAAGCATTGCAATGACACAGCTGTATCTGTTCTGAGGATAGTAGATTTCAGTTTTCACCAGTCCAAAAAAAAAAAAAAAAAAATTTAAAGAAAAAGCTTTTATTTAAAATGATATGTATTGCGATTTTCAAGCTCCACATTGCTCAAAGTTAAACAAATTTTATGTTTACAAAAATTAATATAGACAAGATGGCAAACTGTATGCTGCAGTTTCGAACAACCCAAGTCAAAGTTTTAGTGAAAAATGATAACTTTAATCAGCACTGTTATGGCATCTATATTATAATTCATCTGGAGCACAGCACATAAAAAAAGATTCTTGAATGATGTAATGCAAGTCTTTGGCACTTTACCGTAAGGTGTTAGTCACAAGGGAAGCTTCTTAAACACAGGGCTACAAAAAATACTTTGGCAGAGTATGCTCAGCAACTACACAACTTTATATTGGAGAATGCTTGGGGGGGGTTGTTTGTCTGTTTGATTTTATAACAGCCAGTTGCAAAGCAGTAGAAGTTTTAAAATCCTTTAATGTTTCCTACCCTTGCATTTCCTGATGATCAGCTCTGTTCCAGCAATAAAACCACTGAGGATAATATCTCCACAAAGAAAAATTTACAATATAACTCTAGGAAATTTAAGAAATCGGCTCAAAGTATCATCATCATTATTTAGTTTTGGCAAGCAAGCAGAGAACAAATATGATAGTCAGTTGTCTTTGTGTGCTAGTCAACAATGAAAGTGATTAAAATGACATTTTTGCAGCAGGCTGCACTGAAACAAAATACGCAGGAGCATAAAACCAAAGAATTTCCCTATAACAGCAAGCTGCTGCAAAACAAAAAACATTTAAGTTGATTGTATTGAAATTTCTTGGAATTTTTCAGAGTAAGGGATCCTTAAAATTATTTGTATCATATCAAGCATGAAAATTCGATGTTGCCCTGTTAAATTTGCCAATACACTCAATAAAAATGGCATTTTTATATTGTTGGGGAGGGAAGAGAGGAAATTATGTCGGTGCTGTTCTGTTCCTGGGATGGGACAGCACAAGGAAAGAACTGTAACTTCTAGGAAAGAATTAATCTGCTACTGGATCCATGCCAGTAGTGAATTATTGCCACCTCTATGCCAGCAAGGCTCTGCTGGTTGGTACATTGGTAGGTTTCCCACTCAACACTTTGTCCCTTCCCAGTCTACCCATGCAAGAGCCTATCAGTCACTCTGGAGGCTGTGATCTGCAATTTTTTCCCCCATAGAGTATGTGACAATACTCTCCTTAAGCAATTAGTGCTACAATGAAACACATAAAGCTGTTAGTTTCTAAGTACTGAGAAGTTAAAGTGTTGGACACTAAAGAGATCTGTAAAACAGATCATTTGAAATAAAAAAAAAAACCTTACAACTTATAAGCTTTGTTTGTTGATCAAAAGACAATGAAAACATCATACATTAAAAAACTACATTAAAAGAAATTTAAGGTTCCAAAGTCAAGCACTCAAAGTTAGAAAATGGAACATAAATTTGTCCCCCTTATGTATATGCATTATGATAGATTCATAAATTCCAAGGCCAGATGGGACCCTTGTGATCATTTAGTCAGATCTCCTGTATATAACACAGGCCACCACCTCATACTCCACATTGTGCTTTATCTGCTAGGACACTGATCGATAAATATTCAAGATAATTTTCTTCTGAATTATCATTGACTTGGAAATAGGTAATATCTTTTTCTTTTGACCGAGTGCCACTCCCCCTTCCTAAATAGGTTATAACCATTTATATTCCAAATATGTTAATCAACCCACCAGATTTCAATAATACCAACTACATTGAATTTATGCCCATAAGTGAGCGATTCCAATTCCTCTTGTTTGTTACTCGGGCTCCTAGCATTGGTGTATAGGCAATTAAAGAATTTCTTGTGTTCACATCTTTTGGTTCCTTGATTAATTTTGTTTCAGCATCTTGATTTTGTGCTGAGTGCTCATATCTTACTCTTTTCTGCTATTAGTTTAACCTCTTCCTGATAATATGTGATCATGGAATTAAAGACTTCTCCCCGCCCCCAGGAACACAGCATGTGCAAACTGACATTTGACAAAGGTACAGCAAAAGGCTCATTCCTGACACCAGGGCAACCAACTCTGACAAATTTCAAGTCCCTGCTTCAAAGCATGCTCAATGAAACAGAGGTAAGATTTTTTTTTTTTTTAAACATGAACAAAAATGTATTTTTTCCATAATTAGTCCTAGAAAATGGCTAAAGTACTTTTGCTGAAACTAAACTTAAACTAAATTAAGCCAAGCCTAATGTGTTGCATAGAAAATTTCACCCCTAACTGTTAACATTTGGTACACTTATAAGCAACTGAAACACTGCTTGCTTAGTCACATCAAGATATTTAAATTCCCTCTTTTCTGACAATTTTCACATCACTTGCACATTTTTAAGGAAAAATGACTGACATTTATAGATGTAGAAGAGTGAAGTGGAAAGTCAAGGCAAATACCATTCCAAATTCCCACACCATAGAATAATAATAATAAAAAAATAAAAAAAAAAAAAACAGAGAAACGTTGGTGATTTATGCCCTTGGAAAATATGGAATCTCATTCGAGGAGTCATGATTTTCCATCAGTAGCAACAGCACAAATCCAATTCCACCACAATCTTATCCTTTTGAGGAGGTAAAACCGCATTTCTTGGGATTCAAATGAAATTAGGAAACATATGGGTATGAGAACTATATATTTTAAAGCACACAAGACCATATTCAGAGCTAATAAACACTTTTTACAGATCTTATTGACATTTAAGAGTGTTCTAATTTCTCAGATTAAATGTGAATACAAAGTTATGGCATACAAGAGGCTAAGTAGCCAAACAGCTCCTTAGTTTTGAGGAACCTTGCTATCTTATCTCATCTAAGACAATATTCTCCTATAAATCCAGGTCACAAATGGATATTGGTCAATCACCATCAGATTGGTTAAATCCTAAACTAGGATGCAAGGTTTAAGCTTTCTGCTGTCACTTTGTCCCTGCTTCCTCTCCTTCCTATCCTTATTGTCTTCTGTCTAAACGATTTCAAGCTTGACCAGATTCTGTATTAGTTGAACTGTATGATCTTACCAACAAAACAAGCACAGGCCAGCCTTCCTCCAGCATGAAGCAGTACCTGTGCCGGAAGGACACTAGACAATGCCCACTAGATTTCATCCCAGAAAGTGTAAGTACCATGGGTTCAAGCAGCTGACTTGAATCTGTGCTAGTCTGAACTAAGTGTCCCATATCGTGTCTACAGCACTGGAATGAAGCAAGAATGAGCCAGGCAGAAGTTTTCCTTTCCTTTTATTATTTAATTCTCCCTCTGGTATATGTTTGTCACGTATGTCTAAGGAGCAAGAAATGTCTTAATAACACTGCTCTACAGCCAAAATGCTTCTGAAATAAATGTAGTCAAACTTTACTAATTCTGGGTCACTGAGAACGAAAATGATGCTTAAAATTGTTGATTGGCTCTAGTTTTCAAGATATGCTATTTGGTCAGTATATACAACCCTTGACTTGGGAATGGCGGAGGATAAGTGAGTTATAAAGGGAAGGGATCTCAATTTAAACCAGAAATGACTAAAATACATCTTTGACTGGATCTATGAATAAATCTATGACTGGGTTTGGACACTACTCGCTTTTTAAGCAAAACAATGAATGATGCAATCTGAAGCTGGTATTGCATCATACATGATATGAATTGCATCATGTTATTCCTAGAAGTCATGGATGATGCAATCATAATGAAGCTTACATCACTCTGCTGAGCAAATTGCCCTATATCAGCTCTAGAAATCATACAGTGCCGTGCTCTCTTATTTGTCAGTGTTTGATTTTGCAAAGGGACACATTTCTGTTTAGCCAAAGTGAGCACAGATGCCTCGTACTTGTGTAAACAGCGCAGATAACTTCTGCTATGTTTGTGAAGTGACTTTTGCATCACAAAAGCGCAGTATAACCACTATGGTTAAGAAAGCCTATCCCTTTATTTTGGCTGCAAAATTGGAGATCAGGACAAGAGGTGGGCCCCACACATATGCTGCAACACTTGTGCGACAAATCTTCGCCAGTGGTTGAACAGGAAAAGGAAATCTATGCCTTTTGCAGTGCCAATGATCTGGAGAGAGCCAACAGATCATACCAGCAATTGTTACTTCTGCATGGTGCCTCCAGTTGGGAAAGGTGTGTCAAAGAAGAAAAAGTGGACTGTGCATTATCCAAACATTCCATCAGCTATACACTCAGTACCCCACGGAGAAGGATTCTCCGGTTCCTGATGCACCAGAATCATTCTCACTTGAGTCAGACGAGGAAGTGGAGGAGGATGAAACTTCTGGTCCTGAACCATCAATGTCACAGGACCCACATTTTCTCCCACCCTCCTCCTCTGAACCACACTTCATAACACAAGGTGAACAGAATGACCTTGTCAGGTATTTGGAACTACCAAGAATAAGGCAGAGCTGTTGGGCTCCAGACTACAGCAGTGGAATCTCCTGGAAGGTGATGTTAGGGTTTCCATGTTCCGTGACCGTCAAAAGGATCTTGTCCCATTTTTCTTCATGGAAGGTGATCTTGTAGCCTGCAACAACATTGATGGTGTGATGGCAGCCCTCAACATCGTTCACGATCCAGATGAGTGGAGACTGTTCATTGATTCATCGAAGACGAGTCTTAAAGCTGTTTTACTGCATAATGGCAATGTTTTGCCATCAATTCCAGCTGGTCATGCAGTCCATATGAAGGAAACCTATGACAACATGAAACAACTTTGAGGTGCATAAACTATGACCAACATCCATGGCAGCTTTGTGGCGATTTGAAGGTTGTTGCTCTCTTGCTTGATCTGCAGACTGGATACACAAAGTACTGCTGTTTTCTCTGTGAATGGGATAGTCGTGCAAGAGATTCCCACTACATCAAGAAAGATTGGCCACTCCGACAGTCATTGGAGCTTGGGAGGAAAAGTCTTCAGCATCCACCACTTGTTGAATCAAGGAAGATTTTTTTACCACCCTTACACATCAAGCTGGGTCTGATGAAGAACTTTGTCAAGACCATTGACAAAACAGAAGCAGCTTTCAATTACCTCCGTGGAAAATTTCCAAGGTTAAGTGAAGCTAAGATAAAGGAAGGTATCTTTGTTGGTCCTCAGATTCGTGATCTTCTTCAAGATGATGCATTTGACCATGCACTGCGTGGCAAGGAAAAGACGGCATGGAAAGTGGCAATAAATTTTCTCGGAAACAACAAGGCAGACAACTACAGGTTGTTGGTGGAAAACCTCCTCAAGGCATACAAAAGCCTTGGTTGCAACATGTCAACAAAGATACATTTTTTGCACTCTCATCTAGATTTTTTTCCACCGAACTGTGGAGCAGTGAGCGACGAGCATGGCAAGCAATTTCACCAGGACCATTGCAACAATGGAGAAATGCTTTCAGGGCAAATGGAGCCCATCAACACTGGCAGACTATTGCTGGACAGTGACAAGAGATGTTCCATTTAATGAATACAAGAGATAAGCCAAGAAGTGCTGAGTAGACACTGAATAGGACTAAACTATGTACATAATAGTTTTTTGCCTTTTGTTTCATAATAAATTTTATTTATGTATAACCCTTTTGCTGATTTGTAAAGTGTTACATGAACAGGACAGGAGAAATATTATCATGTAAAGCAACCATAAACACCTGGAAAGACCTAGGTTTACAATTTATGATTAAAACTCTACTATCTACACAATATACATAGACATAAAATGTAAAAACTTAAATATCTTAGAAACAGTAGCCAATCAGTTGTTTTAATTGTCATATTTGAATTCAGCACATCAAAATACATAATAAATAGCACATTTTATCTCTAAAGCAGACGACTTCTCAAAAATTATAGACCAGTGTAATAACTGAAGTTGAAATCCAATAGCAAAATGACTTTTGCTACCAGTAGAAGACATTTTAAACAAAAAGGGGAAATTTCTCGGAATTAATTATGTCATTCCACTTTTTAGTCCCAAATGTTTTACGTTTCTGTTTTGTTTTTATTGTGTTTAAAATAAGTTATATAAATATGGCTGTGATAACCAAGTAAAAGTTCCTTTCCTCACAACTTTCAAACTACAATCAACACTTTAATTCAGCAGCCATAAAAAGATGACTGCAACAACTCTGAGACTGATAAACCATTATCTAACAAGCCATTTTCTGCAACAACCACTACCACCACAGATATGCATCACGAAATCTGTCAGCAAACATGGGAAAGGCAGCAGAGGTATGTGCATTTTTGTGAATACACTAGTTGCACCTCCCTTGGCAAATGTGGCCTTCACACTCAAAATAGCAAGTGACTTGATGGTTCTTGAGAAGTAAAGAAATTCCATGTTTCTACTGTGTGAACATGAAGCCATCTTAAATGTGTTTTCCTGTTATTACAATGTCATAGATTTCCCTACTTATCTTTAAACAGCCAGCTCCTTTGCATATACAGCAATAAAACATCCTTAATAAAAGCACAATTCAGCATAAATGCAACTAAAGTGGAAGCCACACATGTATCAAATCATATTATTCAATCTATCTCCCTCTAGGCATTAATATGCTTGGGGGCCAGGAAGCCATTTCTGTGATTCTCTAAAGGTTACAGCTGTCTACCACAGGCTAAGACATCATGCTAACAGAGCCATCTGTTTATAATACAAAATGCCAGCATACACCAGCGTCACAAAAACATGTTATATCTCCTAGCCTAGTGATTTACAAACAAATCTGTACTAATTCAAACCCATTTATGTTCACCATGGTCTAGAGGGTTTCAAAGATATTTGTTTACTGTAAAATATTGGATAGAACTATAAAAGGATAGTTTTCTTTGGGGGGGGGGGTGATAAACCATGTTCAAAGCTATAGCATACATTCTTTTCGATTACATAAAACAAAAGCATTTTGAAGCTGTTGTAAAGCCCAAATGAACAACCATTCAGAAAGTCACCAGTCATCTGACAAAAAGACAACACCCCATGATAGCTGATATCCCAATACCATCATTATGTATACAGTCTGTAATATAAACAATAAACAGCATGTACACTTTAAAAAATCCTACTACACAGCCATTTCCCCCTGGAGAGAGGATGAGGAAACAACAAATCACATGTAGCAGATGTTAGTTATGTCACTTAATGCACCACTGGTAGGCACTCAGATACTATGGTGATAAAGGTGGTAAAAGAACCTGTAAAGAATAGAATAGCCTGAAAGACACAGTCAGTCAACTGTACACAAGAAAGGAACTTGTACTCCATAGCAATCTGGACTTAAATTCTGTACCAAGATCTCTAAATTCTGCACTCTGGAGAAGCAAAATGGAAAAATAGTGAAGCTCTATTTCAACTAAAACCCCTGATTTTTAAAATTGAAATAATTACAAAAATGAGCAATAGAACGAGCACAGTAGTTTGTTGTTATTTATTTTTCACAGTCATCACATTCAGTTTTCAATGTGGCAAAGATTTCTGCACTGACAGTATACAACTATATTGTAGAAGTTATAATGGGGAGGAGGGAGACCAGAAGTTTTGCAGGTAGATTGAAGCCAGCTGAAGTTTTGGGGGGAATGAGGATTAAAGTCCCTGAATGCGAAGACTTTGTATCAAGTTCCTTTAGGAATCTTTACATTAAGTGTAAGGAAAGGGCATATGTAGAAACTTTAGGATGTCCAGACTCCCAGAATTACTGAACTTGATACTTGCTCTTTGTAACCTTTTTCATTGTTTGGAGGACACTAGTGAGGTGGATCTTTTGCTAGAAGCAAAGAGAATTTGGATCATATCCTGAAAGTAGACTGCTTCAATTTTTAACTCTCTTACAAGATCCAAGCAGCAAAGTTGTAGCCGTGTTAGTCCCAAGATCTGAGAGAGAGAAGGTGGGGGAGGTAATATCTTTTATTGGACCAACTTCTGTTGGTGAGAGAGACAAGCTTTCAAGCTACACAGAGCTCTTCTTCAGGTCAGGGAAAGAAACTCCCAGTGTCACAGCAAAATGCAAGATGGAACAGATGGTTTAGCACAAGTATTTAGCACATATTTTAAGGGATTATTTAAGGTAGAGTGGCCTGTTAACACCTCTGCAGTCATAGGACAAAAAAGGAGAATTAGTGGGTTACAGATTGTAGTAATAAACCATAAATCCTGGTTTCACCCACATATTTATTGGGTCAGACAATCACTCTGTTCTCCAATGAGCTCACACAGGAAAATGATAACAGACAAGAACACCCTATCACCAGTGTGTGAACAACTGCCCCAATAACAGCTATGTGGGTGGTGAAACCAGGATTTATGGATTTTTACAACAAACTAACTCATTATCCCCCTCTTTTTGTCCTATGACAGCAAAGGTGTTAGTGGGCCACTCTACCTTGAGTGGTCCCTTAGAATACATGCTAACTACTTATGCTAAACAATCTGTTCCACCTTGCATTTTGCTGTGACACTGGCAGTTCCTTTCCCAGACCCAAAGAAGAACTCTGTGTGGCTTGAAAGATTATCTCTTCCAATAGAAGTTGGTCTAATAAAAGAGATTACCTTGCAAATCTTGCAGCGATCGCTGATATGGGTTTCACCCAAACAGCGTAAACACTCCGCGTGCAGATCACTCACTGGCATCGGCCACCTACAAGTGTTGCACGACTTAAAACCTGGGGCGCGAGGCATGCCCCAGCCCGGGCACACTAACTAACCTAAACTAAACTAATAACTACAGGTACTATAAACTGAATGAACAAGAGTTCTGGGGAAGAGCTGCAGCAAAAGTGGAGCAGAGCAGTTCCAAAGCACCTTCACCAGCGGCAAGAAGGAACTGAGGGTGGGGGGGACATGCAACGCCCCTTATACCGCGCCATGGAGGCGCCACTCCAGGGGTCGCTAGGGGCGCTCCCCTACAGGTACCGCTAGGGGAAAAACTTCTGACACCAGTGCACGTGGCGAGCACGCACACCTATTGTTGAACACACATGAGCAATCACTTGTAGAAGAATTACCTCTGAGCCAGTTTTCACTGCCAGCTTGGGACTCCAGAACCCTGTCTTGTTGAGCCAGACAGGCTAGCCCGTTGCAACAGAGACCCAGAGTCTGGTCCCCAAAGCTGCAGACTTAACTGAAAACAACTCAGCAGGTTGCCCGGCTCCAGCACTCAGACAACCAGTTCCCAATGGGATCCAAACCCCAAATAAATCCGTTTTATCTGTACAAAGCTTATACAGGGTAAACTCATAATTTTTCCACCCTCTATAACACTAATAGAGAGATATGCACAACTGTTTGCTCCCTCAGGTATTAATCACTTACTCTGGGTTCATTAATAAACAAAAGTGATTTTGTTAAGTATAAAAAGTAGGATTTAAGTGGTTTCAAGTAATAACAGACAGAAGAAAGTAAGTCACCAAGCAAAATAAAGCAACAACACGCAAGTCTAAGCCTAATACATTAAGAAACTGATTACAGGTAATATCTCACCCTCAGAGATGTTCCAATAAGCTTCTTTTACAGACTAGACTCCTTCCAGTCTGGGCCCAATCCTTTCCCCTGGTACAGTCCTTGTTAGTTCCAGTAGACATCTTAGGTGGAAAGCAGAGGCTTTCCATGACTGGAACCCCTTTGTCCTGCTCCACCCCCTTTTATAGCTTTGGCACAAGGCAGGAATCTTGTGTCTCTCTGGGTCCCCACTCCTCCTTCTAAATGGAAAAGTACCAGTTCAAGATGGATTTCATTATCAGGTGACATGTCACATATCCCGGTGAGACCTCATTCTTCATTACCCAGGGGCTGGCCCACAAGTACACAGGGAGGCTTGCAGGTAAACAAACCATTTACAACCAATTGTACTAGTCAATGGGAGCCATCAAGATTCTAAACCACCACTAATGGCCCACACTTTGCATAGTTACAATAGGACCTCAGAGTTATACTTCATGTTTCTAGCATCAGATACAAGGATGATACATGCCTAAAAATAGGATGGACACACTCAGAAGATTATAAGCTTTGTAATGATATCTTACAAGAGAACTTTTGCATAAAGCATATTCCAGTTAAATCATATCCACATTCATAAGCATGCTTTTATAAAGCATATGGAGTGCAACGTCACAGTATGTTGATTTTGCATGTAGAACTGGACCATGAAATAGGGCATCTAGCCTGTGAAGTAGAGGCAGATTTGGACTACAAACATCTCTAATTGGTCTGATTAACATGGTTTTATTAGTAAATTTAGGACATTTGGAATTACTTTGTGCTTTCTAATTTTATCCTTCAGAGTACTTTGGAGACAGAGGATTCAGATGGAATGTATACAGGGAGGATTGTGGCTAGAAAAATAGCTGAATGCTTCTGTATGGTGTCGGTTGGGCAAACAAGCCTCGTCTTAGAATTCTAAACTTTTATATTACTTGGAAATGTGTTGCTTTAGACAATAGTTCGATTGGACCATTCTCTGCCTACCTAACCAGTCTGCATTTTCATTGTTCTTTCAATCTGAAGAGATTAAATGGATCCTATACCAATCTCCACACAAAAAGAACAAGCATCTCTCAAGTGAAGTTTGTTCCTCTTTGCCCATTTATATACATCACTAGCAGATTTTTGTTGTCTCTTGATTTCTTTCACAGAAACTTAATAGCAAACTTTGTAAAAGAAAGAATGTTACTGGAGCAACAAGGGGACCATGAAGAATCAAAGTTTTATTGCATATATTTTATGTTACTAAATTGTTCTAAATTAGCACTTAGAACATTACTGCTCAGTTGTTCACTACTGTTAAAAAGACACTTGACTTTCTGTTCTTTAAACCCTTTAAAAGAAGCTGAATAATGTGTCTTTCACTGACCATTTTCCCCTTTTACATCTGCTAAGCATTGATTTCCCCCCTCCCTCCATTTCTAATGAAGCTTAAAATTAATAAGACTTTTTTATTTACTTCCTTGATATTCACACAGCTCTAGAAATAAGATAAGTTTGTAAATTGCTGCTGTACAGCCAACAGCGGGAGAAGAACATTTTTTAACATTCAGGTTCTTCAGAACTGTCCCTATACTTTGGGCATGCACGTGTTTTATTTTGTCACGGTGACTTTAGTTTTTCAGTATGCAGACAGAATGAGTAGGTGGAAAATATTTTATTTGTCTACAGTGTTGGACATTTCATCATATGCTGAGGGTGCAACTAATGTGAAAAACACAGCAGGGTTGTGGAATTCAGAGTAAAAAAACCATTTAAAATTCTTTTATCCTAAAAAGGATCTTAATTTGTAACTGTTTTAAAATGTTTAAGTAAATAAAAAGTACACAGCATGGAGGAATTTCAATTTATAAAAGAATGTTTTTTTCTTATATATTCCAAAGCCAACACTGTTTAAAAAACCAGTAAAAGCTGCTAAGTGGAAAACAATGTACTTACATATCAACTGCATTTACAAAATCTAAGTACTTCAAAGCATGCAAATAAATGGCTCAACATGTGATAAATAATATACAGCCCATAAAATTGAAGTACAGAGAGATGCACACTGAACCTCAGCAGAATAACCTCAACTCTGACGAGGTATATTGGAAGATTTTTTATTTCAGTTTCTGTACTGAAATATTTTGCTTTCATGGGTGGTAAGTGGAAACTACCAGTTAATAAAAGTTCTAAAGTACTTACCTGCTGTTTATTTAGTGTAATGTTGTATATGTAGATTAATAGGAAAAGTGCCTAACATTGATTTATATTTAAATTAGCGTACTTGTATTTCAGGCCGATCAAAACGTGCCTTCCAAGAGTTTTGGTTTTGTATATTATGCCAAAAGTGTATATACTGTTTGCCACTTACTAATATTTTTTGGTTTAGAATTTCTTATGATTGATCTTTATAATTAAAATCTATTTGTTCAAAAGTATATAGTGTAAGGATGTTTCAGGACCATCAACCAGACTCACATTACTTTACAACTGCAGCAAAGCAGACAACCTCTGTTTGCTGTAGCAGACAAAACCACTTCTAACTCAGAGTTCAAATCCAAGGAACAGGTTTATTTCAACAGGTACAGAATGCCACACCCGGTGATCAGCTGCAGTGTAACAGGCCTATGGTTTGGCTATATTCATATTGACAAATGCAAAGCTTAAGTTTCAGTATAGTTTTTATACCCAAGATGACACGCTGCTTTTATCAACACCCCCTCCTTTGCTTCATTATATAAAACTAATTAATATCTATCAGGTATCAGGGGGTAGCCGTGTTAGTCTGTATCTACAAAAACAACAAAGAGTCTGGTGGCACCTTAAAGACTAACAGATTTATTTGGGCATAAGCTTTCGTGAGTAAAAACCTCACTTCTTCGGATGCATCCGAAGAAGTGAGGTTTTTACTCATGAAAGCTTATGCCCTAATAAATCTGTTAGTCTTTAAGGTGCCACCAGACTCTTTTTTAATATCTATCAGGGCTGTCAAATGATTAAGTAGACGCTTTGTAACCACAGTTGTAGACAGAGCAAGTTCAGATGAGGAAAGGGTGTTATGTATGTGCAGGCCACCATGGGCCCCAAGAGAGAAAGGCAGATCTTGTCCAAACTAAAGAGTTGGAAAGTCACCGAAGTGATCAGCTCTCGCATTGTCTGCAATCTGTCCCATGGCAGATAAGTTCGGGCAGATGTCGTGTATATGTGAGTTCCTATGAACTCCAGGGATTGTGCAGGGCAAAAAGTCAATTTTTCCACATTGACGTTGAGTTCCAGGGAGAAGAGGTGTAGAAGCAGCTGGAACATTGATTCCCGGGCCTCTTCTTTGGACCTTGCTGCTATCAGCCAGTCGTCTAGATATGGAAAAACGAGGATCCTCTGACACTGGAGATGAGCTGCCACCACAGAGAAAATGTCTGTGAACACTCGTGGGGCAATGGTAAGCCTGAATGGGAGAACCCAGTATTGAAAATGTTGAGGTCCCACCTTGAACCCCAGGAACCTTCTGAGAGGTGTATATAGATATGGAAGTAGGCATCTTGCATATCAAGAGCCGTAAACCACATTCCTTTTTCTATGGAGGGAATGATTGCTGCAAGTGCAATCATGCGGAATCTTTGTTTGGAAATTGAACAGTTGAGGCATGAGAGATCCAAGATGTGTCTCCATCCTCCATTCTTTTTGGGTACTAAGAAGTAGTTTGAATAGAACCCTGTGCCCTGCAATGGTTCCTGGAGGGGCACCATAGCTCCCCTCCACAAGAGGGAGTCCACTTCTAGTTGGAGGATGTCATTGTGTAAGTGCTCCATGTGTGGATCGCAGTGGAGTGTATGATGGGGGCATCGCTGTAAATTCTATGAGGTAGCCGCTTTACATAACATCTAGGACTCACTTGTCCATTGTTATGGCTTTCCATGCTGGCAGAAAGAATTTGAGCCCCCAAAGTGGGTAGCCAGTAGGAGCATTGATGTACAGAATGGTTGATGGCTCTCTAATGACACTCAGACAACATTTATGTGACAATTGCTTACGTTGCATGGATGATTGGGCAGTCGATATAGGCAGCCAGGTTCTGTGGACCTTAGGGCATTTTTGAGGATGCTCGTAGGTACATAGGTGGCATAGCTGTGGGACCTTGTAGTGTTGTTATTGGGGCAAGCGGTAAAACTTTCTCTTAGGTGCTGGTATGCAGGTGCCCAAAGATCTTAATGTGGCTCTAGAGTCCTTTAAGGAGTGTAGGGAATCATTTGTGTTCTGGTTGAAAAGGTGTGATTTGTCAAACTGAAGGTCTTCTATAGTGTTTTGCACCTCCCTGGGGAAGTCTGAGGAGTGTAACCAGGATTCCCTCCTAATGAGGATCCCTATTGACAACACATGGCCTGCTGCATCTGCTGAATCCACTGTGACCTGTAGCATGGACCTGACGAGTAACTTGACTTTCTTCAAAACCATCTGGAATTGATTGCAATCTTGCGGTAGTAGTTAGTCAGTGATCTCAGCCCCTCATCCATTGTTGATAAAGTCATATCTGGCCATCAAGGCTAAGTAGTTGGAAATATGGAATTGGAGTCCTGCCAAGGAGAAGACCTTCCTACCCATGAAATCTAGTCTTTTGCCCTCTCTGTTGGATGGGGTGGAGCAGAGGTGTTGCTGCTTGGATCACTCTGATGCTGCCTAGATGACCTGTGAGTTGGATGGAGAATGAGAGAATAAAACTCTGACCCCTTGTGGAGACACAGTGCCTCTTTTCAGCCTCTTTCAAGAGTGTGTGCACATGTGGCCATGGTGTGCCCTACCGTGTGTGCCAGTTAGAGGATGGCATATTTGATCAATAGGGCCACTCTCAAAAGTACTGATGTGTGCAAGATGTGAGGTAGCTGGAGTTGACTGGTGGGGAATTGTCTCAGTGCCACTGGAACCTTGTGAAAGTCAGGTTTCTGGACTGCGTCAGACATCTGTATCATCCGAGTCAGAGACCTCCCCAAATGGTGGTGCTGCTGGAGCCACCAGAATGGGAGATGGTAGGAACATAGCGGGAGGAAGGATCCATGTGAGCAGGTGACCAGATCGGGGCTCATGATGACAGCAGTCCTTCTAATGCAAACTCCTCATGGGGACCCAGAGTGGCTGTAGGGGTCAATGGTAGTTGTTCCACTGGAGGACTGGTACTGGTAACTGCATTTGTCTGGAGACCAATGGTTCCCAGGGCGCTGGTGGAATCACAGGATCAGTGGTCAGTACCAACGGATCCAGTGATCGGTGCAGCCTCTTCTTGTTCTTCTGAATCTTGGAACGCGTGGTTCCTTCATTATCGGATATCGTGGATGGTACCAAGTCCTTCTTAGATGTGGATGAAAACTTACTGCCATGCTTATGTGCATGCTTCCCTGGCTTATGGCTAGGCCCCGGAGTGGGGTCCTTAGTGCTAGTACCGGCGGAACCCAATGGAGACACTGCAGTAGGGGAAGCACTCTTCGCCTACTCAGGCTGATATAAGGGGAAGTTCCCTGACCAGGATCCAATGCTGGTCCCATGACAGCCTCCATGAGGTGCTTCTTGAGGCAGAGAGCCTGGTTTTCTAAAGCATGGGCAGGGAAGGAGAGGTAGATACTGCACCTGGATGTGATATGGGATTCCCCCAAGCAGTACAAACAGTGCTAGTGCTCGTCACTGATCGAAAACAAGCAGGGGCAGGAAGCACAGATTTTCAACTTCAGCATCTTTAGCGTAATCCAGTACCCAGATCTGGGAGAGGAGGGACCATGCAGCAGTGAGAAAGAACTGGAGACACCAGCAGCCCGCTGTGCTCTTTATCACATTGGGCAAAACCATGACATAATATAATTAATGCCAGTCAACACGGGTTTATGGAAAACAGATCTTGTTGTACAAACTTGATTTTTTTTAACAATACAAGTTTGGTTGATAAAGGTAATAGTGTTGATGTAATATACTTAGACTTCTATACAACACTTCATTTGGTACCACAAAATATTTTGATTAAGAAACTAGAATGATATAAAATCAACATGGTGCACATTAAATGGATTAAATGCTGTCTAACTGATAGCTCTCAAAGTGTAATTGTAAATATGGAATCATCATCAAGCTGGTGTGTTTGTAAAGGGATCTGGTGGAAATCGGCTTATGCTATTTAACGTTTTTGTCAATGACTTGGAAGAAAACAAAAATTACTTATCAAACTTGCAGATGACAAAGACTGGGGTGTAGTAAAATATTAAGAGGACAGGACATTGATATAGAGTCATCTGGATCACTTAGTAAGCTGGACGCAAGCAAACATATTTCAATACGGTCAAAGTAAGGTCATATATTTAAGAATCACATATGTGGTCCATACGTACAGCATGGTGGGGCTCTAAGCTGAGAAGCAATGATTCTGAAAACACTTTGTGGCCATTGTTGATAATCAGCTGAACATGAGCTCCCAATGTGATGTTATGACCAAAAGGGTTAATGCAATCTGTGGATGTATAAACAGGGAATACCTAGGGAAAGCAAACAAGTTATATTACCTCTGAACATGGCAATAGTGTGAGCGCTACTGGAATACTGTGTCAAGTTCTAGCATCCACAATTCAAGAAGGATGCTGAAAATTTGAAGAGGGTTCAGAAAAGAGCCACAAGAATGAATAAAGGATTGGAAAACATGCCAGATAGTTAAGGCTATGATTTAGTCATGGGTATTTTTTAGTAAAAGTCATGGACAGGTCACCGGCAATAAACAAAAACTCACGGCCCGTGACCTGTCCATGATTTATACTATAAATACCCCTGACTAAATCGGGGGGGGGAAGAGAGGAGGCCACAAAGGGCCGCTGCTGGGGGAGAAGCCAGGGGTCCTCTGCGGGGGGGGGGCAATGATGGGACCAGCGGCAGCAGTTGCTCCTGTTACCCTGGGACCACTTGAGCAGCAGCCGGTGCGGCTGGCTGTGGGTCCATCCAAGAACTGTATGCAGAGCCGCTCCAGCAGCAGCCAGTGTGGCTGTCCCCAGGGCCACCTGAGCAGCTGGCCCCATAGCCAGATGCTTGGGCAGCTCTGGATTCAGCCACACTGGCTGCTGCAGAAGTCACAGAGGTTGTGGAAAGTCATGAAATCTGCGACATTCTGCGACCTCTGTAACAGACACTGAGCCCTACATATAGTGAAAGATTCTAGGAGCTCAATCTGTTTAATATAACAAAGAAAAGATTAAGGGGTGACTTAATCACAGTCTGCAATGAAAATGGGGAATAAACGTTTGATGAGAAGGCTCTTCAGTCTAGCAAAGGTATAACAAGAACTTATTGCTGGAGCTTGACCAACTAAAAATAAGTTGTATATTTTTTAACGACAGTAATTAATCATTGCAACAACATACCTGGGCTGTGGTGGAACCTCCATCATGCAAAATTATCAAATCAAGACTGGATGTTTTTTAAAAAACATCTTGTTCAAACAGGAATTAATTCAGGGAAATCCCATGGTCCGTGTTATGCAGGAGGTCAAGCTAGATTATCACAATCGTCCCCTCTGGATTCATAATCCATAAATCTATATTTTCTTTTTAACATAGGAAAAGAAATCTCCAGTGTAATAATGGAGATTTAAAGCATATCAAAACTAAGAAGAGAAAAGTATATCTCAATTGAATCAGTGTTAATTACTACAGGATTAATGACACAAGTGTTCATAATACATAAATCAATACAGCCAAAGCTTATTCGGATTCATGAAATTAGGAAACAAAAGGGTAACAACAAGGAGTTTAAGCATAAAAATACAAACACTTTTCTGTATTGTGGAAAAGTGTTACATCACTGGCTGAAAGACTGCCCAAAATGTATACCTGATAAAAGCCTCTTTTCTAAACAAATAAGGCAATATGGGAATAGTCACATCTGCTAACAAAAAATCTGCATGCTGCGCAACACTATACATGAAGTCAGGTATGCAAAATTCAGTTATTAAAATGTCTAGAATTTCTCAAGAGGCAAAAGAACTTCATTAATGTTACCTGATACTTTTCATCACTTAAACACTCTATCAGAGGAAATATACTGAGATTAGTTATCAGCAGAATCTTCAATTTTATTAACCCTTTAAAAAGATGATTAACAAGGTGGGTGAGGTAATATCTTTTATTGGAGCAACTTTCAATAAGAGACATGACCTCACCCACCTTGTCTTTCTAATATCCTGACACCAACACAGCTACACCAACACTGTATACTTTAAAAAGAGGTCTGACAAAATATTCATTTACATAACAACAATATTGTAGTAATATTTCAAACTTCTTTTGCATTTTCCATGTGAGGATCTGACCCTACTTGACTTTTGGATGTGGGTGTGTGGTTTGTTTTTGTTTTTTTGTTGTTGGTTTTTTTTTGGGTGGGAGGTATTTTTTGGAGAGGGGTGTTGAGGGGAGCTGAGGATTTGTTTGTTTCTAAACGATTACCTAGAACCACAATCCCTGACACAATCATTAAAAGGTAGGAATAATAATCCATTAAAAGGCTGGAATCCAGAAATAAGGGATCTGGTTCTACTAATGGTTATAAGCAATGAAGAGACCTAATGGGTCTACCCTGGGAACTAATAAAACTGGGAAGTGATAAGAAGGTTGTGGGTGTATTATAGGGTTGTTACTCAAATTTCAGTGAAAAAAATAGATAATTTTAGGTTTGTTTTTCAGATCTATTTGAAAGTTTTCTCCACAGTGAATGTGTTCCAAACTTTGGTCACATTTTAAACATACACACAGTATAATTAATAGCACGTTACATTCCAACTACTACAACATTTGACAATGAAGTTTTTTAGAAATTAAAGTGTACACACATGCGTGCACACAGACATTCATCTGAAACAAAACATACCTGTGTTCGAAGAATTTCACCCTTTGACAACTGCATATCACCAGTCAACTCTTTCACACTGATGCCTAGTGGCTCCAGACGTTTGCTGAAGTAATTTGTCATTTCAGCTGCCAAAGCCTTCATAGGAGCAACATACACAATCTGCACCAAAAGGACACTAGCTTGATAAATGAGCAAACTGCACAATGTCATTTGTTTCATGGCAACCAATACAAATCACAATTTATTGTGAAATATGATTCTAGGCACTTACAGTGAAAAATCTTAATAGTGATATATGAAAAGTAGTTATCTTTGTTAGCTAAGTGTGCCACTGTTTAGAGGACAATGGATTTTGTTTATACAGCCTCATTACTTTGAGAATTGGTTCTGCATCAAAGCTAAATGTATTTTCATAGCTTTTCACATGGGTAATAAGATTTTCAGAACACAAATAGGAATTGGTTTAATAGTAATGAAGTAAATCACCAGCATTTTCTAGGAGACCTGGAGAAGTATAATACCCTTGAAAACTTCCTGATTTCATATAATGTGTATAACTGTATAATGGGTTTTATCTTGTGAGTTAAAAAAGCTGGTCTTGGTTCATTGAATTCCTACCTTAAACTCATCCTTTTTGATAACTCCTTGCTGAACATGCTGGCGAATTTCATGCAGGACAGTTAGCATGGCAATGTTAGTTTTCCCAGCTCCGGTGGGTGCACAGATCAGCATGTTCTCATTTGTACTGTAGGCAGTCTCAAAAACTATTGATTGGATTCGGTTTAGTTTTTTCATGCCTTTAAATACGAGTTGCCCAATCTGAAAGAAAACAAAAGTATTGCAATGAAAATACAAGGACAGCAAAATTAGAGGGATAATTTTTGGATCCTCTTAGAAATTAGTCACAAGGCTTTGATCCCAAAAGGCTAAGTCTACCATGCTGAAAACTTCACATTTCTTTTATTATGTATTCCAAGTAGGATAACTTTTAAAACATTAACATAAGTTACTCTTAACTACACCACTGTTATGTTTTTCACTCTTACCAAAAACACACTAACCAAACTTCATTAACAGTTAATGAATATTAGCATAAAAACAGTATTAATAGATTATATGACTGTTCTGTATTTTAAACATAATTATTAGTGAGAAAATGTACACTTTTATAGTGCTTTATAAATTAGGAAAGATATACTAAGTTGTTATTCTAAAGCCATCCTAGGGCATAAAGAGGAAACAATATCCTCCTCCTCTCTGATGGGGAGGGACACCTTTAGGGCATTGTCAGGCCACTACCTATGTATAGCATAGCTAAACAAAAAGTCCAAAATATAGACTAACATATTACATTAAAAAACAATAATAAGAGAACAATAAGGTTACAGAGTCAATCACACAAAAATTAGGAAATGCCAGAATTAAAGTTGCCTTACTGCCTTATGTTGGGCCCCTTTAGCGTATGCAATATGATTCGGGCCCTTCATTTTCGGTTTTTATTTTATTTAATTTTTCCCAGGAATTTAATCGGTGTTTATTACTACAACAACAAAAGCAGGTGAAAATTGGTGGAAAAAACTATTAATTTTTCGGTGTAAATAATCAGGGTTTATTTTGTTGGACGGAAGGACAAAGGAAAAAAGTATTGAGTAGATTAATGCTTTGATGAATGGGATTCTATGGGGTTTGCAGAACTAAAAACAAAATGCCATTCTGAGTTTAAGAAAACAATATCTCTCTAATCCCCAAATAAAACTTTTCATTTGAATAAAAACAGTTTACTGTTTAAACTTAGAACTATTAGCTTATAAATATTTATAGTTAATAACTGGGCCATACCATTTGCAGTGCATATACTCAACTTCATCCTTTTCTCCTGTTTTGTTTTTTTTAAAACTTTCGAATACATCCTTGTGTTCTGAAAAGTATTCTGATAGATTTTTGTTTTTTTCCATTGTGTCAGATATTTAAACCATTCTCTGCTAACAGCTTGAAATATGTATGTGGTGGGAGTGAGATTCTTCAGAACATTAAGATGCGCATGAACTTCAGAGCTTGCGTGGGAGCCTGTTTATTGTATGCATCTTCTAGACTAATACATAGCCTTACTTCAACAGACAGCTCTGCGTATACACCCAGACTAATGTATTATCACAGTACATATCTCATGTATCTCATACTTTCCTAATAAAACAAATTATTTTTATATATTTGAATGATACAAAAGTAGGGTGAAAATCAGAATAAATGAATGTTTTTTGTAAAACCTGGGTGTTTGGGGTTTTGGTTTTTTCCCCCCTCCTTTGGTAAAAATCAGACAGTACTACTACTTTTCCCACAGGACCTTTGTGTTATTCAGTGCACAGCAGTCAGGGTTACGCAGTAGAGACTGTTGTCTGTGGGTATATATACACTGCACACTAAACCCGGGCTCAAACCTGAGTCAGAGCCTAAGACCCCTTTCTGCTGACATACAAATCAGTTTGACTTGGGTGAGTAAGCTCAGGTCCTAGGACCCTGCTGTGACGCTGGTCCAAGCCCGGTCATTTTGCAGCGTGGATGCAGCTCAAGCCACAGATCTGAGTCAGAAAGTCTGTGTAGTGCACTATGGACATGTAAACACAGCTATGAGACCCAGGTCCAGCAACTGCAAGCCCAGGTTTATGATGCAGTGTGGATGTTTAAACACTTATTTGGAAATACTGAGTCCACATGCCCAGGTCCCTACAGATGCAGGTTTCAAGTGCAATATAGACATACTCTGTAGGACCACTGCTTCATATATGGTAGAAGTTGGAGGGTGCCTAGTCAATGAGGCAGAGGATTGCAGGAAGAGAAAGGATGATCTCCTAAGAATGGCCATAGTGGGTCACACCAATAATCCATCTAGCCCAGTAGCCTGTTTTCCAACAGTGGGCAATGCCAGGTGCTTAAGAGGGAATGAACAGAACAAGTAATCATCAACTTATCTATCCCTCATCACCCATTCTCAGCTTCTGGCAAACAGAGGCTAGGGACACTTCAGAGCATGGTTTTGCATCCCTGTCCATCCTGGCTATTAGCCATTAATGGACTTGTCCTCCATTAATTTATCTAGTTCTTTTTGAACTGTTATAGTCTTGGACTTCACAACATCCTCTGGCAAGAGTTCCCCAGGTTGACTGTGCGCTGTGTGAAGAAATACTTCCTTTTGTTTGTTTTAAACCTGCTGCCTATTAATTTCATTTGATGTCCCCTCGTTCTTGCGTTATGAGAAAGAGCAAATAAGAGCAAACTTCCTCGTTTACTTTCTATACACCAGTCATGGTTTTATAGACTTCTATCATATCCCCCTTTAGTTGTCTCTTTGCCAAGTTGAAAAGTCTCAATCTTATTAATCTCTCCTCATACTGAAGCTGTTCCATGCCCCTAATCATTTTTGGTTGTTCCTTTCTGTACCTTTTCCAATTCCAATACATCCTTTTTTGAGATGGGACCACCAAATCTGCATGCAGTATTCAAGATGTGGGCATATCCGGGATTTATATAGAGGCAATATGATATTTTCCCTCTTATTATCTATCCCTTTCATAATGATACCCAACATTCTGTTAACTTTTTTGACTGCCACTGCACATTGAGTGGATATTTTCAGAGAACTATCCACAATGACTCCAAGCTCTCTTGAGTGAAAACAGCTAATTTTATATGTATAGTTATATACCATTGTTTTATATGTATAGTTGGGATTATGTTTTCCAATATGCATTACTTTGCTTTTATCAAAACTGAATTTCATCTGCCATTTTGTTGTCCAGTCAACCAGTTTTGTGACATCACTTTGTAACTCTTCGCAGTCTACTTTGGATTTAATTATCTTGAGTAGTTTTGTGTCATCTGCAAATTTTGCCACCTCACTGATCACCCTTTTTCCAGATCACTTATGAATATGTTGAACAGTACTGGTCCTAGTATAGATCTAAGTTCCCTCTAAGCTGCACAGCCGTGCGGCAGGCTATCAAGGGCTGTGCAAGCAGGGAGAGGCACCTCTCCCCTGGTCTCATCCTCGGAGCTGTCGCGGTGAGAGAGGGCTGGGGGGAGTCCTCTATCCCCGCCGCAGCACAGGGGCAGCCTGCACCTCAAACTCCTCATCCCCAGCCGAGCTCTCACCCCCGCACAGCCCAACCCTCTGACCCAGCCCTGAGTCCCGTCCTGCACCCCAAACCCCTCATCCCCGCCTGCACCCCAGAGCCCCCACCCTCGCACACTCCAACCCTCTGCCCTAGCCCTGAGCACCCTCCCACACTCTGAACCCCTCGCCCCACATCACCTCCATATTGTTGCACATAGCAAAATTCATTCCATACATGGTTGTAAAAAATTTGAGGGAACATTGGTACAGACCCCTTGGGGACACCATTATTTATATCTCTCCATTCTGAAAACTGAACATTTATTCTTAGCCTGTGTTTCCCATCTTTTAATCAGTTATCAATCCATGAGAGGACTTTCCCTCTTATCCCATGACAGATTACTTTGTTTAAGAGCATTTGGTGGGAGACTTTGTCAAAGGCTTTCTGAAAATCTAAGTACAGTATATCCACTGGATCATCCTTGTCCACATGCTTGTTGACCCCTCAAAGAATTCTAGATTTGTGAGGATGATTTCCCATTACAAAAGCCATGCTGACTCTTCCCCAACAAATCACGTTCATCTACATGTCTGATAATTCTGTTCTTTACTGTAGTTTAAACCAGTTTGCCTGGCACTGAAGTTAGGTTTACAGACCAGTAATTGCTGGGATCACCTCAGGAACCTTTTCCTAAAAATTGGTATCATGTTTGCTATCCTCCAGTCGTCTGGTACAGAAGGTGATTTAAATGGTATGTTACATACCACAGTTAGTAGTTCTGCAATTTCACATTTGAGTTCCTTCAAAGTTCTTGTGTGAATACCATCTGATTTTGGTGACTTATTACTGTTTAGTTTATCAATTTGTTCCAAAACCACCAGATTGTCACCTAAAAAGAATGGCTCAAGTTTGGAAATCTTCCTCAGATCATCAGCTGTAAACACTGATGCAAAGGATTCATTTACTTTCATGAGTGTTCCTCTGGCAACTCGATTGTCCAGTGGCCCCACTGATTGTTTAGCAAACTTCTTGCTTCTGATATACTTTTAAAAAATTACTATTACTTTTTGAGTCTTCAGCTAGTTGTTCTGCAAATTCTTTTTTGGCTTTCCTAATTATATTTTTATACTTCATTTGCCAGAATTTATGCTCCTTTCTATTTTCTTCACTAGGATTTAAGTTCCACTTTTTAAAGGATGCCTTTTTGTCTCTCACTGCTTCTTTTACTTTGTTGTTTAGCCACAATGGCACTTTCTTGGTTCTGTTACGACGTTTTTTTAATTTGGGGTATACATTTAAGTTCAGCCTCTATTACGGTGTGTTTAAAAAGTTTCCATGCAGCTTGCAGGAATTTCACTTTTGGCACTGTATCTTTTAATTTGTTTAACTAACTTCCTTATTTTTGTGTAATCCCCCTTTCTGAAATTAAATGTTACTGTGGTGGGCTGCCGTGGTGTCTCCTCTCCCCATCCCAGGTTAAATTTAATTATATTATGGTCACTATTACCAAGTGGTTCAGCTATATTCACCTCTAGGACCAGCTCCTATGCTCCACTTAGGGCTAAATCAAGAATTGCCTCTCCTCTAGTGGGTTCCAGGATTAGCTGCTCCAAGAAACAGCCATTTAAGGTGTCAAGAAACTTTACTTCTGCATATCATCCTGAGATAAAATGTACCCAGTCAATATGGGGATATTTGAAATCCCCCATTATTACTGAGTTTTTTATTTTTGTAGCCTCTCTAAAATCCCTGAGCATTTCAGAGTCACTATTGTCATCCTGGTCAGGTGGTCGGCAATATATCCCTACTCCTATATTCTTATTACTCAACCATGGAATTACTATCCACAGAGATTCTGTGGTACAGTTTGTTTCATTTAAGATTTTTAATTCATTTGAGTCTACGCTTCCTTTCACATATAATGCCACTCCCCCGTTCTATCCTTCCGATATATTTTCTACCCAGGTATTACTGTGTCCCATTGAATCTCCTCAATCCACCAAATTTCTGTAATGTTTATTATATCAATATCCTCATTTAATACGAGGCATTCAAGTTCATCCATTATTTAGACTTCTGACATTTGTATATAAGCACTTTAAAAAATTGTCACTTTTTAGCTGTCTTCCATTACGTGATGTAATTGAATAGGACTCTTTCATTTGACTGTTTCTCATCAGATCCTACCCGTATTTTATCATCTTCCAGCCTCTTCTCCTTACTAGGACATAGATAATCTCCATTAATAGAGCCTCTCCTAAGGGATGTCTCTGTCCAAATCATGTGCTCCTCCGCACCTGTCGGCTTTGCCCCAGCCCTTTTGTGAAAAAAAAGTGTTTGTCCATGGGAATGTGTCTTATTTTTTCTGTGAGAAGGTAGAGATTATCTGGTTTCACCTACATAGTTATTGCGGCATTTGATGAACTGGTCAAGGTACACCAATGCTGCAGGTGTAGGACCCAGGAATCTTGAAAGGTGTGTTGTGGGGGGGTGTAGGTCATTGTAGTAGTGTAGATGTAGATGCAGGTTTTGCATCTGTTCTGGCAGGGTACAGTGCTACTTTGAGTTGGTGTGTCCTGGTCTGTGGGCAACTTGCTTCTGATGATGAGCTTGGAGAGGTTGGGAGCAGGGGCAGGGTTTGAAAGGCATACAAGGTGGGTTGGGAAAGATTTCTTTCAGGATATGAAATATGGGTTATAATTGTTTGATGATACCCCATTGGGTTCCTGTGTGGGGTGGTAGATGATACGTAGGGGTGTGAGGTCAGTGGTTCTCCCCATTCTCCCCCCGTAGTGAAGCTGGTTCTCTCAGGGTATTTGGGTGGCCCATGCCATGATACAATCTACTTCTTTGGTGGAATGTCCTTGTTTGGTGAAGGCAGTTTAAAGATGTTTTAAGATGTATACTCCGGACTTTGTCCTCAGAATATATTCTGTGGTATCTGAATGCCTGATTAATCAAAGGGGCAATATGTGGCCTTTTCATCACAATAAGCCCTAAATATTTAAGCAATAATGCTATTGTAAATGAAAAATCACATGGCACAAAAGCGTCATATAAAATATGCTTTTATAAATGTACTGATTATGGAACAAGAACACAAATTAATTAGCCAAGAATTTGTGTATGAAAATTCTTAATTTTCCCTTGTGCACACTAGTGCTACTCAAACTCAGTCTGTACTTTTGTTTACAGCATTTGAATTCAAACTTCTATACATATCCCATGTGTATCTGAATGTCTGTTATAGTTCACTGAATCTTGTGATTCAGAGAAATGTTTATTTCTGCCTTGATCTATTTTAAAGTATTTCTAGAACTTTTCAGGAGGTCTCCTTTATCTTTAAGTTGTTGTGTTTCAACACTGCAGCAATCTTCGCTAGTAATATACTTTTATAGGTTATTCTGTCTGCAAAACTGTAGATGGAAAGCCATTTGTCTCCCATCAACTGCAGTATGTACATTTACTTGGTGTCTCTTCATTTTCATCAATGGGGCTATAATAAAGTGTTAATGAGCTTCCTACAGAGGCAATGATTGCACAGCCTTACAGGGTTCGATCAATGTATTTTATAGTCTTTTTATTTATCTTGAGTTTCCAGTTTGTGCACTGTTTAATTTTAGGAATTCTTAAAACACCTTTGAAAATGGTTGCATTTTTTTCTTTGTTTCTTAAAGCTCCATTTATTTAGGTTTTTCATACTGTACAAACTGTTTTCAGGTAATATTGAAGGAACTACTGGAGAACACCACACATAAATAATAAAGCTGAATAAAATACTCAGGTAACTTACATTATTTTACCAGAATGTCTTTTTAAAAAGGCAGAAGTAATATAACAGTTCAGCTGGAGACAGCCTTTAGTATGGTGAAAAAAAGAATATGGCCTCGATTAAGCTAAGAAATTAAGCATGTATTTAAGTGCATTAGTACACCTATTATCATCAGTAGGACTATTCACATACTTACGTTAAGTATGTGCTTACTATTTTGCTGAATCAGGGCCTGTAAGACTATATTAAGTCTGAGTCTGTTAAGCATTCAGGACACAACGAAAGTTCATCTTTTTTTCCCCTGGCATTCGGGGAGGGATTTTTATATCTTCTGTGGAAGATTTATTATTCAGTTGCATTTACTTAACAGGGTAAGCAGGCCAGTTCTTTGTAGTCATGTATTTTATTGTGAAATATATAAGGGTTCCCCGATGGCATGCAGTTGGTGCTTATTTATATGTTTATAAATCCAAATCAACAATAATATTTTAATACATGACATATGGTTCACTTAATTAGGCATATGACCATCATTACTGTTGTAGGGAAATACTAAAACACTTTAATAGGAATTTGCTAGCACACACAAGGGAAAGTAACTTTAGACACCTATATGAAAAATGAGGTTCATATTTAGCAACCTTGAGAGGTATATGGGGAAAAAATAGACTGGTTTTAAATAGGTTTGACATGAGAATGTTTAGAAGGTAAACCATTGGCAAATGAGTCTAACAGAACACTAGTCATTTGGGCGCATGTGTGACCCAGCATATCTATTAGGGGCTTTGGCCTTGTAAGACTGGCAGCTGTAGACCCAGGGCACATGACTGGAAGCAGGCATGTGACTGATGGGAAACAAGATGCAAAGCTTCCTGTCTCTGAGGCTGGGACCAGCAGAAACCAAGAGATTGTGGACTAGGAGCAAGCTTTTGCGCATCTCTCCACAGATAGCAGCAGCAGGACGGCTGTCTGTGAAAGAACAGAAGCTAAGGGTCCAGAACGCGACCAGTGGAGCAAGTGCAGATGGAGCTGGGGCACAAGCCCAGAAGAAAGATTAGCAGGAAGCCTTGCTAAAGAGAGCAGTCAAAGTCTTACATGAGGATGACTGGGGGAAGATCAAAAAGGAGCCAGATATAGAGGCAAAAGGAGGCATACTTTTTATTTAATGATATTAATAAACCAGATACTAGACTTTATTTTGAAGCACTATTTGTGTTGTGTGACAGAACTGGAAGGGTACAGTAGGAAGGAGTGAAGGGGGAAACTGAGGGAGTAGTGTTGCTGATGAAGGTCTGGGAAGGCAACCTAGTTACAGTGTCCACTAAGGAATACTTAATCACAGAATTATGCTGAACACCCAGCATACAATAATACTTTTTACTGTAGATCACAGTCTCTCCAAATTGACTAACTCTTAAAAAAAATTATGCTTGAACAAAATGTAGGAGAATTGCACAGAAATAAAATTGATTTTTTTTTAAACTACAAGAATGGATAAAAGAGCATGAACATTCAGAAAAAGTTAATGTGGTTTGGCTCTAATAAGTGACTAAAATAGTATTGTGGAGTTCCAAGCTTACTGTGTCAGTGATTTCTATACAAAATTGTCCCTGTTTATTAGGTTTTTATTGCCAGCCCTGCAAACCTAAACTCGTCTAAAAGTCAAACAGGGTTCTTCTCTTATGGCAAATCATCTGCAGCAAAAAATTCTGCAAGCCAAAAATTCTGTTTTCAGCTAGACCTATGCAACCCATTTGCGCTCAATGGGATTGTAAAGACATATGCGGGCAAAATTTGGCTTTTGACTGAAGGTGCATGAGAAGAAACTGGGTCCAGTTGTGTTGTCTCTGCAATTTTATATAGATACAGAGTGGTAAAAAAAAGTATTGTTGCCACTTAATCCAACAAAATTTACTCTCAATGCTCACAGGGAGCAGATCTTTGCTGTAAGAAGGGACCATTTATACATAGTCATTATCCATAAAATAAAAGACCACTGTGACTTCTATTTTCTCTCCACAGCCGAGACACAGCCATTTTCAAGACGGGCTTGAAATCAGTTGCAGAGTGGGACTCTCTAGCTATCTCCCACTTAAATTTTGAATCCAGTGTGCCCCCAAATCTGGAGGACATTTAGGGCTTTTATGTATACAGTCAGTATATCTGACCAGACATGGTCAGGCGCACACTACTTTAGGCATAAAGCAGGAACTCCTCATAACCTGAGGTCTGAGGTTCCAGTATTCATAAGTTTAAGGCCAGATGGGTTCATTAGATCATCTAGTCTGACCTCCTGTATAATCCAGTTAACCCTGTATTCAGCCCAATAACTTGTGTTTAACTAAAGCACAACTTATGTTTGGCTAAAGCATATCCTTCAGAAAGGTAGATGGTCTTGACTAGAAGATGCCAAGAAATGGGAAATCCATCACTTCCCTTGACAGTCTATCATCTTCACTGTTTAAAAAAAAAAAAAAAAAAAAAAAAAGTTCCTAATTTGAGTTTGCCTGGCTTCCACTTCCAGCCATTGGCCTTTGTTACATTACAGAGCCCTTTAGTACACAATAGTCTCTCCCCTCAAAGGTACTCGTACACTATAATAAAAATCACCTCTCAATCTTCTTTCTGATAGACTTAAGGATCTCTGTCGGTTTAGTGTATCACTGTAAGGCATTTTCTCCAGACTGGAAATCATTGTTATGGCTTTTTTTCTGCATCCTCTTGAATTTTTCAATATCTGTTTTAAAATGGGGTCACCAGAACTTGATGAACTATTCCAAGATCATTCTTATCAATGCCACATAAAAGGTAAAAACACCTTCCTGTTTATACATCCAAGGAACACATTAGCCCTTTTTGCCACAGTGTCATATTGAGAGTTTAAATTATGACACCTACATCCTTTTACGAATCACTGCTTTCCAGGTTACAGATTAGGTAAAGACAGTCAGGATAGTCAATTCACTGCAAAAGAAGTTCACTTTGTTGCTTTGATGCTAATTTATAAACAACAAACCAGAAATTGCTAAGTGTGGAAATCTTATTCAAGTCAATAATCTAAGGTGTAATTCATAGGGATGCACAACCATCTGAACAACTGGGCTGCATATGGGAAAAGTCTGCAGTGATTGAGAGAAATCCACCCTCCAGTGAGTGGTCAAGTTACAGGGAGGAAAAACATCTATACCACCAGTCAGTATTTATGCCTACCGATTGCAATAAAAGCCACAGCTCCTCAGCACCTGCCATGCAGGAGGTTTTAGACACTGGATCCATCAGCCTCCTGTGCCTCCCTTCTTGTAGGACTACTGGATCCACATAAGCATAGTTCCAATAGGCCCCCACAGCGTCTTTCATGCAGGCCTCTGAGGTCTGTACATAGACCCCTTTCTGCCCAGAACGGAACACCACTGCTACAATCATTAGCAGCAGACGGCCTTGTGTGCATTCTCCATTTTGCTAAATTTCACACCTAGTGCATAAATACCACAGTTAACAGAAACCATTTGTCACAGAGTCAACTCTAATATCACAAAATTTCACTAGATGGCTCAGTATGCTTCTAAGTCTGCTTGAAGCTATTATGCTAGTACTTTAACAGCAGCTCACAGTTGTAATGCTTCCATGCACAGAGTTAAGATAACATGTCTTCACACAGCCATCTGAAGCAACAATGGCAGATCAAATTTCTTCACTTTCTCCCTTGCTTTACTACTCTCCCAGAGACAATGATTTGAGTACTAGTTTTCTGAAATGTGTGAGTACTTTGATTTATTCGTAACACACACTCAACATCTCTAATTTAAAAGTAGGTATTTGGCATTCATCAATTTCATTTCTCTGGACGGATTTCACCCAGTACTAGACTCAGATTATTTTTTTATTATTTCAAATGAAAAATTTAGTCATTGTGTCTTAATTGTACAGCATACAATAATCTAATTAAGATAAATGTCCTACGGTGCTAACATCTGTTATTTTAACATAACAAATTAAAGAGTTTATTACTCATTCATCATAATAGGGTTGTCAACTTAGTAATATTTAAAAAACGGACACTCCAGTAGGAGTCCCAGAACCTCCCCTGCCTTGCCTCTTCCCCTCAAAGCCCCAACCCTGCCCCACCTCTTCCCCCGAGGCCCACCTCCATCCACTCCTCTGCCCCTCTACCACCCTTTGCTCGCAGCTTCTCCCCTCGCGCCTGGGACTGGCCTGCGGAGCTGCAGCTGCCTGACGAAGGTAGGACGCGGCACTGGCTGAGTAGGGGCTGGCGCATGTGATGACCCGGCGCCTCCCCCACTCGCAATAACGGGACTTTACGTGTCCAGTCAGTAGATCTAACCGGACATTGTCAGGGCCCCTTTTCGACTGGACTTTCCTATTAAAAAAAAAAAAAAAAAAGGCACCTAACCACCCTACATCATAGATGTTATACATTTAGCTCAGATCACAAATTTAAACATGCAGTTTTTCCCTTGCTAATTGGTTTGATTTGAATATATGCCATAATCAATGGACCTTTTACATGTTACAAGCCCCATCCTGTATTCACTTGTCTTACTGCACTTTGAGGTAGGAGATAATTAATCTTACCAATATAGCATGACTTACCTATGTAATCTTACAGCAAGCCTATGAACCTCAGCAAGATCTGGATATTTCTCAGCCATGTAATTAAGTAATCTCTATGCTATGTTGTCCTCCTCCCGCCCAGTTGATTTATCCAAGAAAGTTAACTAGGTTAATAGGAATTTTCAGTCAGTGCTCTACCTGGACTCCACTTTTCCACATACAAAATTGGGCATGTACCTGAGACTCACACATGCTCTGCGCAAGTGCTCAAACTTGCTAAAAAAAATCTAATACTTTAACAGTCACAGGTTTTAGATTACTTACAGAGTGCAGACCAGCATTAATACAGACATGTTACACCTACAAAGGGCACAGGCATGTAAGCGCTCATGCACCATTCAGCATATGCAAGCAGAGATGAGTGTTGAAAAAAATCTATCCTCTGATATTTTATCAGAAAATGGTAATACATACATATATTTCTGATAAAGCAGTGTGTGCACATGTGCGCACATGTTAGGGTTGCTAATCCTCCTAGAATCAGGCTCTATCTCCTGGAGGCTACTGAAGCCAAACAGGGAGATTTTCAATCGACAAAAGTCTGACGGCGCAGCGTGGCTAAGGCAGGCTCCCTACCTGCCCTGGCTCCGTGCTGCTCCCGGAAGCGGCCAGCATGTCCCTGCACCCCCCTGGGGAGGGACAGGGGTCTCCGCGTGCTGCCCCCACCCCAGCTCCAATTCCGCAGCTTCCATTGGCCGGGAACTGCAGCCAATAGGAGCTGCGGAGGCAGTGCCTCCGGGCACAGGTAGCGTTAGGAACCTCCAACCCCCTCCCTCCAGGGGCCGCAGGGATATGCCGGCCACCCAAGGTAAGCGCCTCCTGGCCGGAGCCTGCACCCCTCTCACCCCCACACACCTGCCCCAGCCCTGAGCCCCCTCCCGCACCCATACTCCTTTCCCGAGCCTGCTCTCCACATCCCCTCCTGCACCCCAACCCTCTGTCCCAGGCTCAGCTCGGAGCCCCCTTCAACATTCTGAACCCCTCATCCCCAGCCCACACCCCCTCCCTCTGCCCTAGCCTGGTGAAAGTGAGTGAGGATGGGGGAGAGTGAGCGACAGAAATAGGGAGGATGGAGTGAACGGGGCCAGGCAGGGCCTTGGGGAAGAGCAAGGGGTGTGTGTGTGTGTGTGTGTGTGTGTGTGCGCGCGCACGTGCGTCTGTCCGTCCCCAGAGCACGATTGCCGGGGGGGAATTACCCACACCACTTCAGAATTGGGATATTTTTAAAGCCACTTGTGTCAGTTTCTAGTCCAAAGAGCAATTATACACTAATTAGTTCTGAACACTTAAGCATTAGGTTATGCATAGATGCTGTATACAGTTTATTTTTGTTATTTGATTTTTTACCATTATGAATCATTAGCAACATCAGCATACTGGCAAAAGTTCAAATAAAAAGTGTTTAAGAAAAAAGTCAGGTGGCACAGAACATTCACTAAAGTCAATCATTTCTCAATAAATACTGCCAATCAAATCAGTTTGCTGGTTATTCCTGCCTCTCCATCTTCCTATCTGATGTCCTAGCCATCTTCAAAGTTTCTCAACTTGCTAGAGTCTTGGTTGAAGCAAGCTCTGGATCAGCTCTGAATGTACTCCTCTCAGGATAACTTGACCTGGAATAGCCCTATTTTGGAACAGTTAGTAACTAAATTTGCACTTGTGCACCCCCTCAAAAAAACCCTCCGATTCTCACAATTTTAAGTGGTCCACAGGCAAATCTGTAAACTTCTTAAATAAATCGCTGAGCACTGTGGAGTGACACTGCACAGCCTTTAGCAATAACAAAAAATGCCACTATATACTGATATATTCAGTCACTAAGGACAGCTTACCCTTAGACATTTACTGAAATAACTGTTCCAGAATATTTTTTCTGGAATATTTATTTTTCTATAGACCCCCATGTGGACACTCTTATTCCAGACAAATAGTGTTTATATGGAGTTTCACGGAAACAACCACTGAAAAATAATTATTCCAGAATAGCTATTTCTGTTAATGTCCAAGTGTAGCTAAGCCTTAAAACATTTTGGCTGAAATGTCTCATGCTTGGTCTCAGTCCAGAATTATATTTTTTAAATAAAAGTTAACCACCAATATTCAAGTATTCTTTAGTTATTTGAAGCCAAACAATAAAATGTGTTTATAAATCATTAAGAATCTTTCCCAGTGCCTTTCTGGACTCCGTTGTTCCTATGGTGTTAACTCAAAAGTAGATTTGATTTATAATTTCATACATGGCAGGTTAGGGTTAGGGTAGGTACAGTACTTGGTGTGCTGAATCAAGAATATTTGCTTTCTCTTTGAAAAAAAACAGCATCCATGGCATTCACATTACATTGTCATGAACCTCTGACAGATCACACTTGCATATATTTAGGGCCCTACCAAATTCACGGATATAGGATTTTTAAAATAATACATTTTATGATTTCAGCTATTTAAATCTGAAATTTCAGGATGTTGTAACTGTAGGAGTCCTGATGCAAAAAGAAGTTTGGGGGAGGGGGTCATCACAAGATTATTGTAGGGAGGGATGCGGTACTGCTACCCTTACATTTGTGTTGCTGCTGGCGGCGGTGCTGCCTTCAGAGCTGGGCAGCTGGAGAGTGGTGGCAGCTACAGGCTGGGAGCCCAGCTCTGAAGTTGGACTCGCCACCAGCAGCAGCGCAGATGTAAGAATAGCATGGTATGGGATTGTCACCCTTACTTTTGCACTGCTGCCTGCAGAGTTGGACCCTCAGTCAGCAGACACCACTATCTGGCCGCCCAGCTCTTAAGACAGCAGCGCAGAAATAAGGCTGGCATAGTATAGTATTGCCACCCTATAAAGAGCATTTTAACAGAAATTGTGGCCTTTACAGAAGAAAAGATGAATGTCCTTACAATAGATCAGCATATTGAAGGATAGTCTATGCGCCCATCAGAAAACAAAAAAAAAAGTTATCAGAAATCACTATAATCAACCTGCCCCTCAAGGAAGAGCCAAGGTTTTATTTCATTTTGGACCACTGCTTTTACATACTGATTAACAATGTCCTCACCAGCTTCTCAGTACTCATGATTGCTAAAATTCTAAAGTATTCAGTTTGCTAAGCAATTAAGTAGTTCTCCGAGCAGTGAAAAATCCTGAGTGGCTCATATAATGTGTGTTTTTCCACAAAGAGGAACATTATACTACAATAAAGCCATTCTCCACTCAGAGGGAATGAATGCAAAGAAGTCTAATTAAAGAATAAATTACAATTAAATGTACTTGTATATTGCACCTCTTTTCCCTATCCTTTGTCTGGTTTTTTTCATACAACAAGCTTTTCCAGACAGGGACCATGCCTTCTTTTGGGTTTGTATAGAGTGTAGCGCTTTGTTTCTAATAGCCCCCTCAAACAGAGGAAAAGAATCAAAAGTAATACATTAATATAAGAGACAAAAGAATGTTAGGGCTGATGTTTTCTCCCCAAAAAGGGGTAGGAAGGAAGTTAATTGCGTAGCAAGGGCTTTTAGCAAGTATTCAGGAGAGTTCTGTCATCCAATGAGATGCATATTTGCACATCATTTACAAATGATATTGGACAAAAACTTGGCCATACTGAAGTCAATAAAAGTTTTAATATTGACTTCAGTGAGGCCAAGATTTCATCCCTCATATTTAAATATGCTTATTCAAAGCTAAATATATTTATATGTATATATTTCAGTTTCTTACTTTTGTTATGATTTAGACATTCTAACGCAATAACATGTCTACTACTGTTAACTTCTATAATTTTCTTTCTGAACTGTTCTACCTTTTATCTGCTTTTTATAATATTAAAGTATTATTAAACAATATTCTCTATTTTAATCTATAATATCCAAAAGTGATGCATGGCCATAAGTTTGATGGGAAATATGTCCTGGGAGCTTAGAGAGTCTCATCCCCTGTATGAATAAAAGGTCATATTGTTAAACCAAGGACAGTGGGCTCAGCACTCCTGATACTAGCTACACTGAGGTAGCAGATTTCAGACAGAGTGAAATGGTGGGTTTGTCACCGTCTCCCAGTAACAGGATAAAGCATTTCAAAAAGAGTATTTTAAAATAAATTAATTGTTTGTACAATGTGCCACTGCATCACATAGGCTTTGGCATCTAATTTGACATATTAGGCAAGGTTCTGATCTCAGTGGCATCAATGTCGATCTAGAATAACTATTGATCTCAGTGGAATTACTTCAGATGTATATCAGTGCAATTGAGATCAGCATATTGCCTGTTATTATGGCTCCTTGTACTCTGTGCATAGCCCCCTAATTTATGCAAGAAAATTACACTGAATTACACAGCTAACAAGTTTTTGAGGAGCAAAAGCGTGGGCACTTGAAGCAGCTCCTAACAGTTAACTTCAAAAGTTAGAATTTAATCAAGATGCATAGGGCTTAACTAAAGAAGTTCACATTCCATTTAAGTCACACCACTGGGAGAGGAGAAAGTACAGAATTTGTGAATTCCTATTTGGAAACAATTTTATGTCATGCAAGGCTAGGAGAGTGGTGGAGAGAGGTGACTGCTTCTGGGAAGGTGAAATGGAAAAATAAAGCAGAAGGTTGAGATATGGGTTTCGCACTTCCCAGCAAGGCAGCAACAACAACAAAAGACTAGGGAGGAAGGGAAAATGCTGGCTCTTATGCAATTACTTGTTTGCTAAGAAGTGGAGAAATACCACACTACTCGATCCACTGAAAAACAAGGGAAGAGGAAATAAACAAAAAACTGTGGTGGTGGAATTTGAAAATGTAATTTGAAAGATACTGTATAGAAATGTCAAGTACTTAATCGTATAAAATAGATACCACAGAACATAGACTATAAATAAGTTACTTTATTTTTTGCTTTCATGGGTTGGGGAAAGGTTTATAGATTTCCCATTCTAGTTTAATTCCAAATTGGATGAAAGGGTAGGTAAATCCTGTAATATCCATGAAACTCACTGATTAATCATTTTAATCATCAGATGAATATAGACAGTTCATTTTTGATTATTAGTTTAACAAGGTTTCAAAAGATAGAAGAAAGCAAAATTACTGATGATAACATGCCATTCTCTTTCAGCCTAGGTACTACATACTTCTCTGTGATTTGGTGACATCTATAACTATTTGTCTTCTAGATTTTAGACCTTCTACTGTTTGCAGTTACCATGTGATTTGGGGATTAATGAAGACCATAAATCTCATGTGGATAGCAATTCCTTTTAGCCAGTCACATCTCTTTAGTTTCTTTATCTCAAATAATTTTTACAAAATTTAAAACTGTCTGATAATTTCTAAATTAATCCCTTGGCTCTGGCAATCAAAACAAGTCCCATTTCTATCACCGGAATGAACAAGAAATCTCAGCATCACAAAAAGAAACTTCAGTGTCCAAAATAATGCACTTAAACTGTATTAGATAAAGACAATCCCTTAAATTAAGGCACTACATGATTAATGTTAAATAAGATTTTGCTAATAAGATTGAGGCTTTTAAAGGCAGTAGTGTGCAAGCCTTAGTGTATGCTCTGCCCTCATTTAAAATCTCTCACCTACATGGAAATTAAACTTAAAAAAAAAATTATATTTGGCCAAACTATTTTATATCCTTGAGTAGAATTTTAATTAGAATTTAAAATTACATCAATCTACATTTCTACTTAAATTGAAGATTGAACACTCCAATGGACGAAATTCTCCTTTCAAATGATTGCGCGGGGTTATCATTAAAGTCAACCTGGCATGCCCTGCAGAATTTGGCTGTTTTCTTCATTCCACAATTGCTACTAGCAGCTACGGAACCTCACATTTTCACTGTGAAACCTTGACTGGTGACTAGTTGCACTTCTGGATCATGACAGGATGCAACAAAAGCGAATTAGCAACTCTCCAGCTATTCAGTTGCCGAAAGCTAAGTTGTCAGTTTCTGTTATTCTGGCTGACAGCAGCTAAGATTTATGTTACAAATCAATCCTGGTCTCTAATACCACTAGTTTTACTTCATTCATTTTTAGGAATCAGGGTGTGTGGAGAGCACAGGTTCTCCTCACACTATTCATATCATTGCCATATTAAAGATTAAAACAACGGAGACACTGTTTTAAGTTTTACAATGATGTCCTGATTAAAGTATCATGAAGCTTACTAGTTTCCAGGATGCCTAAAATTATCGTAGCTGTGTTTTCCCCACACACGGGACATTACAGACCCTGATGTGTGTCATATGCTAGAAGAGCAACTCTGCATTTAGGTAACATGAAACTAACTTTTTCTAAAAGCATACAAAATAAGGATTTCAGGAGAGCATCTCATCTTCAAAAATATTTTACTTACAATTCTCCTTTTATCAATACCAATAATCAACAGCTTCAAACAAAGTCACCTAGTTATTGCTAGATTCATTTATGGCACCTGTTAAAATATTAGTATGAATTAGGCTGTGTAAAAAACAACAGGGTGCTGTAAACTGGAGGCTGGCACCCTCTAGGCCAAAAATATATACACTTCAGTGGCAGAATACGTATATCTGAAGCTCTTTGGGATCTTTCTTGATGAAAGGTTGTGTTATACATTTATGTGAAATATAATTAACTGTTACTATCAAGGCAACATAGATTTCCCCTGATTTGTTCATATATCGACAATGGCAGCAGTGCTCTTTTTCTAAATTTACATTGAATCACTATGGTGACTTGCAGTACGGTGGGCCTGAAACATCTCCATTTTTTTCTTTAAAAGAGAATAAACTGGTACTCTCTTTTTTTAAGTTGCAATAGCGCTAAACTTTAGATTAATTTTAATACCCACAACCTTTTAACTTGTATTTGTTTTGAAAAACTTAGTTAATCCAACCCTGTCTTACGGACACCAGCTAATGCCATGAATTCTGACTGCTCATGTATGAGTCATGGTTAAAGCGATCAATAACAATCTCTTTGAAAATCTCTCAATCTCTAAAGAATAATAATTTTCAAAGTACATATTTAACATGCACTTTATCCCATGATATGATATAAACCATTTCTTCAAGCTTGGTGTTACAATATCTACTTAACAAAAAGGGGGAAGAACTAACAGACTACTTTAAAGTTTATTATAGCTGACAGTAGTAATAACTTTAACCCATCAAGTAAAAATGAGACATCTGCAAATGGAAAGAATGTTCCTAAAGGAATAAACACTGATGTCATGATCTTCTGAATTTTTTTGACTCAATTCACTTTGTTCTCTTATTTCATTTCACATTGCTGCTATCCAGAATTAAAGTGATTTTTGAGGGTAGATGTAAAATGTATTTAACTGTATTTTACTAAAGAAGACAGCAAGCATGATCAATCCATTTTTCTAAAAGAAAATGCATAATTTTATGTTCAACTAGATGTTCACCTAAATCCCCAACCACATGCTATTAAACAACTACATTGCTTCTTCTTTGAATCAGCCTTACAGTACAGACACTAATCAAGACTTCTAAAATATCTTCTACTGGTCACATGAGTATTTTTCCTCAAAACTTTAAATAGTATTCCTTCCCTCCTAAGCATATTCCTTAGTTACATACATTTATACATGAGCCATGGAATGCTTTGAAGGTCAAGTGTGCAATGACGTTGGAACAGTTACATACTGGTAAATGAAGCTTTTAACTGGCTTACTCCAACTTACCAGTACAAAATATAGACCAAAAAATATACATGCATTTTTTTAAAAAAAAGCAACAAGACATTGCTAAATCTTATCTGTGCCTGTGGAAGTGTGGAAAGAGCAAAATGGGGTGTTAACAGCTACAAGACTGCTGTAGAAGCAGTGTATGCTTTAGGATTACCCACAAAATACCTATCATAGTGCACAGTAAGACATTAAAACTAGCAGATGGGGGAATTCTGCAGCACTGCACACACTCAAAATTCATGTGCCCCATAGGTTTTTTTTTTTTCCTCCACAGAAAATATTCTGCTGGAGAGGCTCTTCAGTTACGTCTTTTGCTCACTAGGGCATAAGAGGCAACCGGCTCACTGGCCACAGCAGTCAGCAGATAATAGGGAGACAGCAGAGGCTGCGTTCTTCACAGCACCCTGCCTGTGGGGCCAGGTGAGGAGGCACAGGATGAGGGGGGGGGCAGAGAGCGGGACACACAGGACTGCTGGGGGAGTCAAAGACTGGAGTTCAGAAGAGCTAATGTGGGGTAGACTGGAGCGGGGGCACAGAGAGACACATGGGGACAGAGATAGCTGAGTGGGGATACAGGGGCACATGGGGACAGGGAGTTGCAGAGATACATGGAGGTGAGGCAGGGAGTGGCTGAGTGGGAGTGCAGGGACATATGAGGATAGGGGTTGGGGCACTGTGTGTGGGTGCAAAGACACATGGGGACGGGGGCAGGAAGTGGCTAAGTGGGGATGCAGGGACACATGAGGTAGGGGCAGATGTGCCTAACTAAATTGGAGAGGCTAGGGGTCAGCCTGGGTCTGCATGGGGGAGGCTCCTCAACTCCCTAACAATCCCTCCCCTCTAAAAAAAAGTTCCATACTTCTCCCACCAACAACCCTACAGGTTCACTCCCAAACTTCTTCACAACAAACACTTCCCTCTCTCTCAGCTCCTCTGTTACTCCTGACTCCCCCAAGCCTTTGCATTGCTTCTGAGGGGTGCAAGAAATGTTTCTGTATGGTAGTTTAAATGAATTACTCAAATTTCCGTATTAATATGCCTAGTAAGGAATCTATTTGTCAAAAAACACTTCCTGAATCTTTTTTGCTGTCTCTATTGTTACAGACATACTTGTTGACAGGTATTTTGAAATAAATTACCAAAATAATTGAAACTGGCATTGTGATACTGTGTTATTTTGACAAATAAAATATGCAAAATTTTAAAATATTGTGAGCCGAATTTTTAATTTTTGGCACAAGTTTCCCTCAGGAGTAGCAGATACACCCAGCTACAGGTAATATTCATTCACTAGGACCCAGGTAAGTGTGGTTTGAGGAAGAGGGCATGGTTTGCACAAAAATCCAGCAAACATGTGTATTACCTCCCACTCCTTCTGTTGGAGGAAAAGGGAGGAACAAATGCCAGACTCAGAGGGGAAGTGAGGGAGTTTATTGTGGGTGTTGTGTGGGTTTTTTTTCCCCCCTTGTTCAGTTTGTAGAAGCTCTTAGGGGGCAGTGTGCTGTGAGAGAAGCAAAGCCCTGATTAGGGGGCTGGGCTTTCTGATTAGGGGGCCTATAAAGTCTGCCAGAAAGAACAGGAGAATGGCCAGAGAATCACACCATCATAGACCAAAAATGCAGGTCTATGTGATTGGGAACTCCCTATTAAGAAGGGCAGACAGGCATGTCACCAGAGCTGATCGGAAAACAGAAGCTTGTGCTGTCTGCTGGGATCTGAGGCTGAAGACTATTCTAATGGGAGCAGGAAAGAATCCACTGATTGTGGGAACAAATGACAGCTAGATTCTTGTGGAAAATATCAAGGGAGATTATGCTAGGCTGGGGAAGACGTTTAAGGAAATGGAGGCTCAAGTGATCTTCAGTGGGATTCTGCTCGTCCCTAGAGGAGGAGAGTGAAGGCAAGACAACATTATCATCAACAGATGGCTCAGGCAGTGGTGCTATAGAGAGGATTTGGGGATGGCTGACTACTGGGAGGTATGCATGGACAGATGACAGTTCTCATGGGATAGACTCCACCTGTATATGGAGGGAAATAGACTTCTTGGATGGTGGTTTCGCACAACTCATTAAAAGAGCTTTAACCTAGCAACTCAGCAGAGACTGTTGGGAGATGCTCACGTAATCTCCATGCCTGATTTAACTTTCAGAGGGAGGAAAAATCAAGTAAGAAAGGATACATCTATGGAGAAAGAAACAGCGGTGGGTGGGAAAATGGACATTAAGAGGAAGGCTAGCACTGATACCAGCCAGAAAGGCGACATAGGAAGTAGAATGACTATCAGGTGAGGAATGTGGGCAAAGCCAAGCAGCAACAGTTAAGATGTTTGTGCACCAATGCAAGGAGCTCGGTAACAAAATGGAGGAACTAGAACTACTGGTGCAGGAATTAAAACCAGATATCACAGGGATAACAGAACCATGGTGGAATAGTAGTCATGACTGGAGTACAGGTATTGAACGGAATGTGCTGTTCAGGAAAGACAAAGAAATAAAGGCAAAGAGGGTGGAGTAGCATTGTATATTAATGATGAGGTAGACTGTAAAGAAATCAGAAGTGATGGAATAGACAGTCTGTTCGGGCACAAAATCACTTTGGGGAAGAAATCTACAAGAGGTTCCTCTGATATAGTACTTGGGATGCGTTGCAGGATCTGATTTGGATATGGATAGAGACCCCCTTAATGTTTTTAATGAAATAAATAATACTGGGAATTTTGTAATTATGAGAGACCTTAACTTCCCAGATATAGACTGGAGGACAAATGCTACTATTAAGGGAGGTGATAGCTGAAAGATTTCTTCATCTAATAGTTGCCGTACTAACAAGAGGTGATGCCATTTTAGAATTGGACTTGATGACTAGTGAGCACATCAAAGAAGAACTGGCTGTAGAGGACAACCTTGGTTTGAGTAATCATGAGTAAGGCTGCACGTCTGTCACGGAAGTCATGGATTCCGTGACTTTCCGTGAGCTCTGTGACTTCTGCAGTGGCTGGCTCAGGGGGCAGGGGGTTGGAGTGGGGGTCGGTGCTTACCTCAGGGAGAGAGAGGCTCCCTGGCTCCTGACACCAGCATGTCCCTGCAGCTCCTAGGCGGAGGTGCTGGGGCCTCCGTGCACTGCCCATGCCCGGAGGCACCGCCCTCGCCGCGCCCATTGGCTGCGGTTGTGGCAGGAGCAGTGCGCAGAGCCCCCCTGGCCACCCCTCCCCCTAGGAGCTGCAGGGACATGCTGGTCAGAGCCGGGAGGGAGCCTGCCAGCACCGCCAACACTCCCCCTCCCACCCCAGCAGAGTCCTGAGCTGCGTGCCACCACCCCCCTCAGCACCAACAGGGGTCTCGGGTCACGCGCTGCTGCTGCCGCCGCCACAACCACCCCCCCCCCCCAACCCCCAGTACAGGTCCCAGGCTGCATGCCACCCGCCTTCCCCCCAGCACCAGCAAGGGGCCTGGGCTGCCCGCTGCCGCCCGCCACCCTGCAACACCAGCGGGGGGGTCCAGGCCACCAACCCCCAGCACCCTGGAGCACCCGGACTGCCCCGCCAGAGCATCCGAGGGCCCCCATCCCAAGTTTTAGCTAGGGGTATATAGTAAAAGTCAGACAGGTCATGGGTTGTGAATTTTTGTTTACTGCCCGTGACCTGTTCATGGACTTTTACTAAAAATACTTGTGATTAAAACATAGCCTTAATCATGAGTTAATTCAGTTTAAACTAAATGCAAGAATAAACAAATAAATCTGCAACAATGGTCCTTGATTTTCAAAGAGCTAACTTTAATAAATTAAGGGAATTACGGCTTGTCTACATTACCCGCTGAATCAACAGGCAGCGATTGATCCAGCAGGGGTCGATTTAAAATCGACTGCCGAGCACTCTCCCGTCGACTCCACCAGGGCAAGAGGTGCAGGCGGAGTTGATGGGAGAGCATCAGCCACTGACTTACCACAGTGAAGACACCGCGGTAAGTAGATCTAAGTATGTCGACTTCAGCTACGTTATTCACCTATCTGAAGCTGCGCAACTTAGATCGATTCCACACATCCCCCCTTGGAATTACTTTAAGTCAAAGTTGCAGAAGCTATCTAAAGCCTGCATCCCAAGCAAGGGGAAAAAATTCTTAGTGAAGGGTTACAGACTAAGCTGGATGAGCAAGCATCTCAAACAGGTGATTAAGAGAAAACAAAGCCCATGAATTCAAGATGGTAGGGATCAGCAAGGAAAGCTACCTCTTGGAGGTCAGAAAGTGAGACTACTAACAACTATTACTCAAACCATTCTTCATTCACAGGTTGTATAGAACAGCAACAGCTTTATTTGGTATGATATTTGCAGAGGCATTTTCATGAAAATTTTGTAGCAGAAAACACTAATAATTTTACACGAAAAGTCCTGTTTTGAGATAATATATATCACTTTATATCTACAGTATGTGCTTGCATGCAAATCCTCATCAGTACAGACTCCTATCCTGTATGCAAAATCCAAATGCACAAAATTGAACTAGACAATATTTGCATAGGATCTGATCTTTCAGAAAAAAGTTTTAAATATTGCATTAGTATTAAATGAGGAATAAAAACAAAATACCCTTCTAATCACATATATTACAAAGATATTGAAGTAAACAGAAATAGCCTGGTTATATGAAAGTAGTAGTTGATAATACAAACAAGCAATTACTCAACCTTAAATTTAGTGGTTACTAACAACTAACGGGATGTCCACAGAGGTTGGATTAGCAGATATGCCTACTAAAATGAATATGATTGCAAAGGTACATAAAAAAATTTAATGTTTCAGCTATATAGCCTAAGTGTGTGTATTCACACAACTATATTGCTGTTTTAAAAAAAAAAAGACAAATTACAATATTGCATCAGGATACATCAGTGAAAAAAAAGTCTATTAAATCTACATTTCATAAAAAATAAGTACAAAAAACATTCTATATAAATCACAATTTTAATATTCCCAACAGTGGACATCAATAAACATGAAAAATACATATGCATAAATGCATTCTATTTTCAGAAAGAAAAAATATTAGAATGTTGTTGCTATCACACATTTTTCAAAATCCAGAAATTAGAAGGATGCATTGTAGGTCAAAAACACAAATGCTAGAAAACAGAGTTAGGGTTCTCACTCCATTTTAAATTTTGCTGTCTCACCCTGATTGTCCTCCAGTTATTGGTAGAATGCCACTACCAGCCACTTCAAAGGAATTTTAATATTGCTTATTGAGTTGTAGTAGAATGTATGGTTATGTAGAGTCTAAACTAGTCAGGAAACAGCCATGTGCTTTTGTGTTTGTACAATTTCTAGTACATGGTAGGCGCTACCAGAAACATGAAATAAATAATATTTATTAACTATAATATACTCAGTATGGAATTATACTGTATGATAATATAACCTATGTGAAGTACAGGAAGAAACCACATTCCATATTGCAAAATGGGGGAATATCTGTGACCTACATGGTCAGGATCTACGCAGGAAAAGTTCATAACTAACTTGCATATGGAGTCTCCAGAAAGTATCAGGAGGGGAAATGGATAGCAAGATAGCTCTGGATATCCAGCCCATAGTGATATGGTAAGGAATAGTGTGTGTTTGTATGGAAAAAAAGGGGGAGTAATATGATATGAATAACAAACCTCTCTCATTGGAACAGTGGAGGGTTTGAACACCAGCCTCTAATTAGTGAGTAGCTCTATAGTTTGCATGCCACCATGTAGGTATGTGCCTGGAATAGCAGAGGTTCTGTTACTTATTACATTTAGGCTATGATCCTGCAAACTTGTAAGTACACCTCTACCTCGATATAACGCTGTCTTTGGGAGCCAAAAAATCTTACCACTTTATAGGTGAAATTGCGTTATTTCGAACTTGCTTTGATCCACCAGAGTGCGCAGCCCAGCCCCCCCCGGAGCGCTGCCTTACCATGTTATATCCAAATTTGTGTTATATAGGGTCGCGTTATATCGGGGTAGAGGTGTACATGTGTAGGACTTTACAAGTATTTACTGAAATTATGCGTGTGTTTAGTTGGAAGTAATCGTAGGGAGAGAATGTACTTTTGAGTTGGAAACCAGAAAGAGTATTTCCACATTTTTTGATGTTTTGGTTTTTTGAGCTTCAATTTTCAAGTTTCCTAACTTTCAAAGCTATTTCCATTATGAATTTCTTGACTTTCAAATTACTTTTGTTACAACTACAATGCCCCGGTAATGCTCTTTTAACTTTGATATCCATTTATCAACTTAACTCTTAACTTTTGTTTGTTGTGTAATTTGGCATTGCATTGGTGTAATAGACCAGTGGTCCATCTAGTCCAGTATCCTATCTTCCAAGAGGCTGCTATCAGATGCTTCACAGGGAGTGAACAGAACAGGGAAATTATCGAGTGATAAATCACCCATCCTCCAGTCCCAGTTTCTGTCAGTCAGAAACATGTTTAAGGATAGCCGAAGCATGGGGTTGTGTTCTTCACCATCCTAGCTAATAGCCACTGATGGACTTATCCTTCATGGTTGGCACATAAAATGTAAGAGTGAATTGCAATTACTGGTACAAGAGTCTAAGCTGCTGGTAATGCATCTCAAGTCCAACATATTTTTCCAATTTTAGACTGTATTAATTTTGTACTTGGTAAACTTTTTAAAGAAGTTTGTACTATATTTTTTACTGACTAGATGATGGTAAGACTGCCAAAAATAAACATAATTCAAAAACTAATCAATGCAGCCCAACTGTCAAATATTAGTTGAAAAAGTACAAATGTAATATGCCACCATATCAACAGTGGAATAAATAGCTAAACATTCTTAAGGATAATGTGAGAAGTATAATTTATACATTAATGCCTCTACCTTCACCCACCCTTGCTTACTTGGTAAAATTATCAAAGCAATAGAGCATTACAGCAAGAAAAGTGGAATATTGATTTTCTAATAATTCCTAAGCATTATGGAACAAAAAAAATCTATTTTTTATTTGGACCAGTAAGTACTGTAAGTAAAAGGAAATGGAAATAGCATGAAACAAAGAAATAAATCCTATCCTGAGCATCCACTTTAGGTGAAACACTAGAGCCATTTATCAGCAATAGTGATTTGTTAGATAGAACCACTTTTTCTCCATCTTGATGGAGACCTTTTTCTTACATAATTTTCATTACCTTAAAAATACATTTGTTGAAGAGTTGCCAAAAAGAGGGGGAGGGGGAAGCAACACTTTTACTATAAGTACACAACTATATTTAAGTACTGTTCAGGCTGTATATCAAGCAAACAAAAGCACACAAATCCAAACTCATGACTCATTTTAACCTGTCCTGTTACAACAGTGTTTCACAGTTAGCTAATGTGCCATATATGGTAAGTTTGCAGTGTTGCTGTAGTTGTATTGGTCCCAGGATATTAGAGAGACAAGGGCAGTGATGCAATACCTTTTACTGGAGCAAATTCTGTTAGTGAAAAAGAAAAAAAAAATCTTCTCTTTCACCAACAGAAGTTGATACTACCTGACCTACCTTGTCTTTGATATATGGAAAGTAACATTATGGTCTAACCTCAGACTAATGAATGCAGTTTACAATGAGACAAGTTAGGGAGGCTATTGGCAGCCAGTAAAGGATGGAGTTTGTGCTTCTTGGCCTCTCTCAGTTAGTATCGCCCCAACCAGGCCACAGGTTACGCGACACTGTGGAAAATCTCCACAAGGCACGTGAGGTTAAACATAGGGTTATGCTTCCCAGGGAAAGACTGGCTGAATATGAAAAGGTTAAACCAAAAGGGGGAAGGGAAAAAGGGGGGGGGGCTTTCAATGGTCAGTATTAGACCTACTTAAAGCACCATAAAACATAGGGTTATGCTTCCCAGGGAAAGACTGGCTGAATATGAAAAGGTTAGACCAAAAGGGGAAAGGAAAAAAATGGGGGGTTTTCAATGGTTGGCATTACACCTACTTAAAGCACCATAAAACAAAACGGTGCCAATACCAGCTGGATCCTACTTCCAAAAGGAAGAGAAAACAGAGGGAGCAGGGAGAGTAATGTAAGCAATATACCTGTGTAAAGAGAGGAGGGTCTGTCCTCAACCCAAACAGGTTGCACACTGCCAACACAAAACGGGGAGAAGAAAGAGGTATGGGTCTAAGAATGTCTGTGGGACCAAAGAAAAGCCCCAGTTCAGTGACAAGCAGACAGGATGGAGAAAAGTAAACTCCATTAAGAGACAGCTGAAGAACTGGGCTCAAAGTCCAAACCAGAGCAGATGCACCAATGAAGCTGAGATCCCAGCACAACAGAAAGGGAAGATGAAAAAAGGGGCCGCGAGATGAAAAAAGTACAAGCTGCCTTAAGTGTACAGATACAACTGTATAAATGATTTTTGGAACAAGTAATTTTTCAATAAAAATTGACTTAATATTTCCTGCGTTCCCTGCTAGAAGCTTTATCTTTTCATAAATCAGCAGAGCCAAAATGGATAGGCTACTTCAAGCAGTTTCCCATTAGGAGTGTGGGGGGAGGTACAGCCCCTAGTGTCCAGGCATAATGTCGACAGGACCCTTGGCTCCAGTGCCTACTGCTGGCAATCAGCTATGGCTCAGTCCTCCAGTCAAGTCACAAAGTTCAAACCCCTTCTGGGGCATCATGAGCCAGTCCAAATGAATCTGTCTAGTTCTCCTGTCTCCTTGGGCTCCTGAAGTCTTCTCCTTGTAAAACCTTGTCTCAGGGCTTCCCCGGCAGGAGTCTTATATCTGTCTGTTACTCTAATTCTGGGTTTCTCTCAGCCAGAGAGACCTGTCTCCTCTGCAGTCTCTCCCACAACTTAGCACCTCCACATATTATGGCTTAGATCTGCCCCCCTGGCCAGGAGCCAATTAGCTACTCATCTCCCAGATGCAGTGCATTCACTAGCCTTGCAGATGATGGGGTTAAACCTGTTCACAAGGTTGCATCAAGGATAGTCAGTAAGAATGAGTATCACATAAATGTGTGTGTACCATGGGAGATGGCCTTCCTAGGTGACTATAGTCACCCAATGTTTTTGTGCCTAAATTTCCTACCTGTAAAGCGGGAATGATAGCACTTCCCTACCTCACAGAGGTGTTGTGAAGATAAATACATTGAAGATTGTAAGGTGTTCAGATAACAGAATAATGGGGGGGCCTAACAGACAGATGAGGCAGGTGACATATTGACGGCATCTGGTTACATTTCATATCAAAAGAATGCATATGAAACAGACACTACACTGCAGAACCCGAGCAAGCCCCAAAAATATGAAAGGGAGCAGTGCAAATTTCAATGCAATAAAGCTGAACCTCCTGCCATGTGGCCTTGAATCAGAGAGGAGCCAGCTAGAAAATCCAATCTGTAGGGCAGAAGCAGCCAAAGCAAGGACCTTCAATCATTCAGAGAACTTTCTACAGTTTTCACTGGACTTTCTCTACTCTGTGCTGATTGGCCGTTTTCTCCAACCCTCTCCCTCCCTTTTCCTCAGTCTCCTCATCCCAGTTTCACTCCACCCCATCCCCTTTTTCCTTTTGTTTAGTTTATCCTCTAGTCTAAATGAACAATCAAATAAAACAGTGGAACTAACATAATGTTTGCTGCCAGCACACTGTTCATTCTGCTATGTCTGTCTTATCTATTTTAGATTGTAAGATCTTTCGGTCCCTATCCAAAAACAGATTTCTTTTGTAGCATGCCACCCAGGTCACCAACTTCAGGCAATTCCAGACTAAGGCTTCAGAAAGCACACTCCAGAGTCCCAGAGAACTCACAAAGAACACACTGCCTGCCTGCCAGCCACCCATTATTTTACAACAAGGAAATCCAGCTCCCCGTCAGCTGTAGTAGTGCAGCTTAGGGAGTGTGGTGATGCCTCTGGCAGGCCAGTCGCAGCCCATTTAGACTTTATAGATTATCCCCAACATCTTAAACTCCAGCCAGCAATCCACCATGTCTGGTTGCAGCAGTGCTGATCATCAAGTTCCAACTCCTCTGTCGCTACCATTGTAGGAAGGAGTCGCTTACAGAAGATTATAACTGAAGCTCAGTAGTATATTCAACTGCAGATTTCCCACATTAGCACATTAATTCAGTACTTTCACACCAGGCAAGCACACCAAATCAATGACTCAAAGCCTCAGAGATCATGGAACTTGGGACAAAAGAAAGTTTGCTCATTGCTCATTGGAATTGGCATCTCCCAGCCAAGATATGGATAACATCCTGGGTTTAAAAACATCCAGCCCAAAGCCGGTAGATTGCTGGTAATTAAGTCAGGAAAAATTAGCTTTATTTCCACAGACCTAGGGCCCTAGCTAGTATATTTAAAAAGTAGTTAGACAAACACATAGTCCCAAAGGGAATCATCCCAGAAATGTAGGCAAAAGCTCTAACTTCCCCTCCCTTATCCAAAAAACAGAGATTTCGTCAGGACTTTTGCTGCCTGGCCATGCAATTGCCAAAGCTCAATTCTCTTACATGCTGGATTTCTTGGAAAATTGAGAAATATAAAGGCTGTAAAAACCATACTTAACTGAATGATCTCTTTGGGATTTGGGCAATAACGTTTCTAGTATTTACAGTATGATAGACTGTCTATGTCTGTATGTTTTTCTAGCCAACTTCTTCCTTTGTTGTCCCTTTAACCAGAGATAATCTCCCTTTAAAACTATAGCTAATTCAGAGGTTAAAAAATAATAAAGTAAATTTGAATATTTTGAATGGTTGCTAGGAGAATATGGAAAAGTGAAAACATTTTTTCCTACAGAAAGGTGTTTGAGTTTGGTTTTGTTATTTAAAATTTGATTTTTATTTATTTAAGGAAAAACTGATTTCCAACATAAAAATCTCTATTAAGATCACTACCATTTGCCAAGTATTAATATACAAAATCCAGGACTTTCTATTTTCAAGCACATATGCATGAACACCACTCATGTATTTTATTACATACATATATACACACACACATATATATATATATATATACACATACACACACACACACACAAACATACAGAGAGAGAGAGAGAGAGCGCGACTAATCCTGCACCACTGAGATAAATGGACTTTTGCTATTCACTTCAATAGGAGCAGGAATGTCACCATAATGAGTGAAAAGCACACAGACACTTAAAGATAGCAAGTCTTGGATTTTTTTGGGGGGGTGGGGGGGTTCCTCCAATGTACACCATGGAAAGATTGTATAGTTATCTTCTAAGTTATCTGCTTTTACTCAGAACATTTCAGGAATATCTTTAAAAAGATCACACACACACACACTCTTTTAAAGAGAAGCCAGCTAAAATTAGAATCTAACCATATTCTTTTGTAATCTTGGCTGTTAATACCTACTGCCATATTTATCAAGTGTCTGACAGCATAAATGGAGAGAAAAATTGAGCTACTGCAGCCATAAAATGTGACATTTTTAATATCAGTATTCAGCATAAAACTTTTTGCAGTGAAAAATCTTATCCAAAGCACAAAGTTAAACCCTTTCTGCAAATCTGTAATCCTCCAAGTTCATAATATTTCAGATAAATTAGTTCAACCAAAATTAACTATCTAATGAAAACTGTTTCCAGATTTCAAAACATACAACACATTTAAAATAAATGAGCCCTGAAATTATTCAATTATGCAAATATTTCAGAGCATTTAATTTTTCCTTTTAATAAGTGCGTATCTTCAGGGAATTTGTATTTTCAAGTATAGATTAAAATTCTACCTTATATATATAAAAAAGGAACTAATTTAAGTTTCCACGTACATGGTCTCTCATTTATTCCAAAATATATCAAACAAAGCTTTTTAACTACAACAAGTTTTATAATAGGTTTTAAAAAAAAAAATCCTCTAGTGTCCAACTTCAAAAGCAATCAAGTAATTTGTGAACAGTCATCCCCATTTATCAAACTTTCATTGCATTGCTTGCCAACTTTTAGCAGATTTTCCATGACCCTTAATCTACCGGTAGTTAAATAGCACCTCACTCTGTGAGAAGCCCCACTCTACTGAGTAAGGGTGTGAGTATTTGCCCCTTTATACCATTTCGGACATACACTTTTAGTCCTAGAATAAGATTGGTTAAAGAATCTTTTCTTAAGCTAAAGTGCTTGTGCCTCAAAAATAGCACTAAAGAATTCCTCTTGTCTAGGTTATCATCCATTATTGTAATACCTAGCAGACTTACTAGGACAGGGATCTAGCCACTGTATACATATATATTAAGCAATTACAGTCTTACAGGCTAAAAAAGATATAAGTGAGAGAGGATTGAGTGAGAGGAGGGAGGATGGAGTTAACAATAACAGGAATTTTTAGGACAGATAGCTGCATGCACAATTCAAAAACATAGTAAACTAATCGCTCACAACCTCTCCAGCCATTATCAGATGGCAGTGTTCTGTATGCATTGTGGCAGATTTAAATGCGACATATTTAATTAATTTGATTTAAAATATATTTTAAGATACATTATGGAATAGGCAAGTGTATTTACAAAACATTAAAAGTAAAACCTATAACAACAACAAAAAAAACAGGAAAAGCCAGAAGGCCACAATATCCCACTTTTCCAATATATACTTTGACGTGTTTGTTCATGGAGAAGGATGATGCACTAGATCTTTCTTTCTTTCTTTTTTTTTTGGGGGGGGGGGAAGGGAGGGTGTTGGGTTCCCACATCTGTTGCACTGGGGTGTGCCCTGAAACAATTTCTTTCCTTGCCAAGAGACAAATCGGACTGTTTCTAAATTCACACTCAAGATCATTTTCTCTCCCTTTCCCTCAGGTTTATGAGATTTATCAGCACTAGGATTCAGAGAAGCAGATATATTTGGTTTACTTAGGTGTTTCTCCTTTCTTTTTACAGCCAGAAATTACCCTCTACTCCAAGATATTTTTCTTGAATGGTGACAGCTAATTTAGAATCCATCATTTTTTATGTAGAGTTGGGAATTTCGTTTTACAATGTGCATTACTTTGCACTTATCAACATTGAATTTCATCTGCCATTTTGTTGCCCCGTCACCCAGTTTTGAGAAATCTCTTGGTGATTCTTCACAATCCGCTTTGGACTTAACTATCTTGAGTAGTTTTGTATCATCTGCAAATTTTGCCACCTCACTGTTTACCCCTTTTTCTAGATCATTTATGAATATGTTGAACAGCACTGGTCCTAGTACAGATCCCTCAGGAACACCACTATTTATCTCTCTCCATTCTGAAAACTGACTATTTAATTCCTACCCCTTTGTTTCCTGTCTATTAACTTGTTCCTGATGCATCAGTGGACCTTCCCTCTTATTGCATTACTGCTTACATTGCTTAGGAGCCTTTGGTGAGGGATCTTGTCAAAAGCTTTCTGAAAGTTCAAGTACATTATAGCCACTGGATCACTCTTGTCCACATACTTGTTGACCCCCTCAAAGAATTCTAATAGATTGGTGAGGCACGATTTTCTTTTACAAAAACCGTGTTGACTCTTCCCCAACAAATCATGTTCATCTCGGTGTCTGATAATTCTGTTCTTTATTATAATTTCAACCAATTTTCCTGGTACTGAAGTTAGGCTTACCGGCCTGTAAGTGCCATGATCGCCTCTGAAGCCTTTTTAAAGGTTGGGGACACATTAGCTATCCTCCAGTTCAGGTACAGAAGCTGATTTAAGTGACAAGTTACATATCACAATCAGTAGTTCTGCAATTTCATATCTGAATTCCTTCAGAACTCTTAGATGAATACCATCTGGTCTTGGTGACCTATTACTGTTTCATTTATAAATTTGTCCCAAAACCTCCTCTATCAGTATCTCACTCTGGGCCAGTTCCTCAGATTTGTCACCTAAAAAGAATGTCTCAAGTGTGCAAATCTCCTTTACAGCCTCTACAGTGAGGACTGATGCAAAGAATTCATTTAGCTTCTCTGCAATGGCCTTATCTTCCTTGAGTGCTCCTTTAGCACTTCAATCATCCAGTAGCCCCACTGATTGTTTGGCAGGCTTCCTGCTTCTGATGTACTTAAAAAAAAAAATTGCGGTTAGTTTTTGAGTCTTTATCTAGTTTCTCTTCAAATTCTCTTTTGGTCTGCCTAATTATATTTTTACACTTGACTTTCTATAGTTTATGATAAATCCTATCGCAGAAAATAGAAAGTAAGGATGTCTTTTTGCCTCTAACTACTTCTTTTACTTTGTGGTTTAGCCATGGTGGCATTTTTTGGTCCTCTTACTATGTTTAACATAATTCACCATTCCCTCAGCTAGCAGTGGGCATAATGCTGCATGCTCCAATAGCTCAATTTTGTTATCCTTTTCACAACTGTAGTACTTTATTTCCAAAGGATATATATAATATGCCACTTCAGTAACTTTTCCAATAGTATTTCCAATAGTGTACATACTCTACCAATTGATATGGAAAGGTCAATTTTTTGGCATCCTATTAACAAAGAAGATCTTTTTAGTTATATTTTCAATTGTGAAAGGTCATGTTAGTTCTGAGTAATTATAGTACTACGTATAAACTTCACAGAACTGTTCCATGTGGCACCTCTTTCCATAAAGTAAACATTTATGTGGAGTATTGGGGGGGCGGGGGGAGGATGAGACATGAATGAAGGATAAGCAGTAAATCTAGATCCCATAGTAATTGAATAAACCATAGTTACGTTACATTCTGAAGGTATTGTCACTGAGATTCCAGAGCAGTCTTCCACTGTTTATGAGGAACGTCTCACAACACCTTTGTGACTCAATTAAATATTTTTTTAAACTAATATGGATTCTGATGCAAAGAGAAGCTAAGTGATTTGCCCACAGTCACATAGGACTGAGTGGTCATTTCAATAGGACTTTAACCCAATCAGGAGCATTGTTAATGTTACCATTGACACTACAAGTGACAGACGCATTTTAATTGACTCCGTAAGCAACTATGTTGTACTCCTGACTCGCTTTGTTTTTTAGCATGGAATGACAGCTCTAAATTACTGACTGAGCAGTATTTCCTTGCAATATTAACATTTAAATATTACCTACTAAATAAAACTTGATCATTGCAAAATTCAGTAGCAATGTATCTTCAAACAAGTAATTATAAAAAAAATAAGAAAACTATCATTTAATTACCTTTTCAAGTGTTTTACTCACCTCATCTAAGTCTTTGATATAAACTATTTTTTCCTCGATGCCAATAGGCATTGGTTCACTATGGGGGATCTTTACTTCTTCATACATTTTGTTGTTTTCTCTCTGGATTGCCTCCGGTAGAAGCATCTGTAACAATTTGGGGGGAAAAAATAAAAAGTTACTGGAAGAAAGAAAAAATGGCATGAAAATATGCTAGAAATAATTGAGTGACCAATGATTTATCTCTTATCCTCACATATACATAGTTAACAACTAATGTGACTGAACTTGAAGTTAAATTAATCCCTATATGTCTATTAATTGTACAGGTGGCAACAGAATCAAAAAATGGGGGGGAGGGGAGAACAGGCATTTTACTATCCAGAGGTTGGTTCATAAAACCGAGAGGAATTAGACAATACTAGTTTCCTATTAAAAATGATAGGTCTAATTAAATTTAAGGCGAAAGTTATTAAAATCCTGGATTTTTCAGGAAGTATACATTTTGTTAGAATCAATTCAACAACTTCTGAAAAGCAATCAAGGAAAAAAAAAAATATATTTAATGACTTAAGTCTCTATGGAAGTGAAAACCAACCCATCAGGAGAAAGATTTTTGTCTAAGTAAAAATAAAATGTTTGAAAATACTCAACCATCTGCAGAAGCAAAATTTGGTAAAGTGCTTCAATTAGTAGTAAAACCTCTGAGGGAACAAAAAAAACCCAGCTGCATATTATTTACTAGGATAAATGCATTGTTCAGAAAAGGTCAGATACCAAAGGTGTACCTTTGCACCTCCAATGAATGCTGATGTTCTCATAGCTTCAGCCTGGGAATCATAAACATGTGGATAATAAATTTTTTCAAAGTCCATCTCTCTCTGCCTGCCTAGGACCGGCACACTTCGAGCATTCAGAAGTGATTGTTCTCTGTAAGGAGAAAAATAACTGAAGTAATTCTGCCAATCACAGACCTACCTTGCCAAAAAAACAACAACAAAAAAACAAATACAGTATGTTAATATCATAGTAACAGAATGTTCTTATTGATGTTTTTGTTCTTCTCACTCCCAGGTACATAATGTGTATCAAAATTTATGGTTCTCCATATTTAAAATTCCAACTGCTGTTTTTCTCAATACCAAATGCAATGCCTTATTTGCTTGCCTTCCCTCCCCCAACTCCACTTTTACATGACAACATGGAAAACAATACCCATTAATATGGTGGGGGGGGGAGTTTTGATACATTTGGTATAGACTTCATAAATCTTAAGCTAGTGGTGTGTGCACAGCACTCAGGAAGATGGCTTACCTCCCTAATCTACATCTCTAACCTATGTGGATGAGACCAAGAAGATTCTAATTAAGCAGATGACTGCTTTCTTATCCCAGAAAATTAGGTTTCATACAAAAAATTTCTAGACTTGTAATAAAACGTGACTTGAAGTCAGAATCATCTAATCGCCAAAGGTGAACTAAAAGAAAATAAATGATTATGATACATTAAAGTTGCAATTACAGCACAAGCATTTTTCAACTTTTGGCGTTTATTACCTTTGCATCCGCAGCTCCTTGGGATCAAAGCACATTAGTCCTTCTCCAAAACTTTCTCCGTCTTCCCCAGCTCGTTTTTCTCGTCTGGCAATTCGTTTTTCTTCCCGACGATATTGTTTCATTAACAGCTTTTCTTGTTCAGATTGAATTGTGACTTGACAACCATAATTGGGTTTAGTGTTGTCACCTGCAAGCTTTTTACACTGTTCTGCAACATGGAAACAGATATGGCTCTCTGTGAACATTAGAGACGGACTTATTTTTCTACATGATTTTAAAAGGTTGTTTATTTTTTTAAAATATAACAAGTTGTGACAGCTTACTAATGCCTAAATTGTCTAGCATTATTTAGATTGCAAATGTGCTACATTCTTTCAAAACACATGGAAAGACACAGCCCATGCCCCAGAGAGAAAATAATTTAAATGTTATCATTAGGAAAATATTATGCTTCACTTCATGCCCTCAACTTCTTCATTCAACAGCACTTGGGGCCAAATTGTGAAACACCTAGCGTGATGGTGAACAGGTGTACAGGGTTAGAAATTAGTCCCTTGTTACCCTAAGACATAAACCCACGCCATCGGAGTGAGCAAGATCCACAAAATTGCTCCTAACTCCTCCCCCACAACCCAGTGCCCAAGGTGGGCACAACGGGATGGAAACTGGTTGGTGCCTTTGTCTGCCCCTCCCCAATGTACAGCCAATGTACCTGCTATAGAAAATGGATGCTCTACTAGGTTACAGACCCAACACAATGTATTACTTCCCTAAGCAGTCTGTGTCTGCGAGCACGGGGGTTGGGTAATTCTGGCTCTGCAGAAAATTATTCAGCTTCAACAGCTAAACCCAGAAGTTAAATTCTGATTGCTGGGCTAAAAGTTTTACAGCACATACCTTCCACCTACACTGACATCCAAAAGACTAAGCCCCCACTTCTCTCAATATCTATATTGGACAAAGTCTGAATGTTATGATTCATTAAAGAGAAACTGTCAAGATGCACACATTATATTAATCACCTCTCAATCTCTTACTGTTGTAATCCTCATCCTTCCTGTACCTATTGCCATCCCTCACTGTATTAATTCAGACTGAACTCAGTCCAGGTTGTCTGGCTGGCCCATCGAAGGACTGCTACGAACGGAGACCAGGCTGGTGTAAGATCTGCTGCTGTCTCTGGACCGAGAGGAATGGCGGTGCCGGGATCTACAATGGCCACGGGACCACGATCTCGACGTGAAGGACCGGTACCAACGGTAATAGCTACTCCGTGAACGGCCTCGACGGGCGGGCCTGCGATGGCGAGACACCAGCGATCGACGCCCAGGGCTGCGATGTCTTGGCAGAGACTTGGAGCAGGAGTCCGAGCAGGAATGGCATCAATGACCGTGCCATGACCAACTGCAGTACCCACTCTGAGATGAGATGCTGTCCCGTCGATATTCGCTCCTTGAGGACAAGCGGTGCCGCGAGTCCCAGCCGGACAGGACCCAGCCAGACAGTCTGGTCGAGGGCGGCATGGACATGACGTCCCGGGCCGCCTGGAGGGCTTCAGGCATGGATGGCATCTGGACAGCCAGAGAGGCCTGTCCCGAAGAGGCCAGGTTACTCCGCTCAACTTGAGTCAGAGGCCTGGGGCCCAATGGGGATCGAGGACTGCCCGACATGGGCCTAGCCTCTGTCCCAGACTTCCCTCGGTGACACTGTGAAGAGGGAGTCTCTTCCTGGCCTTTTTGGCATGCCCCATGGACAGGGAGCGGTGCCGGCTGGTCGATGGCACCAGAGGGTCGCCACGTACGGACACCGTGGTGCCGAGTACCGGTTCGGAGCAGCAGGTCGGGGTCAGCGCTGACTCCATCAGGATGGCCAGGAGCCTAATGTCCCTTTCTCTTTTGGTCCGAGGCTTAAACGACTTGTAAATCTTCACCTTTCGCTGATATGGGTTTCTCCCAATCAGCACAAACAGTCTGCGTGCAAGTCACTTCTTGGCATAGAACACCTACAAGAGCCACACAACTTAAACCCTGGGGCGCCCGGGCTCACTGACTAAACTAACTACACAGCTAACTAACTACAGGTACTAAAGCTGAACGAACGAACAGTTCTGGGGACAAGCTGCAGCAAAGCTGGAGCAGAGCAGTTAACACACCTTCACTAGCAGCAAGAAGGAACTGAGGGTGTGGGGAGCGCGCAGCTCCCCTTATACCGCACCAGGCAGGGGCTCTCCCCCCCTGCCCATGGGTGCTGCTAGGGGAAAAACTTCCAGCACCGGTGCACAGGGCGAGCACGCGCACCTATTGTGGAATACACATGAGCAATCACTCGAAAAAGAACCTAACTTTAGGCACCCAGGTTTGAAAATGTTGGCCACAATCTATAAAACCTCCTCACTCTTATAAATTAGGTTAATATTATTATCCCCATTTAACAAATAGGGAAACTGATGCACAGAAAGGTGACGTGTCGTGCCCAAAGTCAAACAGCTGGTCAGTGGCAGAGCCAGGAATACAACTCAGGTCCCGTAGTTCAGTGTTTCCCAACCAGTGTGCCATCGGGCATGAACAGGCATGCTACAGAATATTTTGAAAAACTACGTGTGAGAATGAGAACAAAAAACCCCTTCCCTTGTATCTGAATTAGTGTCAGAGCCATATTGCATTCTGTACTTTTGCTCTCCGGGACAAGGCCTCTTTCAAATATTATGCATGAGCCCCTGGAGCCGCCACCCCCTCCCCCAGCCTGGAAGGGAAGTGGGGATCCCGCTGCAGCCCCCCAGGGTTGGGAGAGGGGAAGAACCCCAGGAGGAGAAGTAGAGATCAGTGGTGTGATGGGGGCTGAACGGCAGAGGTGGGGGCTGGATGTCACTTTCTCCACTGAGCATGTTTTTTTCCAGAGTTCTTACACTGAGTTTTAATGTTTGTTAGTTTCCACTGTTGAAAATGTTAATTCTGGCACAAAAGACAGATTGTGATCTAACGTTAGCCGCTGTAATTGTTTTGATTTTAAACCCACTAGCCTCGTTCTGGATTGGCTCGTGAATATTCATGAGTTCATATGGAGACAATATGGTGTTGTGCCTCAAAATAATTCAAGGTATCAAAGCGTGCCATGGCAGAGAAAAGGTTGGGAACCATTTTCCTAGGTCACAATCCAGTGCAATATCCACTATGCTATTCTGACAGAAAAATCAGACATGCACAGTTAAAATATATACTCATCTTGATTTAACACTATTACTCTTCTGTAAAGAAATGTTTTGGCATCAACAGATTTAATCAACAGTAATTATTTGGTATATCTGGACTGCAAAAATATCTATCCATGTAAGGTGTTTAGTGATCTAGAGATTGGATTTCATTTCTTTGATGATTGCTTTTTTAATACAGTAGTATAAATTTTTTGTCAATGTTCTACTAGAGTTGTTTTTATTTAAAATGTAACTTTCAAAAGGAAAATGATTTTAGGTAAGTTAGGTCTGAAATTATTACATACAATTACAATTCCTCATATCTCATATTTGCTTCCAACAATTTTTCCAATTTACAACTGACTCCTCAAATTTTAAATTCTGCAAATATAAAACTGTAGCCAACCTTTGAAAAACAGCATTTTGGTAAACTGGGGGCGGGACTAGGAATTCATCTGAGACTGAAATTCCCAGGATGCATTTGCAAAACCCAGAACATCCCACTCTTCAGTGTCACATTCCATTGCCGTACACTGTATTCATACTACACATAGCTGTGTTTCAATAGCAGATAAAGGAATTCTAATGTATACTGCAGACAAAAAACATTAGTTTCCGAACACGATTGTGATGCCATATTTGTCCAGAGTGGCTCTCTACACCGAACAATGTTTAAAACTCTGTTATTTAATATAACATTTAAAACTGTAGACCACCCCTATGGGCCCATCTCACATGTTCCACCTATTGCCGTTCTTCTCTCTGGGAAGATCTAGACGGTCCAGTCTGTAGATGTCTACTCCCAGCCCAGGTTGACAGACTCGGGCTCCCAGGGCTTCCACTACCATGCTAAAAATAGCTGTGTAGACAGCATATTGAAATTGAGGCTCAGGCTGAACCTTGGGCTCAGAACCCACTCACCTCCCTAAGCTTCAGAGCCTGAGCTCCAGCCCGAGCTGCAAAATCTACATACCTATTTTTAGTGCAATAGGGCGAGTCCCGCAAGCCCGAGTCACTCAACCCAGACTGAGAGGCTTGCTGCCACAGGCTGTGCACACGTACCCTATGTGCCGCCCACCCTATTGCCAAAAAATTCCTTCATATTTGCAATTAGTGTATTGGGAGACAATTAAATTAATTGGCACAAAATTATTTTCTGCACACTCAGGCTCCAAGCTAACTAGCAACCTAAAGACTGAACACTGAGGAAACACAGTATTCCCTCACCATTTGAGAGTCCCCATGGGTTACCAACTCCACCAGGCTGGCATACATTGTGACATAAATCCACTCTTCTCTAACTACCACCGCTCTACAGTCTACTACTGTCAGCCATAAGTTTTACGGGCTAGCAAAACTTTCTATTTAGGATTTGTAAAACTGAAGACCACAAGCAATTTACTGCTGGATAATTTAATTGTGATGATCCTATTCATGGGTTTCCCATTCTAAAAAGAGGAGTGAAAACACCTTCTACAACTATTAGGTCACCTTGCCAAATCCTTCAGTTTAAACTTGGAAGCTCCTGCCATACTGGGATCTCTGGATGGACACTTTGGGCACGTATTTATTAATATAATCTGCAGTACAGTCAAACAAGTACTGCTTCCTACTGTTGTAATTGACTTGGTAACAAGTGAACTTAAATAGATAGCGTGCAAGAAGCCCATGCATGAGCAGCTTCTCTCTCACCAATCTAACCATCAGCTGCTCCTGGTGGCCTGACAGACCTGCTGCATGTAGGTTTTGCAGGACAGTTAGTAGTGTCTCCATTGTTTGTACAGTTTATAATGCCTAGAGGGCCTTGGAAAAACCACTGTTTTCTTGGCAGACTGCTCTACTTTTTCTCCCCAACTGCGGTATCTTTTCCTGCTCCCAAGTCTTTAACCAGAAGATCACTAGGTGGGTTCTCAACTGAGCAGCACAGTCATTAACTTTATATTGTCGTGGGACCTGAAGGCCTCAAGCAGGTTAGGTCCCCATTCTGCTATACACTGTGCGGACATATACAAAATGAACGTTTCCATTCCATGTAGTTTCCAATTAAAAAAAAAGATATGACATAAAATGACGGTGAGAAACAGGTGGGAAGATAGGGGAAAACAGGGTAACAAAAACAATAAAATATTTTTGGACTGCATAGCAGTGTTCACAGTTCTTAGCCAATTAGTATCTGCAATCAAAGCGTGTCACCTGCTTAGCCTTTACCAGATGGCAATTTTCTGTACTCATTGCAATAGAGGTGAAAGGTGAGGAAGGATTTGAAGGAAGATAAATAACGTGGCGGCTTGGAACCTCCATACATTGGGGAACTTCTAGAGGAGTCGGCTGGCTCAGTCTCTTGCTTCTCTGTCATTTCTAGCATAATTGTCCCATGATAGTTTGGGTGGAGATAGTGTCATAGCCTGGATTATTGTCTTTCCTGAGTGCTCACACATTTTTTCTTTACCTTTTTTTTTTTTTTTTTTTTTAAGTGTATAACACTGATTTAAAATTAATTATTTATAATGCAAGGCAATGTACTTTATAAAAACAAATCCTTGTATGCCACGTTGACCTTTCTTCACATCTCATTCTTTTGAAAGGTGGCTATAATGCAAAGGTACTACTCTCCTGTGACTTGTATTTGAGCAATAGGAGCATGCGGTGAAAGCAAAACAGTAAGCTACATGAAGAATAACCAAACATGGATTCAGCTACATGACAATCTGGTGAAGAAGGAGCAACACAATGTCTATGGTAAAAAATGAGCAATGGAGAGTTAAAAAAATATATATATTTTTTTAAATTCAGACTTAGAGGCAAGCAAATCATGCTCCCTTCTTCAATTATGCATATAGTGAAAACTTTTTAATAAAGAAATCTTGTTTGATTCATCTAATCAGGCAGTTATTCAAAAACTCTGGCTTCTATCAGTTTTGAAAAAAATTCAATAGTTCCTTACCTTGTAGAGCCTGCAGCTTGTCATCATTTGGCCAGGACCGAGATCTCTCCACAATCACAGACCTATTCTGTAGGAGTTTCTCTATGAGTTCAAAGCCCTCAGGGCCTAACAGCTCGAATAACTAAGGAAAAATAGAAAACAAAAAGATCATACCCCTAAAACATTTTTCCCCAAATTAGTACAAGAGTTTATAAACCAAGAGTCTATAATAATTTTGTCCTGGGTAATAGTGTATTTGTTGGAGATTTAAACAAAAGTAATTCTGCCCAAAACGGTTCACACCTAGAAGTGATGGATGAATACTATCAATTTTACAACAGAAAGCACTCACATTTTATGATGAGTGGCAATATAAAACCAAAGAGGGGAGAGAGGATTAGGAATTGTCCTGAACACAAAATTGCCCTACCTCTCCAAGGATAAATAGAGCCAATTTAAATTCACAGGTGAAAGAGGACACCTGATTCAAGAGACACTAAGGGCTATACCCTGCCACACTTGCACTAAGAAGTATCTTACACCACAGTTTGTCCAGTTTTCTTCAATGGGACAACGTGGAGTACTGTATTACTCTATGGGTGGCAGATCTGGCCCTGATAGCGAATTAATGGTTAACCCCAGAGTTAAAAAAATTAAATTCTGACATTTTCATCTACAGTACTTCTCTCAATCTGTTCTTTTGATGCAATGATTTGGGGCAGCAACCTTCTGTCTGCATAGGTGACCAACCCCTCAGTTTGATGACCACACCCATGCACTATTTTAGGTGGGGTTAAAGCTTGAAAGACTTTTTAATCCATTTTTTATACAGGGTCCATTCACCACTATATCGCATCACCTGAGACTACACGTCTACACTGCAATTAGACACGTGTGGATGGCCCATGCCTGCTGACTCACACTCGTGGGACTCGGGCTAAGGGGCTGTTTAATTGCAGACATTTGGGCTCGGGCTGCAACCTGAGCTCTGGGACCCTCCCACCTCACAGGGTCCTAGAACCCTGGCTCCAGCCCCAGCCCAAATGTCTACATGCAAATATGAAGCCCCTTAGCCCAAGCCCTGCAAGCTTGAGTCAGCTGGCATGGGCCTGCCATGGGTTTTTAATTTCAATATTGACATACTACAAAAGAGTGGGTAAACTTGAGCACCAGGAAGTCCCAAAACACCCCTTGCATCAAGTACCCAGTCTCATGTCTGAACGTTGACTTGGGGGACAGGAGCTGCAGTGATTACCTATGAAGATTTTCCTACTTGCAAGATACGAACATCACTCTCTACACAGGACAGAGATATTTTCTTGTACATTACACAGGCTTCTTTCATTACCATCATTAAGGTGGCTGCCCTACAAGACAGCAGAGTATGCCAATAATGCCTCAGAAACAGCACTAGAACTAAAGTTAAAGAAAATTTTATTTATTCAAAGTAAAATTGGCCAATTGTGAAAAAAATTGTCAGTCAAGTATAGGGTAAAGCTTAGAACCCTTTTGTTTTGCCGAAGTAGGGATCAGCGACCATTTTACTGTGTTGTTTCCCTTTGTGACATGACCTTGTGTACTGCACACAGCTTCAGTTCAATTCCTAGCTGCATAGGTTCACCCAATGTAGATTTGTGGAGCTAGTGCTGAAAGGGAAAAAACTTTAAATGGGGAGGAAGGAGAAAATAGATGTTTAGACTAATTCACACTACATACTGAATAACATTTTTCTTCTTTCATATCAGCTGCTAGTCAGTAACCATCTCAATTTTGAAAAACAGCCCTCTGGCAACTGAGTAAAAATAATAAGAACCCTCCTCCTTCTCAGACTAGTGGGGAATGTGGGTGAAGTGTGTCTTCCATACATTCCCTGCTCCATCTATCTATATATAAAGAATAGCTCCAGTGCTTCTCACTTTTGTAAGCAGCAGCAAACTGAAGTTGGCATGATTTGTGTCAGAGCCACTGCTGACCACAGACTGGAAAACAGTTATACTTACTGGAGTCTTGCCCGTTTCTGTTGCTTAGGGAAGCAAGGCAGCACTTCATGTTGGAAAAGTTCTCTCTACAACCTCAAGGGCTAGAAGCTTGCTTTATATATATATATATTTTTTTTAAGTTTGAAGTACGATAGCTTATGCTCCCTTCCTTGCCTCCACTATCCACTGAATGCTTCTTTCTTACTATCCTAGTGGGTTTTTCAAGCCCAATCTTCCATGAGACAATATAAGTTATTAAAAATGTAGTTTAGTAAAAGTGACAATAATATAGCTTGTACTCTCTTCGCTTCCTGCTAGCATAGCATGTACAAATGTGTATAAATCCATTGGATTTAGTAAAGGTCCAGAATTTTCAAAAGGTGTCAAACTTGTTTTCTATTTGTATGTAGCAGAATGAAACTGACATGTACTTCTATATTGTGCTCATTACCATACTAAGTGCTTTATAAAACAAATTTAGCAATCACCTCTTTTCCTCTTCTTCCAATTGTTTATTTTATTGTTGTGCAAAAATTTAGTTGCAGTGTTGAGTTTTACATTTTATTCTAAAGACAGTGAGAGTCATGGTAATTCTATTATCTTGGAGCAGGATGCTCCACAGCTCACTAGCTACTGAGAGAGCTTCTCTTACACATTAGTCTCCTTGTTGGAGTTGACAGTTCTATTCGTCCTGAAGAATGCAGCAGACAACAGAGACTGTGACTGAGAAAAGAGATTGACTAAGTAGCTTGGGCCAATTCCATGAAGGATGGGTTTAGAGATCAGGAATGAAATATTTGGTAAGTCAGTTTTTCAAAGTGAACATTTTATTCCCCATGCAAATGGAGGACCAGGATGATGTGCTCTTGGCAACTTATGTTCGTTAAAGGGCCAATCACTATATTCTACACCAACTGGAACATTTTTCAGGTTGGCACCAAACAGAATCGTGCTCAATCCTGGTCAAATTTAATGTAATTTAGTGCTCCTCAAGGCACCAGGATAGCCTAGTGGTTGTATTGTTTGCATTTGAAATAAAGGAGATGGCGTTGAATGTCTTCTATATATTGCTGGCACGTGAGACCATAGCTTGTAATCTCCAGGAATGGCTTCATATAGAATCACAGACTTTAAGGTCAGAAGGGATCGTTATGATCATCTAGTCTGACCTCCTGCACAACGCAGGCCACAGAATCACACCCACTCACTCCTGTATAGCTGAAGAAAAAGGATTATGATGAAATTTCGTAGGCGAAGGCTCCAGTCACAAAGCAGTAGTTAATGGGAAGGATCAGAACTATCTTAGCATATGTTTACAAACCCTATCAGATCTCTAAAGCAGGAGAGTAGCATTCCAAAGTCAAAAGCAAAAAATGTCACAAAGTTCCAATAGTGTCAGTATGGATGTTTGCTTCTTGTTCGTAGAATGGCTATTCCATGTTCTTGCCTGAAACTTCAAATGGAAAAAGTCGAAGATACTGAGATGGTCCAAGTATCTCATTATTTCTACTATTGCTTTGTACCTTGGTTGTGTACTAACTTTTTGGACTTTGTTTTAATAGTAAAGTAAATGATTTGTGAAGAGTATCTTGGCTAACCTGTTTCAGCTTTTGGGGGAGATCATTAGAGAACAAGGACTATGAAGATTCTAAAATAAAGAGCCCCTCTCAAAATGCAATGAAAATAATTACTGATGAAGCCTTTTTAAGTGATTCACAAACATAATGTTGGACTTGGAATAAAAAATCTCTTGAAAACCAATGTTTGAAGATGATAAAGAAAGAGTGACATTTTGAGGTCATGGTGCTCTCTATCTCCCCCACATGCAAAATAAAACTTAGTTATGAAACACACACACACACACACACACACACACACACACACACACACAGAATTATAATACTGAAACATACAGATGAAGAATTTTTAAAGTGGCAAGATTTAGAGCTCTTTTAGCTATAATTTAGTCATTTATAATTCTGGATGGTGAATGAGTTTAGATGAGGTATCATTTAGGCAAAGGCCGCAGCCTAACTTTGCTTGGCACAAGTTCTGTTTTGCCAGTTGCTTCCTCTTACGCAGATTTGCTTGAACAATTCTACTGCTGACAGAACAAAGGTTATATGTTGTGTTAGAAGACTGAGTAAAAGGAAGAGCTAAATGGTATAATAAAATACACAACCAGTAATCCTAAAGTGCCTTTAAATGGGGAAAAATAAGGGCAGGGTGACATGAAAACATAATGACACAAAAGTGACACATGAACAGCAAAAAGTGTGTAAATTGAACCTTAAGTATGTTCATTGCACAGGTTATGCAACACAAATGCTGATTGCAGACAAGCTAATAAATATGTAATGTGGAAGTGCATAAGAATCCACATGAGGGGAGGGGGCAAATTGGAGAACTACTGGACCAGAAACTGGAAAAACGAAGGATCAGAGGCAGAGATGACCATCATAAAGTACAGAACTTCCTTGTACCTTGGAATGCAGTAACTTGGGCCCCTACCTATTCTGTCTCATCTGTTACAAATGTATGTTCAGACACTAAGTGACAATTTTGTCTTAATTTTTTATAAATAAAGGTGAAAATTAAGCCTAAATTGAATGGAGTTATGACTCATTTTCCTCCTTACACTCCGAAGAAGCTCGTGACAGCAGGTTCCTCCTGCCTGGAAACAGGGAGTGTCCCAGTCTCCACTGAAAGAAAGGGGTAGTCTGGTCAAGAAAGGGAGTGATTTTTAATAATTCTTAATAAATCTTCTATTGTCCATGTTGATCTCAGTGATATCTTTAATGCAATATGGAAAAACCTGGATACATTTCTTGGGCCTGATCGAAAGCCCTCTGAAGTTAGATTCTTTCCATTTACTTCAATGGCATTTGGATCAGATCCAGAAAGCACCACGGCAGACAACAAAAAATCTGAGGCACTGCATATAAGACATAGTGACCAAAATAGAGATATTGAGGAGAAACATAGGGGATTTGCTGCATTAGAAAAGTCAACACCAAGTAGAACTTGCAGAAAAGAGAATACATAATTTATGACTTACTACTAAGGCTGTGAAGAGATTAAAAAAATTAATTGTGAGTAATCACACTGTTAAACAAGAATAGAATACCATTTATTTAAATATTTTTGGATGTTTTCTACATTTTCAAATATACTAATTTCAATTACAACACAGAATACAAAGTGTATAGTGCTCACTTTATATTTATTTTTGATTACAAATATTTGCACTGTAAAAAACAATAGTATATTTCAATTCACCTAATACAAGTACTGTAGTTCAATCTCTTTACAATGAAAGTTGAACTTACAAATGTAGAATTACATACAAAAAATAACTGCATTCAAAAATAAAACAATGTAAAACTTTAAACCTACAAGTCCACTCAGTCCTACTTCAGCCAATCGCTCAAACAAGTTTGGTTACAATTTGCAGCAGATAATGCTGCCGACATCTTGTTTACAATGTCACCTGAAACTGAGAACAGGCGTTCGCATGGCACTGTTGTAGCTGGCATCGCAAGATATTTACGTGCCAGATGCACTAAAGATTCATATGTCCCTTCATGCTTCAACCACCATTCCAGAAGATATGCGTCCATGCTGATGATGAGTTCTGCTCGATAACGATCCAAAGCAGAGCTGACCGATGCATGTTCATTTTCATCGTCATGAGTCAGATGCAGGCAGCAGAAGGTTGATTTTCTTTTTTGGTGGTTCGGGTTCTGTAGTTTCCGCATTGGAGTGTTGCTCTTTTAAGACATCTGAAAGTATGCTCCACACCTCATCCCTCTCAGATTTTGGAAGGCACTTCAGATTCTTAAACCTTGGGTTGAGTGCTGTATTTATCCTTAGAAATCTCACATTGGTACCTTCTTTGCGTTTTTTCAAATCTGCTGTGAAAGTGTTCTTAAAACGAACATGTGCTGGGTCATCATCCGAGACTGCTATAACATGAAATATATGGCAGAATTTGGGTAAAACAGAACAGGAGACATACAATTCTCCCCCAAGGAGTTCAGTCGCAAATTTAATTAAGGCATCATTTTTTTAACGAACATCATCAGCATGTCCTCTGGAATGATGGCCGAAGCATGAAGAGGCATACGAATGTTTAGCATATCTGGCACGTAAATACCTTGCAACGCCAGCTAGAAAAGTGCCATGAGAACGCCTTTTCTCACTTTCAGGTGACACTGTAAATAAGAAGCAGTCAGCAGTATCTCCCGAAAATGTGAACAAACTTGTTTGTCTTAGCAATTGGCTGAACAGGAACATTGTTTTATTTTTGAGTGCAGTTATGTAACAAAAAAAATCTGCATTTGTAAGTTACACTTTCATGATAAAGAAATTGCACTACAGTACTTGTATGAGGTGAACTGAAAAATACTATTTCTTTTGTTATTTTACAGTGCAAATATTTGTAATAAAAATAATATAAAGTGAGCACTGTACACTTTGTATTCTGTGTTGTAATAGAAATCAAAATATTTGAAAATGTAGAAAAACATCCAAAATATTTAATAAATTTCAATTGGTATTCTATTGTTTAACAGTGTGATTAATTGCTATTTATTTTTTTAATCACAGATAACTCACGCAATTAACTCAAAAAAATTATCTGTGATTAATCGACAGCCCTACTTACTACTATGTCTGGAATGTGACCGAAACCTGGAACTAGTCTAAATTTGGGTTTGATGAAGTGTAGAAGAACAGTACCTGGTTAAAAAACAAATATCAGAATAAAGAAATGATCAAAAAATATGTGTTGGTATCTCTACCAGAGTTTGACTATGGAAATTTTAACAACTGACTGCAGTATCTCTTACAGAACAACTTTCTATTTCTGAATGTTGCCCCTTCAACACATGGGCTTCTGCCCCAGGCTGGTCTGTATTTCCATATCCATAGATTATTATGTAATTTATAAAAGCACATAATGCCCTCCCCTAGAAAATACAAGTTATTTAAAATGGAGGGAAGGGTATGCTCCTGCAACAAATAACTTTTACTCCCATCACACATAGCACTGTATGTCAAATACAGAATCCAAATAAAAAAGAACAAGTAACAACTTAAGGAACACTTTGCAATTTGATGGATGACAAACTCACTAAAAGTACAGTGATAACATTTCTTAGATGATTTAGACAAAGCTGCATTCTGTAGACTTCCTTGCATACATCAACTTAGAGAAAGTTTCTTAAGTTTAACTGAAACCACCATAAATTAATCAGTTACAGAAAAACTGGATAGATTGTTTTGACCTACAGCACAAGACTTTTATATGAGAGACTATTCAATATAAGTAGAAAGAAATAACAAATTTATTTTATTTCCTAATATCTTTTGCTCTAGATCAAAACCTTTTTTCAGTGTCCTTTTGACAGTCACCAAATGGAATAATGTGCCTCAGAACAACTTTAAAAAATTTGTTTCAAAGTTGTCTCCAGCTTCTTCAACAAATCCACATGAAAATATCTTGCTGTATTTGACAATAAGATGCTAACGGATCCATGAAAGTCTTCAAAAAGTCCTAATACTTATAATTCTTGTTGAAAATAAGCAAAGGGAGACATTCTTCTAACATTAACTACTAGCCAATAAAACAAATTAGAAGTCTGAATTACTCCCAGGTGAATTCTGTGTCACTGCACATACGCAGAATTCATGTCCTCCGCAGATTTCTTTCCTTCCCCGCAGAAAAATTATTTCTGATGCGGAAGCAAAGGGAAGCTGCAAGAATGATCATGTGACCCTCACTGGAAGCACAGCCAGGGTGGCTTGGGTGCCTGGAGCAGCTGCTAGAGAGGTAAGTCACCACCAGGAGAGGGGGCTGAACAGTCGTGCAAGTGAGACAGACAGACACACACACAGTCCTGCTTGCTCGCTATTGCAGCATGCTCAGCATGAAGGGACAGGGCTTCAGAGTGTTTCTGAGGAGATAGGCATGGGGCAGGCTCTGTCCCCTCAGGCAGAGCAGAATGTAGCAGCCTGCCTGCTTAGTGAATTGTTCCCATTGTTTTTGTGAATTTCCTCAGGAGTATAAAACAGGTGTAAAAGTTTTAAGGATCCTTCCCATTGTCAGAGGGGTGTAAAAGACAGTCTGGCCTTTTAAATACTTATGGTGCTTTCGTGATTAGAATGGTCTAAATTTTTTGACTGAAAAAATTTCTTATCAAAATGTGCTCCATGAACTATTTGCTACTGACCTTTCTGGAGATGGTCAGTAGCCAATATAAATTGTGAGTTTGATTCCTCAGCCCTCACTTGCTCTTCAGTTGCCTATGATGTAACGCTGAGCATATGGCTGCATATATTTGTTGACTAATAATTAGATATAAAGGGTCAAACCTAGCTACATTACTATTAGGCAAGGGGGATTGGGGATTTCCTCCAATGCTCCCCACTCCCATTCTCCATCCATTGTATTGTAGTTTAAATAAATTACCAAAATAATTGAAACCAGGGTGATTATATTGCGTTATTTTAACAAATAAAATACGCAGAATTTTAAAATATTGTGCCGAGTTTTCATTTTTTGGTACAGAATTCCCCCAGGAGTACTGAATATATGTGTACTATAATATAGGCACAAGATTAATCCAGCAGCATGTTGAGCCTATAGACCATCGGAATTAGAAATCTCTCAAACGCAGCTGAAAAAACTGAGTGTCAAAGTGCCAATGACCGTTTTAAAAAGAAAACCCTAAAGACTTAAACTGGAGGAAAAGTTGTTCTGTTATCAATAATGTGACTCATTGTTCTACCATGAAGTATCCCTAGCATTATCCTAGGGATCAGATGATTATAAAGATTGAAAAACCTCTAAAGTTAGCTAGCCATCGCATTTGCCATTTTTCCCAGCATTGAGAGCAGGTGCAGTTCCTACATAAGCTGCCAGCTATTTTGGCACTACTGAGTGACTATTTGGAAAGGTAGTGCACAGATGCCTGAATCAGTACTATACAATACAAATTCCAGATCCCCACAAAGAAAAAACTGGAGACACCAAAAACTTTGTTACTAGGAGACAAATACCAATTTCATTTTGTGGCAGGGACAAATGTTTAGTTAGATATAAAAGCAAGCAAGCGACTGTTCTTGCAAAATAACTATTAAAGGTGAAAGTAAGTTTTTGACTGTGGTCAGAATCAATCATCCATACTAACTATTAGTATCCTGGGATAAGTAAATTTAGAAACAGCTACAGTAGGCATAGCAACAATTTTTCCAGAAAGACACAAATGCAGCCGCTCATCTTGACAAGAAAAAGCCTTACAAAACTAACAGCAATGGCAACTATGGAATAATACTAAATACAACTTTAACAGACAGATTTAGCTGACTATAGCTATTTTAGTTATTCCAGGATGAAATGAGAATGCCTAGAAAAATTATTTAAAATAGGTCAAGCATCTGATTCACATGGCTTATTAGAACTGGGTGAGGAAAGATAATTGCATTTTGCTGCAATATTTTGACGTTTGGTTTTGTTCTGATTAGTAACAAAAATTTCAAAATTCTCTCTGAAAGGGAATGGAATCTCATCAACAGGGTAGTCTGCATGGTGGGCTGTCCCAGAGCTACAACCTCTGGAAGCCCTGGGTTCCCCAACTCTAAGGCAGTCCACATGGCAGGCTTCTCCAGAGATGCAGACTCTGGAAGCCCTGGAGTCCCTTGGCCTCAGGGTAGTCCACAGACCTAGGAAAGATAAGCTGGCAGGAAATCAGGCAGAGTTCCACTGGAAACCTGCCTGGATTCCATTGGCGCTTCAGTAAAATCGAACTGTCTCTGCAAAACATCTTGATTTTGCCAAATCAGCACATTACAATTAAAACTATATTTTGTTAGTGTTTTTTGAATCAGCTCTCTTGTGGATTTCAAACTAGCCAGCGAATCAAATTCTGGTATAGTTAAACTGTCTCTGCATAACCAAATTTACTTTAATCAGATCTTCCCCTTCCCTCCCCTTCCCCCCAGTCTTATACAACCTTAAATTTTAAAACTAACTAGTTTCACCTTCCTCTGCAGCACAATGCACTTGCGGGTTTAAATTAGTGTAAATGGTGAATTCTCTGTAACTTAGTCTTTAACCATGATTTGAGGATTTCAGTAACTCAGCCAGAGGTTAGAGGTCTATTACAGGAATGGGTGAGGTTCTGTGGCCTGCAATGTGCAGCAGGTCAGACTAGCTCATTGGTTCTCAAACTTTTGTGCTGGTGACCCCTTTCACAGAGAAAGCCTCTGAGTGCGACTCCCCTTATAACTTAAAAACACTTTTTAATATATTTAACACCATTATAAATGCTGGATGCAAAGCGGGGCTTGGGGTGGAGGCTAACAGCTTACAACCCCCCATGTAATAACCTCATGACCCCCCTGAGGGGTCCTAACCCCCAGTTTGAGAACCCCTGGACTAGATGATCATGATGGTCCCTTCTGACCTTGAAGTCTATGAGTCTAGCAAAAGCAATAAAAAGTTTATATAGTAAAATAAAATAAATAAATAAATAAATGGTGTCTATAAACCAGGAGAGTTTACTTAACAGCTTAAAAATTATTTTTAATGGCTTTATTTGCCATAGCAAATATAAACACACGGTTAAGACAAAACACAATATGACATAAGACACTCCATAAAAACACCTATCGTTAGAAAAGTATTCCGTAAGTTACATTTAAAGAAGATATCGGTAACAACAAACTGAGCCATGGCTCCTCTGTAGAATTTTATTTGTCAATTCAGTGATTAGGGCAAGGATCGGAAACCTTTGGCACGTGGCCCACCAGGGTAAGTAGCCTGGCAGGCCAGGCCAGTTTGTTTACCTGCCACGTCTGCAGGTTCAGCCGATCGCAGCTCCCACTGGCTGTGGTTCGCCGCTCCAAGCCAATGGGGGCTGTGGGAAGCAGCGCGGGTCGAGGGATGTGCTGGCTGCCACTTCCAGCAGCCCCCATTGGGTGAACCGCCTGCCAAAAGTTACCGATTCCTGGATTAAGCCTTTACTGAACTAGCCTCACAATATGGCATATATATTCCTTTGGCATTAATTTCGGCCTGGGAGTCTACATGGAATAACTTGTAGGACTGTAATCTTAATTTTTAACACTGATAGTTCTTTCGTTACATTAAAAGCATCCAAAACATTTGGAATGTCTGACAAGTTATAAATTGCAATTATAGCACGTTCAAATCCTGATTCTGCAAAGAAAACTCTAAAAAGACCACATTTGCATGGCCCTAATTCTACTTTTGGAACTTCCTGAGTTGTGTATTTAAATGTTCAACCCAAATGTTACTTTAACAAAGTTTGGAGGCTTTGCTCCCCTCCCCCATTTAATTGCGTTTGCTTTTTTTCCAGGCTTTCTGATCGGACCAACAGTGTTCCATTTCCTCGCTACAAAAAACAAGGAGTTATGGATTGTACATACACAAATATTTGTTTTACTTAACTTTAGCATGGTAAATAGTATTCATAGAGGCTTGGTCATACTCCACACCTGAAGTTTTCACTTCTCTTTCAGTTACTTAGGCACAAAGGTAATTTTCTTTAAAAAAAGATTTTTCTCCACTCAACTCAAAAACAACTTATTTTTCTCAGACATTTATACATATAAAAATCACCCCGGCATAAGAAGAGGTATATTGTTAGGCTTCAGCAAAAAAAGCATAATTTCTGAGAAAGCTACAAACTATTTTTAAGGGTTTTGAATGGAAAACACTCCACTGCTGAAAACTGAGAGATGACTTGATTACAGTATACAAATACCTTCAGAGGGAGAAAATACCAGGTAGTAAACAGCTTTTTAATCTAGCAGAGAATGGCATAACAAGAATCAATGTCTGGAAACTGAAACTAGACAAATTCAAATGAGAAGTTAGGCACATATTAACTGTGAGGGTGATAGCCCATTGGAACAAACTACACCTCTACTCCGATATAACGCAACCTGCCATAACATGAATTCGGATATAACTCGGTAAAGCAGCGCTCCAGGGGGGCGGGGCTGCACACTCCGGCAGATCAAAGCAAGTTCGATATAACGCTGTTTCACCTATACCGCGGTAAGATTTTTTGGCTCCCGAGGACAGCATTATATCAGGGTAGAGGTGTACTAAGAGAAGTGGTGGTTTCTCCATCTCCTGATGTCTTCAGATAAAGACTGGATGCCTTTCTGGAAGATATGCTTTAGCCAAAACACAAATTACACTTTGGTCAAACAAGTTATTGGGCTCAATACAAGGGTAACTGGGTGAAATATAATGGACTGCAATATACAGTCAGACTATGATCTAATTGTTTCTTTTTACCTTAAACGCTACAGAATTATTCACTACGTAGCATTTGCTATTTTGAACATTAAAAGTACCAATAAAATGTTATTCTAAAACTAAGAAAAAAGAATGAGTCCCTGTATTTTACAATAATTTGTTACTAGGCAACCAAGAATAAGTGTTCCTGCATTACAATAAACTACGTGGCACCTTGAAAAGAGCCCAATTTGTACCACTCTGACCACCACCAGGAAATGAAAATTAGATTGCCTCAAATTTGTTCTATTCAGTTCTGGTCACTCTTTTTGCCATTATTGTAGCTTCTTGATATTAGGTTATACTTCGATAGCTATCTGCAGAGAAAAGGACTACAGATTTCTATTTTGGATTTCTTTTATTTGAGGGTTTTATTTGTTTTGTTTACCTGGAAACTCTACACTCAAGGAGTTCCCTAATGAGCAAACCTAAAATGGATCGGGAAGATATTCCCTTGCTCTTTCTCAAAAAGCAAATGTAACAACTTTTCATAGATTAGGTCACCACTCAAAGCAAGGGTTCAAAGCAGTAAGGTGAAACCTTGGCACCTATTGAAATCAATAGCAAAACTTCCATTATATTCTCTTTCAGGCTAATTTAGTAAATACAAAGTGCTAAATAAGGATTAATTATCGTCAAATTGTATTCACCCAAATAATTTGGGAAGTTCCTAGTTCAAGAACCTCTTGCCCAAATCACTTTTTTTGTAGACATTCTACAGCCCCACCTGCAGCATGCCAATTTTGAGACTGATTTGATGCAACTTTGTGGATTTTAGCAGAAGGGGACTATAGCAAGGTGCTGGTGCAAAAGCACCTAATTACCCCTGCTCAGCCAGCTCCAGTCAAGAGAAATAGATTGGGGCTGGTGAAACAGACCTGATGCCTGGCCTGGGGATTGGCTCCACCTGTGGGCCTGACAAGCCAGCAGTTATAAGGGCTGGGAGCCAGAAGAAAAGCCAGGTAGGGAAAGGTCAGTCTCCGAGCTGTGGGCTGACTGCAGGAAAAGAGGGAACTAACCCTGTAAGCATTGTAAATAGCTCAACACTGGTGGTGGGAGAACTGTGTGTGTGTAAATAAAGCCACGGGTGCTGCATAACTGGAACCCTCTCTGCACTTTATTGGGACAGCCAGCAGGCTCTGAAAAGTATCAGAGGGGTAGCCGTGTTAGTCTGAATCTGTAAAAAGCAACAGAGGGTCCTGTGGCACCTTTGAGACTAACAGAAGTACTGGGAGCATAAGCTTTCGTGGGTAAGAACCTCACTTCTTCAGATGCAAGTAATGGAAATCTCCAGAGGCAGGTATATATCAGTGTGGAGATAACGAGGTTAGTTCAATCAGGGAGGGTGAGGTGCTCTGCTAGCAGTTGAGGTGTGAACACCNCAAATTACACAGATACATACTTCAATCTTGTGATACCTTCTAGCAGCAAGATTCAAGTACATGATCACCCATATGTTGTAAAAACAAATAACTGGACTAAAAAAAATCTCTACTCAATCTTATTCCATGATCTAAAAATGCAGTCTATCCATAACTGAAGTCCCATTTTAACCCTGATTTGTCCCCGTGACAGATCCTCTGTCATGCCCCTCTTTCAGAGCCTGTAAAAAGCAACAGAGGGTCCTGTGGCACCTTTGAGACTAACAGAAGTACTGGGAGCATAAGCTTTCGTGGGTAAGAATCTTGCATCTGAAGAAGTGAGGTTCTTACCCACGAAAGCTTATGCTCCCAGTACTTCTGTTAGTCTCAAAGGTGCCACAGGACCCTCTGTTGCTTTTTACAGGCTCTGAAAGAGGGGCATGACAGAGGATCTGTCACAGGGACAAATCAGGGTTAAAATGGGACTTCAGTTATGGATAGACTGCATTTTTAGATCATGGAATAAGATTGAGTAGAGATTTTTTTTTAGTCCAGTTATTTGTTTTTACAACATATGGGTGATCATGTACTTGAATCTTGCTGCTAGAAGGTATCACAAGATTGAAGTATGTATCTGTGTAATTTGTTTTGTCCCCAGTCAGGTTTGGAAACAATTGTTCATGGTCAAAAAAGGAGTCCAGGGAAAAAGGAGCCCAGCGAAATATCAATTAGAATTTACCATGTCTCAACTCATTATGGGAAAAACTGACAGAGTAAACAAACTAGCATAAAATTTTGTTAAGTATAACCTGAAGGGGTCAAACTGTTACAAAAGTTGTAACTGAAAATAAACTCTCTCTTTTCTGTTATACAATAGTAAAATGATGCTGTCATTTGGGAAGAAGAAAAAGTTATTGGAAATAAAAGGAATCTGCTCTCACCACCGGCCCAAGAGCTGTTTAGGTGAACACATTCTCTCTATTCTCACTGTGGCTCCCGCACTCCTGAGTTCTGCCCTCAATACTTAGCACTCAAGCACCACTTAATTTGGTTTCTTAGGAGGAGAGATGGGAGGACCCTCCTGATACTTGCAAAGCAAACTATCTGCTTAATAGCATGACTCTGCCTGTCAGTTGCCTAGTATGAGCCCTTCCTCGTACATCTTCAGAACATCACACTCAGCCCATGCCTTCAAATAAGATGACAGAAGCAGGAAAAGAGAAAAAATTATATAAAATTAAACAAGTTAAATTAAAGGGTTTTTTAAAAAAAAACAGGTTTACTATTTACAGATGTCTGATCATATAAATACGCATACTAGAGCGAAAATTAGTGAGACCCATACTTCAAAATGGTCGTTAAGCTTGTCGGTATTGTTTACTTAGATTTTCAAAAGCTTTTTATAAAATGTCTCTAATAAGAGTGTTGAAGAAAATAGCCATGATAAGGTGCAAAGGTCTGGCACGAATTAAAAACAGGTTAAGCAACATGAAATAGTCTCAAAATGAAAGGAAAAGAATAAGGGATGTCAATAAACTGGACACAATATTTAAAATTGTAAATAGTCATTAGACGGCTTCACAAATGTACCAGTTGTGTACAGAAATGTTCCAAGTACTGTCATTTATGGTATAGCAAATAGGTAACTTTGAAGTCCTAATATTCCACTGGGAATCAGCGCTTTAAAATGGTTGCTGTGAGAAGATTAATAATTTAACACAGGAAGTGGGCTGTGAACTGACAAAATTGTGAAGGACACAGGAATTTGAGAAATACAAATGAAATTCAAATATATAGGGTTGCATAACAGCAGACAAAATTTAACTTGAATAAATACAGTAAGACATGCAAAATAATCTAAATTTCTCAAGACCTAAAGTGTCTCCGTTTATCAAGATCCTCTAAGAGAAAAGATTTGTGAATTGTGTGAATATGAATGTCAACACGGTGCCCCGAAGTAATTTTAAAAAAGTAAATGAGCATTAAAACAAGAATAGAAAAAAACAGAAAATATGAGGACACTATGTTGAATAATGATGTAACTGTCTCTGGAGTTCTTTGCCAATTTTATTCACCACAAAGGTCTCTGAAGATTGAGAGTAGTAATGGTGGGATTTTTGGAAGATAAGAGATTGCAAAGAAAAATAGTTTATCCTGAAAATAAGGCATTAGAAGGAATTAAGATTTTTGGAAATGATGAGTATGAGCAATCCCTCCTCCTTACTATGTCTCAGCTACAAGAACAAGTGAACTTTTAAAAATATTAAGAAATACGTTTTCATGTATTTTTTTTAAACTGAAACATTTACATGGTGTAGAGCTGAAGCATGGAATTCACTGACATAGGTGGTCATTGAGACAAATACTGAATGTAGACTTCATAAAGGGCTGGATAATTTTATGTCCACTAAAATTTGTAGCTTTGAAAGCTGAGATTAAAAGCATGATCAAATGTTCTGCTGCAGCAAAAAAGTTTGTTATCTTTAGGGGGCCAGAAATGTATTGTCCTTTCCTCTCCCCCACAATCACAATTAAACCATATACAACACTAAGTGCACTGTGCAGTTTTTAATCTTTTTTTCTGACTCCTCAGGCATTAGACACTACTAGAAGAAAGATGTCAAATTAAACGGCCCAATGGCAAATCTCGTTGCCTGCAGCCAGAACCAGAATGTCTCAAAAGAAAACTATATTAATATATATTGCACAGAGATGCAGAAACCATACTAACACAAAATGTTCCAATTTCCACTTCTAGAGAACACTGGAAGCCTCTTCAATTATACAGTGTATAAAAATAGTTTGACTTGAATGTCTCTGGTAGTGAGACTCAACCTATGATTCCCAATCTCTCGTTCAAGCTCTGTGAGTCCACATGTCTGAGAATAGCCATTAGACAAGTATAACATCGTTCTGAAATTGTATTGCAATATGTTCATAATGATGTTGTATGACTATAATGCTTCTCAGGCATGTTTACAATCAATGTTAACACTGCAATGCAATAAGCTTTCCAGCTCTTCAAGTCTGAAGGCCACTTGTCTAGGGTCATAACAAGCACATTTCCACATAATAAAGATCTTTCAGAGCAATTTTATTAGGGTTCTGGGAAGTGAAGTTTTCACATATTACCATTAACTTTAGTAATTAAAAACTCAGTTATTGCAAGGCTATGATATAATTGGAAAATCCTGGCCTAGAATCTGAAAGATGTTCACAATGTTTTCTTGGCTAACAAAAATGGCCAATATTTACAACAGTTTGTATTACACTGTATTGCTGTTTTCCCTCTATTAGGGTGCCTTTTTTTCAAAGTTGTATTCTGTTGGTGTGTCACTCCCACACTAAGTATGCTGCACATTGCTTATTACTTTGTACTACAGATACTCTACATCTGGACAGACTAGCACTTTGATGAATTATATCAGTTTTTCTGCCCTTCATTTCACATTCTATCCCCATCACATTCTATTCCCTATACGGCAAAACCCTAGCAAACCTTTTAGCAATTTTTAAAACTCACTCTACCATTATGAATGGCTAAGGTGGAATTAATATATTCCTTTTGTTAATGGCTTGCCTATACTAGACAGCCAGAACCAAAAGGTTCTTCACATCTGATGGAACACCAATGTAATTTTGTAAGTATAATCACTGCTAAAAGTATTCATTGGCATATGCTTTTAATAATCTAATTACTCATCACCACTTTATGCCACTATTTACAGATGGATATGTTGATATAAACAGAGTTGATTTGACTTTGGATTGCTTCCAGCCTAGATGAAGTTGCTGTATTTTTAAGAAAAAGGTATCTGCATGTCTGTGTACATGTCCATTTTTAAGTGCTTTCAGCAACATTTTGTCAACCTTTGAAGTACACCATTTTGTCTAGCATCCCAGAATATTATGTCTTCATTTTGAAAATGGTTATGTGTTAGCATACGAGATAGCATGTTTATGTGCTGCAGCTTCTTAAGATGCACCCTTAGAAGATAGCAGGAGAGTCAGTGAGCTTTCTTTTATCTCAAACTCAACTTTTAAATCCCTACAGGAATACCACTTGACTCAGATACCTTGCAATTCTTATTTTTTAAAAAGTCTTTTAATATTAAGAAGAAAAAAGTAAATAGGACATTTGTGCAACACAAGTGTATCATCTCATATTCTTTTTACCATTCTTACTTTGAGGTTCCACATAGCTAATCCCAATAACCATCTACAAGCTTATTTTCCTCTCTCATTAAATATGTATTTCTGACATTTCCAGGTACAATCTAGACTAATGAGCAGATGTGCCACCCTTGCCCTGAAATCTTGGTGTCTTATGATGCCTTGCTGAAGGAGTTCCCACCTGGGCTGCTCACAAACAGCTTTCCAGCATGCAAGCCACATCCTTAGTGTATGTGCACAACTGCAACATGCCAGCCTTCGTTACAGTCTGGCTCTCACCAGCCTTGATTATATTGCAGGGTGACCACAACACACTCCCAGTCTTAAATTTCCCCCCAGAAATGTATGTCCTGCACTGTGTAGCCCTCTTCTTGACAATACAAGTTTATATGAACTCCGTTATTTCTTTAATGGAAATAATATGCACACAACTTGCCACCCAGAATGGCATTTCCCAAACACTTCAATTTAAATACACTGATTAGATAAAACAATAAAACAAGTTTATTAACTATAAAGAGAGATATTTTGAGTGAATGCAAGCAGGGTCAAAAATGGTTACAAGAAAAATACAGATAAAACAAAACTAGTGCCTAAGGCTATGTCTACACTTGCAGAGCTTTTTCACTGACAATTTTGTCGGTGATAGAAAAGCACTAAAAGAAAAGCACTGGTTTGTGTTCACATTATTTTCCACAGACATCAGAGCGTGTTTACATATGCAGCACTTGCATCGCAGATGAGAGGAGCACACTGTGATAGCTATCCCACTATGCCCTGCTCCGGGACACAAAGCAAATCATTATTGTGGCGGGGTGGGTGGGTGGGTGTGTGTGTGTCAGCCACCAATCCTGAGACAGGGGAGAGGGAGACCCTGACCTCAGCCCCCGCCTCCCTCCCTGACTCTGCTCAGCACATTCTATCGCATTGTGGGAGGCAGCAGCAGCAGCATTCCACAACAATTATTTGTTTTGTGTCCCAAAGCACCGGCTGTCAGAACAGAGCTAAAGGGGTGGGGCACATACTTGCAGGCAGGACTGCTGAGTTTCAAAGAGCAGCCACTCCTGTTCTGAATTGTGGGACAGCTCTGGAGGGCAATCAGACAGGTAAAAACAATCAAGAGTCTTCCCTGGCGCATCAGCGCAAAAAGACTCTCGTTACGATGGTTTTATATTTGCGCTGAAACTCAGCAGTTTCAGCACAAAATGTGGATTTCCAGTGAAGATGCTAGCGTGTTTTTTGCGCAAAAACTGGCAAGTGTAGACATAGCCTAATTTAAATTTTGTTAAAATCAAGGCGAAGTTTTCTCACCACATGTTTTTAGCTGTCTGACTGCTTAGGTCAGGACCTCTTCTCCTAGAATCCAATAAATGCTCCCTTTGTCACTTCAGATGCCATGAATGTGATAGGCAGGCAGAAAGAGGGCTTCCTTTGGGTGTTTGTCCCTCCTTTTTATAGTGTCAGTCCTCCTCTTGAAAAATATTCCCAGCTGGGTACCAGGAGACAAAAAGTCTATGGGAAAAGATGTTTCTTGCTGCTTTTCCCCTCACCTATTTGAGCTTCCTTTGTTTCCCTTCCTGCTTAATGAATCTGTTTACTGTTTAAATGCAAATTAAGTAGAACATACATTCCTTTGTTTGAGAAAGATCTGTTTGCCAACCTCAGTTTGGAATAGGTATTAATTACACCATACAGTGGAATCTTATAACTTCTATTACAATAGTGCCACATACATTTTATCAGGACAATACTGATGAGAAAATTATGAATTTTCAAATGATACCTCACATGGCATACTTTTTACAAAGCTTATTACAATAGTGTGCAAAGGGTGAATACAAAAGTACAGTTTGTCACTGTGTTATATCCAGATAATAAAATAAAATTGTTGAGATAGGGATTGGTCTTATTTGTTCTGTAAAACAGCATACACACCTATGGCACTGTATTAAGATAATATTAAAAATAAATGTAGAGGCCTACATCTACATAATACCTGTCAGTAAGTTTTGAATCAAATAAGAATCATTTTCTTTTTTGCACTGAGCTTAGCTTCATGCAAATCAGAACGTTGCTTCATAATCCCCTTACTCTCATTAGATCAATAATTGTGGTACTGAATATTAGTACCTGTTAACTCAGGGCAGGAACAAAACCTTCCCACCTGGAGTAAGCTTTTAAAGCATTCATAGTTTTTACCAAGAAAACAAAAATAAAGTTAGGAAAATAGCCAAAACATGATTCCCCTGCACTAGCCCACACTAACGTTTAATTTGTCTGTTAAATATTTAATGCATCTGTTACCAGAGCTGTTTACATCAGCTATTTAAAGACTACTTTATTAACATTGTAAAATATAAGAATAATGTAAATTTCTTTAAAAACTATTTTATAAGAGTCACCTTGCACATAGATCTTGTATTAGTGTTAGTTATTTGGCTGGATCTTCAGCGTTTGAGTTCATCCAACTGGACAGCTAATCCTTATTTGCTGAACGAGCTACATGGTCACTGTCAATTTACTCATTTTATTTTATACATAAAGGGATGAAAAACCAGGCCCCATTGAAATCACTGGCAAAACTCCCATTGATATCAACGGGGCCAGGATTTCATTCAAGAAGTCTTTAACTATTGTACTAATGCTATCTTGAATGATTAAAACTTAATTTTAAAATCCAACTTAATTTTTGCTTGGTATTCAGATTACTTTTTTGAATTTCTCTTTCTCTGGGCAATAAGATTTGTCAGTTTTACCACGGTTTATGTTTTCTAGTCAATTTTCTAATTCTCATGCATTAACACTATGCTTTAAAGTTTCAGATGGTTTTATTTCTAAAAAAACTTTATCATCTTTTTCAAAAAATTATGGAAACAGTGTTTATTGGCCTCAAATTCTGAAAAACATATTGTTGTCCTTAACCACTGAAGACAGGACAGGAAGTAATGTTCTTAAAATGCAGCAAGGGGAATTTAGCTTAGACATTAGGAAAAGATTCTAACTGCAAAGGTAATTAAACACTGGAACAAATTACCTAGAGAGAGGTTGTGGAATCTCTCTCACTGAAAGTTTTTAAGAACAGGTTAGACAAACTGGTTTAACCAGGAGACCTTCAGTGATCTGAGACTCAAAAAGTCCTATAAAAGGTGGAAACTAAGGCAAATTAAAAAGGATGAATATAAAACACCAAAAGTATGTAGGAACAAAATTAGAAAAGTCAAGGCACAAAATGAAATTAAATTAGCCAAAAACAAAGAGTAATAAGAATACATTCTACAAATATATTAGAAGCAAGAGGAAGACCAAGGACAGGGTAGGTCCATTACTCAATGAGGGAGGAAGAGACAACAGAAAATGTGGAAATGGCAGATGTGCTAAATGACTTTGTTTCAGTTGTCACCAGAAAGGTTAGTAATGATTGGATGTCTAACATAGCGACCGCCAGTGAAAATGAGGTAGGATCTGAAGCTTAAAGAGGGAAAGAACAAGTTAAAAATTACTTGGACAAGTTATGTGTCTTCAAGTTGCCAGGGCCTGATGAAATATATCCTAGAATACTCAGGGAGCTAACTGGGGAGATATCTGAGCCATTAACAATTATCTTTGAAAACCCATGGAAGACAGGAGAGATTCCAGACCACTGGAAGAGGGCAAATACAGTGCCAGTCTATAAAATGGGGAATAACGACAACCTGGATATTTACAGACCAGTCAGCTTAATTTCTGTACCTGGAAACCTAATGGAGCAAATAATCCATTTGCAAGACCTACATGATAATAAGGTGATAAGTAGCAGTCATCATGGATTTGTCAAGAACAAATAGCATCAAACCAACCTAATTGTTTTCTTTGACAGGATAACAAGCCTTGTGGAAGGAGGAAGCAGATGATGTGGGCTTAAAATGCAGCAAGGGAGGTTTAGGTTGGACATTAGGAAAAACTTTCTAACTGTCAGGGTAGTTAAGCCCTGAAATAAGTTGCCTAGGGAGGTTGGTGGAATCTCCGTCATTCGAGGTTTTTAAGAGCAGGTTAGACAAACACTTATCAGGAATGATCTAGTTATTACTTAGTCCTGCGTTGAGTGCTAGTGCATTGACTAGATGACCTATCAAGGTCCCTTCCAGTTCTACGTTTCTATGACACTATGATAAAAATCTAGGACTTACAAAGCCTAATTTTGGGGCCAATTTTAACCTGACATTTCTTTCACTTAATGGCTTGATTGATTAGAATGGATGAGAAGCTTTACGCAGGACAGGGAGGAAAGCAGCTGTGAACACGGACCTCTGAGGGCACCTTTGGTTCTGTTTCAAACAGGGGGAAAAGCAGCAGCTGGAAAGCATCTCGGCATTTTGGATGTGGATTCCACTATGGAAAGAAGAGCAGCAGCTTATACTGAGAAACTAAGCCCTGGATTCAGCTAGAGAGCAGCATGCCAGCTGAGAGGATGAAGGTGTGAGGGACTCAGATGCATCTGGTTAGTGATGAGTAAAACTGATTTTCTGGCTAGTGTAAATGACAGCACATGCTATTTTCCACAACTCTGGTTTGGGAAATTTATTTTGTCCATTATATTACTGCCAGCATCCAGTACTAGTGGAACAGATTGCACTAATACAATCTATCAAAAATAAAACATTACAAAATACCATATTCTTAAATCCTCAATATCTTCAAAATTCAAACTAAATATCCAACAAAGCAGTGAAGTGCTGGTGTCTTACATGCCGTTTTGTTTAGAATAAAAGAAAAAAACAAACATTTCTGCATGTGATATTTCTCCTATGGAAAAGGCCAGTTATAACTTAGGTGAGCCTTTGCTTAAGTAACACTTCAGTCAGCATGACACCAATTATATTGCAGATTTTTATTTATTCTTAGCACCACCCATGTTTTTCTCAAAGTTCAGGTTAGCTCCCCCTGTACTAATCTTATAGCACAATGGTTCCAAAGCATGGTCTGTAATCACTTGTGATTTGCAGAAAGCTAGTTGATCATATGGTTCTATAGTCTTCCTTGTTTCTGTCTGCTAAATCACATGAGAAGATATCTGAAAAGACATTAAATATTTTTCCAACATTAATTTGCCACATTAGCAGTTGCTATTTTTGCCACAAGGTCACAAATGCACAGTCTGCTTTTCCTCACATTCATCAATGGGAGAGAGAGAATCTGCAAGACAGTCTCTCTATAAGGTCCATATTATGAAAAAGTCTCAGAGACAAATAGCATTTGGAGTACCCAAACAGATTTACAAGCTGGAAGCTGAGACACATCTAGTTAGAAAACTAAACGATTCTCACATAACTGCAAAGTGTATCTTATCCATCAAGTACAAACTCTAGCAAAGACTTCCCTAAATAGATACAAAATTTAGAAGCAGGATATCAGAAACAGAGTATTCATCATTTAACTACAGTAACTCCTCACTTAACGTTGTCCCACTTAACGTTGTCCCACTTAACGTTGTCCCACTTAACGTTGTTACGTTGCTGATCAATTAGGGAACATACTCATTTAAAGTTGTGCAATGCTCCACTCTTACGTTGTTTGGCTGCCTGCTTTCTCCACAGCTGGCAGCCTCCGATGCCTGCCCCCCCAGTGCCTCCCACCTGCGGATCAGCACCTTCCCCCTTCTCCTGCCCCCAGCAATCAGCTGGCTTGCAGTGTTTTGGAGGCAGGAGGGAGAGGGGAAGAGGGAGGAGCGAGGACTCGGCACGCAGGCTCCCCCTCCCTCCCAAATGTCGCAAGCTGACTGATTGCCCCGGGCAGGAGGTGGGGGGGGAGGTAGGTGGAGCCTGTGTCAAGTCCTCGCTCCTCCCCTCTCCCTCCTAAACGCCGCAAGCCAGCTGATTGCCCCAGACAGGAGGGAGGGGGGAGGAGTAAGGACTCGGCATGCCTCCCCCGCCTCCCGAACACAGCAATCAGCTGGCTTGCAGCGTTTAGAAGGGAGGGGAGAGGAGCCAGGATGCAGCGTGCGAAGTAAAGGGGGAGGAGGTGGGGGGAGGGAGAAGAGGCGGGTCTAGGGTAGGGGTTTGGGGGAAGAGGTGGAGTGGGCGGGCTGAGGGTTGAGCCCCCCGCCCCTGGTGCTTGCAGAGTAGGGGAAGCTGCCCTGGAACCCCCATTTACATTAATTCTTATGGGGAAATTGGATTTGTTTAACATCGTTTCACTTAAAGTCGCATTTTTCAGGAACATAACTACAACGTTTCTCTATAAATTATGGGAAATTACATTCAAGAAGAGAGACTAGAAGCAACAAGAAGCATTGCAAGTATAAAATTCTGCTTTATAAAGCCCAGCAGCGCAGTGAACAGGCAAAACCATAAGGTAGCTTTGAAGATCTATTCTGTTCAGAATGTGTTCCCGTCGTGGAACAGACTTGGATCCCTTTGTAACATGACAGACCCTGAACATTACATACTTCAGAGACAGACAACCTGACCACTTAGATAACACACACAGTTTAAATGCGGTTTCTTCCCTTTGCTTGGATCTGTAAAATATTAATACAATAGATGATTGTCAGAAATTCAACTCTCTTTAAAAGAAGAGCTTCATGGCCCTGAGAGCTAATGAACAGAAATGTGTCTCAGCTTAGGTGGAAGGAGAGACAGTCTGATTCTGAAAGAAACTTGCAGGGAACTTGAGAACTAAGCATGTTCAACATTGTTCAGATGGAAAACTAAACGCATATTAGGCTTCCATATCAGCACAAAGAAAGAAGTTCACTAAGAATGAATTTTTAAAGAAAACAGGTAACCTAAATCAAACCTCCAAAAACAAGAAAGACCGAAGTAAAATTACAAACAGAATAAAAATCATAGTAAATTTTTAATAGATCAAATAGTCTGAGCCACTTTATTTAATAGTAATTTTGACAAAAATTGTACTGAATTTAAGGCATCAGTCTTCCTAAAGTAATCCTATCAGAAAAAGTATGGCTAGATTTTTTTAAAAAATATATTAAAACATAGGGGAAATATTTTTACCCCCGTCCTTGCCTAATTCAAAAGCAGCTAAAAGGATTTTGCTCAAGTTCTTACCAAAAAAATCCACCATTGGACATAGATAAAGCATGACAAGTGTCATTTGAAAAAGAATGTTCCATGAATGTACTAGTGTTGAAAAAATTAATAGCTATAGCTATTCTTTGGTGGCAAACACTGTAATACTATGGCCCAGGAGGACTTTATATATTATAATGCAATGGCACAGGAGAGACTTAACACAAATGAAACATTCAGACTGTCCACAATAATCCTTAGTTAAGGCCAAGGAAGTGCTAAACTGAACACTTAAATCAGTGAGAATTAAGAACGCTTAGAACTTCTCAGGAAGTGCTCATCAACTTCTAAAAATCAGACCCTAAATGCAAGGGCAGGATAGTTAAATATATTACCTTTGAATCCACACAGTTGTATGCAATATAGTTATAGCCATGTCAGTCCCAGGGTATTAGAGACACAAGGTGGGTGAGGTGATATCTTTTATTGGACCAACTTCTGTTGGTGAGAGACACAGGCTTTCAAGCCACACAGAGCTCTTCTTCAAGTCTGGGAAAAGAGCTCCCAGCTTCATAGAAAAATGCAAGATAGAACAGATGGCATATATTGTAAGGGAACATGTGATGGGATGGATTAGACCCAGAGGCCCACACCCGTCCCAGGAAAGGAGCTGTGGAGTTAAGTCCTCCGAGAAGCCTAGAAAGGCTACAAAGGTCTAGCCAATCAGAGAGGCTGCAGAGAGCAGCCAATCAGGGCCCAGAGGAGCCATATAAAAAGGAGCTGCATAGCCAAAGACTGGCTTCAGGAAGGAACTGCCCGAGGAGTGCAGGTGGTACTCCTGGCTGGCCAAAGGAACCTGCAGCACTAGGGACAGCTCAGTGCTGGCAGGGACATGGGGAGTGAAAAAGAGCTCCTGACTGCTCTGAGCTAAAGGTGAAGCATCCATGAAGGCCATGGGGAAGTAGCACAGGGAATTGAAGACAGTTTCATTAAAGGGACGCAGCAGCACATAGCTGCTATTCTTAGGGTCTCTGGGTTGGGACCTAGAGTAGTGGGCGGGCCCAGGTTCCCCCTCACCTTCCATAGTGGCTTACAGCAATAAACCCTCCAGAAGGGGATCTGAACTGCTCCCATTGTATTTTGAAGAGAAAATGCTGCTTCATGCAATATATTTGCATTTGTGCTGCTTTATATGAAACAGAGAGCAAATGTGCATAGAGTGTACAGAGTGGTCAAAACATTAAAATTGGTTTTAACCATTGACTTGCAAATATAAATTCTAAAACCATCTCTTGTGGAATAGTATTTTATTGTAATTTCATAAACTAGAGAGTGTCACTCAGACAGCACTTCTCACATTAGTCTTAATTTTGCTTGCCATACAGAATAATTTTGAATATTCACACTTCTAAATTAAATTCTTAAATATCATTAACAATTTGGCCATGTAAATTAAGACTGCACTTATTTTCTCTTAAAAAAATGTGTCCAAGCCAGATTACTGTTTCTTGGAGCAAACTAAATGAATGACTGCTCTGAATAATGAATGCCCATTATTTACACATACTTAATTTAGTGGACCAATTTAAAAAACTGAAGACAAGGTCACTTTACAACTTAATTAAGATGACTTGAAATGTGAGGACTATTTATTTCCTTCATACTATAATTAATTAGATGTGTTGTAAGTAAGGTTAAATCTAGGTACTTTAGTGGATTTAAAATCCAACCCCACATTTTCTTTACTGTGTGACCTTACTAACTGACTGGTTTCCTGATCTTAAAGAACATATGCTGATTTTGATTTTGTGTGAATCAGAGGGACAATTAATTTGTATGCAGTGTTGTTGTAGACATGTTGGTGCCAGAATATTAAGACACAAGGCAGGTGAGGCAATATCCTTTAATTTGTTGTCATTTTAATGCAGCAGATGTATCAACAAAACAAACTTGTTTTTATACAGAATGTCTTGCACTAAATGAAGGTTACTGAACCTTTTTTTCAAGTTGTTTTCATTTTTTTAATCTAAACCTCCTCATACTTGTATCATTTTCCTAGATCGATTTTGTATATCACTTAAAACTGGGGGAGGGGGGAAATCAATAAACTGGACATTTACTTTCAACTATCCTCATCCTTTCGATGGTTCTATATCTTTGTCTTCAATAACCTTTTTTTTATAGCTTTCAAGATTAGCTCCTGACTGACCACTTACTTCATGAAATCCTAAAGAACTAAATAATATTTATTTTTGGCAGGATTGCCTTTTCTTCTTTTTCTTTGGTAACCTACCAGAAAACTTGGCTTAGTTGGTCAACTTTGGATAAGTTCTGGGTTATGTCCATTTTCACTAAGCAAAACAGTCCGTTCTTAAGGTCATTAACAATACTTTCTGTAATGTGTCCTGAAAGCAACTGTATGAAATTATTTTCAATTACTGGACTTGACTGTTGTTTCTTTTGGCTTCCCTATAATTTCGAGAATAGGATTATATTAGGCCAATAGTTCAATAGAAAAAAAAATTGCCACTGTTTCCTTCACCAATAATCTCTATGACCTCTAAATGCAAGATCAGACATAGCCCAAGCGAATATGCTGTTAACACCACAATTGAGGTGGTATAGGGGCACCTATATAGTATAGGGGCAGGCAAACTTTTTGGCCTGAGGGGCACATCGGGTTTCCAAAATTGTATGGCGGGCCGGTTAGGGGAGGCTGTGCCTGCCCAAACAGCCAGGCATGGCCCAGCCCCCACCTCCTATCCAACCTCCCCCTGCTTCTCATCCCCTGACGGCCCCCCCCGGACCCCCCATCCAACCACCCCTTCTCCCTGTCCCGACTGCCCCCGGAACCCCTGCCCCTGACTGCCCCCCGCCGCCCCATCCAATCCCCCCTCTCCTTCCTGACTGCTTCCCCGGAACCCCTGCTCCCATTCAACCCCCCCGTTCTCCGCCCTCTGACCACCCCAACCGCTATTCCACACCCCCACCCCCTGACCACCACCCCAAACTCCCCTGCCCTATTATCCAACCCCCTGCTCCCTGCCCCCTTACCGTGCTGCCTGGAGTACCAGTGGCTGGTTGCGCTACAGCCATGCCGCCTGCCTGGAGCCAGCCACGCCACTGCGCAGCACAGGGTACCGGGTCAGCCCCGGCTCTGCAGCTGCGCTGCCCCAGGAGCTCACAGCCCACTACCCAAAGCATTGCGCAGGTGGCAGGGCGAGCTGAGGCTCCGGGGGAGAGAGAACAGTGGGGGAGGGGCTGGGGGTGAGCCTCCCGGGGCAGGAGCTCAGGGGCAGGGCAGGAGGGTCCCACGGGCCGGATGTGGCTTGCGGGCCGCAGTTTGCCAACCTCTGCTCTAGTAACTGTCTTCTTTTCAATTTGAGATTTTTAATGATACTATGCAAATACCACTGATCACATATTAAGCAAGCTCCAAAATGAATCAGTTGTTTCATGTATTGCTATATTTTGAGAAAAATACTGCCAGTCTCTCTTTTCACTTATCCATACCATGTCATCTGAATTTTTTTCCCCCCAATCCCCAAAAAGCCAAAAGGGTTGCAGTAACTTTTGTGCGCCACACAACCAGGTTAATTTAAGTTTGGATCCGGCTTTCAACACGGTTTCATAATAAGATGCCGAAGAGCATTGATTTGTCTTATAGTACTGTGGGACTAGTCCCTCAGTTTGACAAGGGCCATGTTTTACAATAAAATATTTCTGTTCTGAACTTAAAATTTCAACATTAAATTTTTACTTGTCAACGGAATTTTCTCTAACCAACTCAATTTGAACGTCACTGGAATCAGTCAGTAAGGTATCACTGGTTCGTGCAGAGGTATTAAATATTTCCATTCTGAACAGAGTTTGCTCCTTGAACATTATCTAGTTTGAATATTTTGGGGCTTCCAGGGTTGAAACATTTTCAATATGCACTGCCAATTTTCCGATATTTTGTCAGTGATTGATGAAGAGACTGAGTGTGTCTCTGATGTAGTGAGAGTTTTAACAAAACACACACACACACACCACACACATACTTTTTGGCAACTTCACAATTTGCTCACTGGTCTCCTTTTGTTTCTTGTGCTTAGCAGGTCCATTCAATTGTTTTGATATTTTTAAACACAAATAACTCAGCATTTATATTCCAAACTTTAAACTAAATAGCAACGCACATCCAAAGAACACATGTAATTAGTCAAAAAGCCCAAAGGATTGAGTCAACAGTTTCAACCTGGAGTCCGCGGACTATGTTTAAGAGGTCCGCAAAAGGTGGTCATTACCATAGAACAATGGTTTTCAACCTGTGGTCCATGGACCCCTGGGGACCTCTCCACAGACTGTGTCTAAGATTTCCAAAGGGGTCTGCACATTCATTTAAAGTTTTTTAGGAGTCCGCAAATGAGAAAAGGTTGAAAATCACTGCTCTACTGGAACTAAATGAAATGAGTTGCAGTGCCATAAAAGGGAAGTACTGTAACTGGGACATCAAACCACAAATCTTTATATCTTAACCCACAATTTTGCTCATGGAAAAGCTTGCAATTTGATCACAAACAGTATTTGCTTTGGATTCACCAGTCATGTGGCTGAGTACCAAATGCAAACAACTGTTGTCACAAATATAAAGACCACTCTTGAAAGAGTGGTCTGTGTATCACAGAAACCAAATTCTAGGATGTATACAGTCATGCAATTAAACTATTAAAACAATTAAATCCTTGGCACTTTTCAAAGATCATGATACCTAGTCCATTTTACATTACTATTTAAGTCAGGCACTTATGGTATGTCTGCTTCCATAGAATAGAAATGTTACAGATCTGTAATATTTAATTACTGTTAAGATACACACATTCTTCAGATAAGATTAGATCCTACCGCACATGGGGCAAGACTCTCTGGTATGCTCCAGCTATTCTGGGCTATTCCATAAACCTAATTTAACTGCCTGAGTAGACCAGCTTTATAATGGTTTTCCATTGTAAAAATGTTAAATGGGAGCTACACTGCTCCACTGAAACTAGCCTAGTTACGAGAAACACACTCTAATGGAGCATAAAGATTAAATTTTGATCAGGGGCTGTCAGGGTTCCTTCCCCACTCTGAACTCTAGGGTACAGATGTGGGGACCCGCATGAAAGACCTCCTAAGCTTATTTTTACCAGCTTAGGTTAAAACTTTCCCAAGGCACAAGTTCCACCTTGTCTTTGAACAGTATGCTGCCACCACCAAGTGATTTAAACAGACATATAGGGAGGGCCACTTGGAGCCCTATCTCCCCCAAAATATCCCCCCCAAGTCCCTACCCCCCCTTTCCTGGGGAGACTTGGGAATAATATCCTAACCAAATGGTTACAAATTGAGCACAGATCAATCCCCCTGGGTCTTTAGGACACTGAAAAACAATCAGGTTCTTAAAAGAAGTTTATTTAAAAAAAGATAAAAGAATCACTTCTATACAATCAGGATGGAAAATAACTTTACAGGGTAACAAAAAGATTCCAAACACAGAGGATTTCCCCTCTAGGCAAAACATTAAAGTTACAAAAACAAGGATAAACCTCCCTCTTAGCACAGGGAAAATTCACAAGCTAAAACAAAAGATAATCTAACGCATTTCTTTGCTATTACTTACTATTTCTGCAATACTAGATGCTTAGTCCAGATATGGCTTAGGGAGATCTATTTGCCCTGCCTGGTTCCTTTGCTGACTCCGAGAGAACAGAACAAGGACACAAACAAAAACCTTCTCCCACAGATTTGAAAGTATCTTCTCCCCTTATTGGTCCTTTTGGTCAGGTGCCAACCAGGTTATCTGAGCTTCTTAACCCTTTACAGGTAAAAGAGGAATTAATCCTTTACAGGGTAAAGAGGGATTTTAAGCCACCCTTAGTTGTATGTTTATGACAGAGGCCATTCCCTATCTGGCCCCTGCAATCCTCGCCTGGTCTCCTCCTCCACTCTCCCAGGGCCAGGGACTCACCCCCCACATGCCCTCTCATCCCCAGCCTCCTAATATCGGCAGACATCTGAGCTGTGCCTGCATGCTATGTGGCAAGAGGGCTGTCAGGAAGCCAGTTGCTATACAGAAAATTCAAAGGGCATAAAAACTAATACTAGTTGAAATTTCATATACAAAGACCAACTACAGGAAGAAAAAAAAATGGTAATTTAGACCCCTTTTTATGCCTATTTGAGAATACAACTTTAACTACCAAGCTGCAACCAGTAGCTCCTATAATTAATACTTAAAGCTATTCAGAAAATGCAGCTAGTGTTGAATTCTGCAGCCTGATCCTTAAGTTGTGTTTCTTTTTGTGAGCATACTTAACCTTCACATTAAAGTTAATGGAAGATAGGTCCATTCTAAATCTGTGCTCTACAACCTACACTGGCTGCCTGGTGGTTTCCATTTTGATTTTGAGACAGCAGTTTTGACCTCGAAAGCCCTAACTGACTTGGGACCTGCCTCTCCCCCTGTGACATACTGCCATGGTAATTGTCAGCAGAAGCATCTTACCTGAAGCCCCAGTCAGTAGAAAATGGGGGGGAAATAGAGAGAGAAAGGAAGTAGGCCATTCTTCATAAGGACCATTGGCTTTTGAAATTCAGTTCCTCCTCAGGCCCACAGTAGTCTAGGTTTGAACATACTACAAGGCTCCCCTAGGGATGGGGGGAGGTGTTGTGGGACTTTATTGGGGATTGAATGGGGAGCGTTGATTAATTTTGGTTATAAATGTGTTGTCAGTGGTTTATCTGATTTGAACTGGGGTAACTCCTGGGTCTGTTTGTTTATCAGAGTACTGTATTTAAAAAAAAAAACAACTAGCAAGAACCTTGTCGACAGGCAAGGGTCGAAATAACTTTTTTATGTGTGGAAGAATGCGGAACAAGGGTAACGTAGGCTGAGGCGGAGCTCAGGTTGGGGGAAGAAGGAGGAGCAAAGAGGAGCTCACATTTCCCCCTACACCAGACCCAGGTAAAATTGCTCCATGAAAGTCTTCTGCACTCTTTGAGAAAATACACTTAATATTAGGGCTAAAAGGAAAGGAAAAAAACAACAACAAAAAAGTTACTTTAAAAAGCATTTGCTAATAACAAATAGCTCATAAATCAGTCCTCAGTCTTCTGGTTCTCTTTAGGATTGTGACAAACAAAGTAGTGCAATCTTGAAAAGTTATTTTTAAAAAACAGAACAAAAACACGTCTTGTGTATATCCTCTAACCTTCTTTTGATCTTGTTAGAAAACCATAAACTTCAAAGGCAATATACCAAGGTACCTTGGGATTGTTTATCTACTGATTAATGGTATAACATCAGGATAAGTTTCTCTTATCAGTCTTTCATTCTTCTGACATTTCATTTTTTTTAAATTTATCTTTTCCTTTGTATAATACTAAAAAACTGGCCCAATCAGTCTATTTATGACAGATATGCCTGGTGCAAATTAGATAAATATAGTTTTTGGATTCTTAGTCTATGTGCTTGTAAATACGTACCTACATATTTTTATAAATGCACATACATACACACACAATCAAAAATTAGTAGACTGGCAAAAGTGTAAGAATTTCATGTGCTTATCTAGATACAAACAATCATACATTGTGAATGAGTGGTGATAATATACTTTTGTATTATAGATATTCTTTCATATAATCACTGAATTCCCTCCTACTCATATTTTATATAACGTTTAACTTTGTCTAGATATACACCTCTACCCCGATATAATGCGACCTGATATGATACGAATTCGGATACAATACAGTAAAGCAGTGCTCGGGGGGGGGGGGGGGGGGGGGGGCTAAGCAAGTTCAATATAACACAGTTTCACCTATAACGCGGTAAGATTTTTTGGCTCCCAAGGACAGCGTTATATCGGGGTAGAGGTGTACATGTGACATGCTGAATAGTCTGCTGTCATACTGAATGACACTCAAGCTTCTTAGTTTTAGTTGTTCAGACGTTTCCTTTTTCATGCTATAATGTGGAAAACAGAATTAAATAAAAGTTTACAATGAACCTTCATATAAGCTACTTCTTTACATTTTTCTCCTGAATTCCAGGGTTCACTTAATTTCTCTCTGTACCTGTATTTAACATGTAAGCAATTGCAGGAAGTGTACTGTCTGTCTTTTTATTTAAAGATTATTTTGTAATGGTCCCCAGAGTTAATGGTGTTACAATAGAAGTGACTATTTACCAAAAAAAAAAAAAAAAACCATCAATATTTTACTTATGACTTTTAAGTATTAATTAGAGAAAGAATCTCTCTATGGGAACAACATTCAATAAGTCATGAGCAGATGCAGTAATTTTGCAAGGTTTCTGTTTTAAAATCTAACTGGAGCAAAGCATTCTCCAGTTATCCTAAGAAAATCAGGTTTGTTAAAACACCTCCTGTTATTTAATTAATTGTTTTGAAAGAGCCATTATGGTGGCTGCTGTGTGTGTGAATGGGATATTAAGAATAACGTACCACATACTAAATCTTGAGAAAATCATTGACAGCTATCATGGCTAAACTCTGTATATACCATGTCAATAACAATGGCTCTCTATTCTCATATACAAGTAATTGGCTTCTTACATGTCACTACCAGTTATGTCATTATCAAACTTATCAACAATCTGAAATATGTTAAAATCATTTATCTGCAATATAATGTATATAATCTAATTTGACTAGACTTGTTCATAGTGGAAAATCACTGCCGCATGTATTCAAAGAGTAAGAGTGAGGCAATAACTAATCAAAGCAAATTTCTTACAGTTATGACCTGAGAGAAACCTTGTTATGGGTTGAAACGGATATGTGAACGTGCCCTTCATTTGATATATTTGTAACTGACTGTTAAGTGACCACACTTAAAACAGGATTTATTACAATCTAGCCAGAAAGTAGCACCATTTTATTTCATAGAATTATAGAAATGTAGGGCTGGAAGGGACCTCAAAAGGCCACCTTGTCCAGCCCTGTGTGCTGAGGCAGGATTAAGTATACTTAGACCATCCCTGACAGAGGTTTGTCTAACCTGTTCTTAGGTGGGGGATTCCAGACTATTCATACAAATACTCCTTATTTCCCAGTGTATAAATAATGAGAGAATTTTACAGAGCACAGCGACTTCAGCAGACAAATATCAACCCACTCAATGCATCCTCAGAGCATGCACATGGAAACAGCCACTTGTCACACCATCTCAATAATGCTTGTTATAAGTCTATTGCACACTTTGTTCTAGAAAAGGACTATTAAGTTAAAGAGACTCATCCGCATAAAGACACAAGATTATGCCAGTAGCAAATATCAAAACACAACCCCAATGAAAAAACTGCATGAAAGCACAACCCAAAACTAGCAATAAATTTCAAAGCATTACTGCCCTAATGGAGGATATAACATCAATGTAAGCTAGCATTTCGCAAAAGCTGCTGAATTTCAAACTGTTTCAGTGGCCCCACATAAACACAACACAGTGGGCAATGAACTAATGGGACTGTTGTGATAAAAGGTGACATGCCAACCACCTAATATTTGTATTAAGTAGGGAAGGGTTTTGTGGGAGTTAATGGGGAGGGAATGAAGAGAACAAGGAGCGAAGTGAATGTATTTCTTAATTATTATTAAGACAGGTGATTAAACGTTTTAAAAGCTTCCTTGAGATTACTGCTTGCAATCCACCAAAGGAAATGCCATATTTTTCCCCTGACGGCAGTCCCAACATGCTAATCTAAAGAAAGATACTCTTCCCTGCTAAACAACCTTCAAGAAGGAGAGAGGGAAGCGGGGGAGAGTGGGGGGGGGAGGAGAGCAGACTTTTTTCTTACCTAATCAAAATTCAAGTTTAACCACAATGATAAAGAACATTTCCTGAAAAAGAAATGAAACATTTTTTTCTGCAAAATAAGTTAGAGGATGGCATTTTCATACAGATCAGCAGCATGCTTTTGGTTTTTATACTTAATTTAAAGACTTCTTTATCATCATTAAGACTTATTATGGAAGATGGCTATTCTTCTCAATCCCCTTTCACTGGAGCTAGTTTTAAGTGAATTTTTAAACCTATTACTTAAATATCTTAAGCATTAAACATGGATAAATTAAGTAATACCCTGGGTAGTGGGGGGCATTTTCTCTCTCCCTTTTCCGTTAGATGTAAATAAATATTCCTCCCCATCTAAGAAACCTTGTGGAAGTCAAGGTCCCCATACTGTATTTTTTCTGTTAAGAACATTGCAGGCTCTTGAGGAAGATAAGGATTACTTAGTTTTCTCTTTTACATGCAAGTTCCTCCCTCTCTCAAGAGGTGGGCAATCTTTAATAATGTTGTTTGTGTCTCAACTACCCAAGGTGTGAAACTGTTTGCAAAATATGTCAAGTTTTGGGGGAGAGGTTATTTACACTATCATCTTTTACATAGTTGGTTATGTTGAATATAATTTTGGCTTGGTCGGGCTTCATGTTAGTGGATGTCCTTAGAATTGAAAAAAACAAAAATCAGAAAAAAATATGGCAAAAAATAACTATTAAAGAAAGTCACATGATAAAGACACTGGTTGACCCATACATGGTTAGTGCCTTTAAAATGTTCAACTGGTCGTCATAATAGCCATACTTAAATACCAAACAAAACAGGAGCATGCCCTCATTTATACAATAGGTATCCAAAGCCAGTTATCTAAATGTAAAAATTATTATCTTTAAAAGAATAAATATTGTCTTTAGTAGCAAACTCACCTTGAGTCCACAGGATTCAGTTTTCAGCAGACTACCCACTCCTACCTATAGCACCACTTCTGTATTTCTACTCCCTTTCAGAAAAGCTACAGAGGGATCTTTAAGTAGTTTGAAATATCGATTTTCTAAAAGAAAGTTAAAAGGTTCAGTTGAAAGAAGTACTGAAGAATTATGTTGGAAAAAGGAAGGAAGAGGTGGTAGTTTGTTTTTCAAAATTCACTCTGTACTCCACACCAGTGTTCTCTGATGGGTAAGCCACCTTCACCAACTGAATTTGTCTGCTCTCTCTTGCTCAGCAGATTCCTCCTCAGGTCCATGTCTCCCCAACCCAACACTGTCCTATTACAGGACCCAATTCCACTCTCATCTTCCTTCTGACACATTACTAGTCCCCTGTCCCACTCCCTCTGGTTCCAGGTTAGTAGCCACTACTCACATTCAAAGAATGTCTGCTGTTGACCCCATCACCACTAGCCACTCTAACAGCAGTCCCCTGTCTTTCTGAAGGAGTCACTCCTTCGTTCTACTAGCTTCCACCAGTTCCTGGACTACTTTCTAAAGGCGGAAATAGGTAGCAGATTTATAATGAATCTTTCTGCAGAGCTGCCTGCCCCTACTTCCACCTGAAAGCAGATCTCTCTCTCCTGCCTCAGCAGCAAAAGAGGGTCTGCAACAGGAAGTGTGACCACAAATGCAGAAAAAGAATTAAAAGGTAATTTTTTTCCACATTTGAAAGTACCATTTTTTTATTTTAAAGTGTAGTTAGAAAGTATAACTAGACCTTAAAATTAATGAACATTTGGAAGTTAAGCAAGATCTTTAAAGATAATAAAAATACAATCTCTCATTTAAAACAGTTGCTTCCTAACAAAACTGGGAGTGGATGGGTCATTACACAAACTAAAAACTATTTCCCCATGCTAATTTTCCCCCTACTGTTACTCACACCTTCTTGTCAACTGTTTGAAATGGGCCATCCTGATTATCACTACAAAAGTTTTTTTTCCCTCCTGCTTATAATAGCCAACCTTGATTGATTTGTCTTGTTAGAGTTGGTATGGGAACACCCATCTTTTCATGTTCCCTGTATATATATCTTCCTACGGTATTTTCCACTCCATGCATCTGATTAAATGGGTTTAGTCCACAAAAGCTTATGCCCAAATAAATTGATTAGTCTCTAAGGTGCCACAAGTACTCCTGTTCTTTTTTCAAAAGAAAACTGTCTCCGTATATAAACGGAAAAAACATTTATATAATGCTTTCTTTCTGCCCCAGCGTACTATAATATCTTAAGCCATTATACAGACTTGTGTATAGTGATTTAAGATATTGTGATTTCATTTTTATTAACACAGACAAAAACATTACCACCACTCAATTCAGCTATTGCCCCATGACAGCTGTAACTATAGCTTTAGCAATATGCCAAGTCTCAAAAGCTACCAGAATAGTCACCTTTTACCTTCAAGAAGAAACTTGCCTCTAGCCTGTTAATGTCAAGTGGACATCATTTTTTTGGCGGAAAACTTGAAATAATGAGTAAAAAAAGGAAAGTTTGATATCTGTGTCACGTTTAAATAAATTCTACTACAGTATTACTAATATATCTACTGTACCTCATTCTGAAGCTCGTCACCACTTTTACTAGATGCAAGCATCTCATACAAAGTGCAGCAGAGATCATCTGTTGTTGGTTCTCCAGGGGTTCCTTTTAGTGATTCATTTAGAAACTTCCCAACCTCATACCACAGAAAAGAATCATCCACTTTTTCCAATGACTTGAGATCAGAGTTATTGCCATAACAATTCTGGAAGTTTTCCAAATCGTTATTCAGAAATTTCTTGTAATCTAAGCTTATAGTTTTCTGTTCAGCAGCCTCACCATTTATTGGCAGTTCTTCAGAGTGATCCAGGTCATGCATGTCAAATGAAAATACTATATTTTTACCAAAGATTACTCTGTTATCACCATTTTGTTCTTCAGCAATCCGTATAAGTGCTGTAAGCTGTTCTTCAGTGAAGTAAGAAGCAATCCGGCATGTGGCATTACAGGCGGCAGTAGCAGATGATGATGGAAAGGGCCCAAACATCTGCTTGATTGCCTTTGTTTCATCATGACCAACGCATTCCTTCATGTGAAACGTCTTAAAGAGAAAAACAGCTCCACTTTCAATTGCTTCTTGTCCATTTTCTGTTCCTACTGTGCACAAAAACAAAAGAAACTTTACTACATAAATTCTAACAACTGAGATAATTCTCTTTTACTGCCTATCACATAACTATATTCAATTTGTTGCTCCAAACAGTGTCATATGAGCAATGAAAGTGACATGAATCTTTAAACAAAGAATAAAACAATAAGAATAAGTTGTTGCAGGATTTTACAGTTACAAAGGTGTTGTAGCAATAAAGCATCTAGCTTTTACTCATTTTAGTTGTACTTTTATTTATGAAGTATTTCTATGTCTATCATCTTGGTATCCTTTATGAACTTAAAAAAACAAAAACAAAAAACCTATTTTCACACCATCAATATTCTTTGTACAAACTAACATTTTTTAAAAATTGGAGAAGGTGTTGAGGATGTAAATCACACAACCTGACTGAACGTTCTAAATTACTTTAGAACACAAGATCAAGCCAAAGCTCTTCTCTGCTCCTCTAGCTCGATTCAGCCACTAGGCGTTTACTGCATACTGTACAATACATACATTCTAATTTTATAACTAATGCAACATCATGTTTATCAGTTAATGCTGGATACAGATATTTTGTCTATGGACAAAACCAGAAATTTACAGTGTGCTGAAATCAACAAAAGCATAAAGAATATTAATTTTACCATTTATATTTATAAATCGGTGTCAATAAGAGCTTCTTAGGGAACCAAGTGCCAAGAGAACCTTTAACTTAGTTGTTGCTGGTTTTGCTGATGATTTCATTTGCCTTGTTCTTGATTTGTCTCTTTTTATAAGTAATACGTAAATATACTAATTTATGGTGAAATGATGAATTATGTAATTTTGACAGACACTGTATATCCCTACATTTTGTTTATTTGCTTACTGCTGTACTGGGGTAAAAACAAAAACAAAAAAAGAGAAACCCACAACATCTTTAAATTAGATAAAGCTAAATTAGCTTTAATACATCAGGCACTTTGGGAAGCAAAAGGGCAAACAATAAATTTAATTTAATAATTTCTAATGAGTGCACTCAATACTTTTAGTCCTTTTAAAAGTGTTTCATTACTAGACACAGATATCCTAGGAATCCAATGACAAAAAAAAAAAAAATCTACCCACAAACACCTCCTCAAATATTCATGCTTAAGTACAAATCATGTTCCTTAAAGTCACCAAGAATATTATGGCTGCTCTATATCTTTGAAAAGTTTCAGGTGTTTTTCGTTCATAGGCTATAGAGCAATTACTTCTTTGTCCCAGTACAACAAATAATGCTGTCACTCACAGTGCAAGTTAGAAATATTTAATCAGAACTAAGACAACTCTGAATGCTGATGATTGGCTAACTAAAAGCGATAGCAGCTGTGCTTGACTGAAGACACTGTTGTTGAGTTTAAAGCACAGTAGCAGGCCAGCCTGAACTTCTCTCTATATCTAGGGTAGAATAAGCTAGATCTCTCCTTGCTCTCTCAGCAATGCAAGCTGAGTTAATCTAGTCAACACCAAAATATTGAAAAAATATCCTTAGGAATTCCAATAGGTTTCAATCAAATTAATTCTGAGATCTCAGGGACAGTATATCGACTTTTAACTTCATTTCCTCCTCAGAAAAGGACTGGACATGAAGACAAAAAAACCTCAAGAATTGGGATGATGAAGACTCAGTAACTAGTTCTGTGATAAGCAACAGAGGGTCCTGTGGCACCTTTAAGACTAACAGAAGTATTGGGAGCATAAGCTTCCCAATACTGGGAAATTCTGGGAAGTTAGTTCTGCGATGTCACCACCTGTTCACACAAAGAAGTTGTTATAGTATATATAGAGCTGAATAGCCAGGATTTAAAATAGTCATCATATAGAAGAAGAAAGTAATTACAAATAAATTGATTTTCTGCACAAGGATTTAATGGACTAGTTTTAGAAGATGCTAAGAAACCTTGAAGTCAATGGTACTCAGCGCCTTTGGAAACATCAGGCCACAACTGAGTAATGCATATTCAAAATAAGCAAGATTGAAGTTACTTTGAACATTAGTAAAGTAATTTTTAAATAGTTATTTAAATCATTCTTGTTGCTTAAATAAGGTAAATTTAACTCAATAAGATGGCTAGATTTAACAAGTTCTACTACTCATTTATGTTGCAAAAATTGGGGAATACATTTCTGATTTATTTTAAACTAACTTAGTGTTGCAAGTCTTCATAAACTAAGCTACTGGTTCCTAGTTTGTGGGGGAAAAGGGGTTATGGAATTATTGGAACGAACACACTTAATTGTTCTATTGACAGAACAGTTAAAATCCTGTGAAACATGCCTTAAATAATCATTTTTAGCAAGTGTATATAAGTTGATTAAAGTTCATATATTAAAAGAAAAGGAAAATACTATCGTTCCTATTAAATCTTAAATAAAAAATTGTTTATAAAAAAACTCTCTAGGGAGGAAAAGGTTTCTTCTTTATTTGTTTTACAGAAAGACCCAGGATCAACACTCTTTTGGGAATTAGCGCTTGCTGGATCCTGGTATGGTGGAGTGAATCCAAAGCTGCAGCATCACTAAGGAGTATCCAAGCGAAGGAAGGGAAAAGTAATATCACAGTGTCATGCAAGTGGTCCATAGGGATGATGGGTAGAGTGTAGCCAATCAGTCTGAAGTGCCAAATAGGAGTAACCAAACATTAAATATCTAATGGGTAACCTTACCCATCCCATGGGTTGAAGGGGAGAGCATCAAAATCTCTAATCTTAAGTGGATAAAAATGTCAATGGGTCTGGACAAGAAACGGAGAAAAGTGGGCATAACTAGCCAACATAACATCAACGCGGCAGAACATAACGATTATAAATAGCGGCCCAGGAAAAGATAAACTTATGATATGGTTTGACGGTGGAAGGGCGTATAAGTATGGAGGGTTTAGTAATTGTACACACATTTTGAGGGAGAATCCCTCATGTGCTTTTATAGCATGGTATGCCCCCAAGTGGACAAAAGAAGAAAGAGTCCATATTGTTAAAATGGGCCCATATTTGTCAATATAAGCAATGCCTTATTTAATATTATTGATCCAGGAGGCAGATACAATTGGGTAGCAGTTCACTGTGTGCCTCAACAAAAGATTATACCAAGGATTCAGTTAAGTTTGCAACGACCTCGGTAGACAGCTGGTAGAGCAAAACAATGGGTGTACGAGAAACATATAAGCCAAGTTTTGTTTTCCGACTGGTCTGAAAGTAGCAGAAATATAACAGAAAGTGGGATATGGAGGATTGTTGGACCCAACAATTTTAGTAAAATCTTTGCCATATTATGGGTATTCCAAGCCTTAGTAAGTTAAAATTGGTCATTATATATAGAATTCACAGTCCATTTTCATAAATTTCTTTAGCATTTTAAAAATCTTGAATTTCATGGTTTCAGATATTTAAATCAAACTTCACGGTGTTGTAACAAAACATGAATACGTATTTTAAAATGTAAATACGTAAAGCCCTTAAGACTCAGCATTTCTCAAACTGGGGGTCCCAACCCCAAAAGGGGTTGCAAGGCTATTGTAGGGGGGTTCATGGTATTGCCGCCCTTTCTTCTCTGCTGCCGTTAGAGTTGGGCAGTCAGAAAGCAGCTGCTGCTGGCCAGGTGCTCCGCTCTGAAAACAGTGCTGCCACCAGCAGCAACACAGAAGGATAATCCTAGATAAAACAACAATGTTCTCACAACATTCAAGATGTGAAGTTTCATTGTACACAGGATGGAATGCAGTTTAGAGAAGAATACCAGGAGATGAATCAACTAACTGATGTGGAAATCAGAAACCATCTTTGGCAGAAACTTCAGGTTGAGGCCCAAGAGTGACTCTGTCCGTGTGAAAGGCCATGTAAGGAGGGCACAAGATGAGGACCTGGATGAGGGCCTAGCGGATGAGATTGCCTCACTCGTGGCTGTCTTCATTGATAGACAGTAAATACAAGTGGTCAGTTGCTCAAAAGGGGGAGACCCATCAGTCCAAATGACACTAAGTTAAGGTCCCAGGAAGGAAAGAGTTCCTGGATCAGGAGGAAAACCATGCGAGAGTCCTTTAAGGAATCAATGTAGGCTTTGTACAAGAGCATTACTCTCTGAAGCAATCAAGTCTGTCCCTTAGCTTAATACCAGTATAGCTGGCTGGGGCGTAGCCACAGGTGGGTCACAGCCCACCCACTTAGCATCCAGACCCACCCCGCAGCCCCGGCTCTGCTCCTGCTTCAGTGCTTGCCCCACTCCTCCTGCCCAACGCTCCAGCTGGGGAGCGGGGTCGGGGGCTTGCCCCGCTCCAGTGCTCCAGCCACGGAGTGGGATTGGGGGCTTGGCCCGCTCCCGCAACCCACACGGCACTCCAACCGGGGAGCCGGGTCGGGGGCTTGCCCCGCTCTGCCCACCAGGCGCCCCTACCAGAGAGTAGGGCGCGGGGGCTTGCAAGGCCCCAACCCCCGCTCCCCTGCTGGTGCACCAGGCAGGTGGAGCGGGGCAAGTGCCCACCCCATTCCCCAGCAGGAGTGTCGGGCAGGTGGAGCAGGCCAAGCCCTAAGCACCAGGCAGGGGGGCGGAGTGGGTGGGGGCACAGGGCGCACATTTTTACCGGTTCACCCAGTTTTCTGGGGGCCCTGACCAGAGCATCATTCCTCCTCCTCCCCGCAGGGCTGGCAGGAGGAGGGGAAGGCAGCCCTGATGACTCCTACCCCCGTCATTGCCCGCCCACCCCAAGTCGGGGCCCACCCACATGTCCTGTCCTGGCTACTGATACCTGGCATCAATTTCTGATAAAATAAATAGCCCAGTATAGCTAGCCTCAGAGTGGATACTGGCAAAAACTGACACTGCTTCCCAGACAGAAAGTCACTTGGTATGTCAGCCTGGCCAAGGGTTTTCTACTTTGGAGCAAAATGTCTCAAACCACAGCAAAGCAGTTTCTTTCTGCAGATGTCATTTAGGCAGTCACGTGCAAGGATGTATGTCTTGGATCCCATAGTACTATCAAGGTGATGGACTGCCATATTTACACATATAACAGGTTTACGTAGCTTAATCCCCACCAGTCATATTTATCCTGTGGCTACTGTTTGAGATTTCTGAAACAGTAACCAGGAAAAAAATACAGGAAAATTTAAGCCTACCACCACCAGACTCAGGGAGATAATCCTTAGCCAAGCATCAACTATGAACAAAGAACACCCCCTACCTACAAAACATCTCCTTGACCCTCATGCTGACAAGGGGTGACTAGGAGCTAATGGGGCTCAACCCCCACCAATAATGCTAATTGAAATTTTCTCAACAAAAAAGATTTTTTTTTTAAATGCGGTTTTGTTGAAAACAAATTTTTCCCCCACACATTTTGTCTCACAAAGTTTGGTTTATTGAAAAATATTTAAATTTTTTTAAAACATTTTCATTTTGACAGACTGGGATTTTCCTCTTCCCCCCACCCCACCCCTTAAAAACAAAAAAACAAACAAAAACAAAAAAACACAATAACTCCACTCCGTTCCCTACACTGGTAAAAGGGGTGGAGGGGAGGTTAAAATTAGAGGCTTCTTCTCTGTCTCTTGTTTCCCAAGTGCCTAGTTTCAGAATGATAAAGTTATTAAAAAATCCACTCTCTACTATTACAACTATTTCTGCACTGAAGTGGATACCACAAAACTTGTTCTCTTCTCCACTTGTTGATGTGCCAAAAGTAACTGTAACACCTTAATTATTGGAGGTTGCTTAAAGAGCAGTAAGAGACAGCACTCTAACAGTATGAGATGCAACAATTCCAGAAAATGGAAAATTAAGTCAAATTTAAAAGATGTCCTGAGGCCCAAATTCCAACCTCAAATATGCATATGTAACTCAGATTGGCTTTAGTTTCCAGGGTATATCTGAGGGAAGAACTAAGGAGTACAAAACATATATATCAACTTAAAATTTGGTTTTCAGGTTGATGATATTAGATTAACAACAAATTAAGACTTACCTATTTGTTTTGCAGCCTGTAATATAGTTCTTAAATGACCATTTACCAACTGCTGTTCTTTCTTGTCCAAACTATCTTCAACAAATTTTAGTATTTTCTTCCATGTAAGCTCAGAGCTCATTAACTGTCTATGTAATTTTGACCTTTTATTCTGAAAAAGAATAATCAGAGAAAATAAGGGCATTTTGTTTAGAATTAACATGCAGTTCGTAAAAACAAAGGCTAATAGGAGCTGCGGAGCCAGTGCTCGGGACTAGGATGACCAGGTGTCAACTGGAACTAGGTGTCGACTGGAACACCCGGTCGAAAAGGAACCCTAGAGGCTCCAGTCAGCACCACTGACCAGACCATTAAAAGGCCGATTGATGGTGCTGCGGCGCTAAGGCAAGCTAGTACCTACCTGTCCTAGGAGTCTGGTGGCAAAAGGAAGTTCCAGGGTTTCTTCCCCTGATGGTTATTGCTAAAATACAAACTGATCTGTTTCCCTCAATCTCCTTCCCCCCTGCAATGATGCTGAAAGGTCATTTCCTCTGCTTGTTGATCCTGCTTATCATCTATGTAAATTACATTTCCATTGTTTCCTAATGTCCTTTGGAAATACCTTTAAGGTTGCAGAACCACATTCTTGTCTAGAGTGGGATAGCTTTAGCCCTGCCTGGCAGACATAATTTAATAATAATTTTCAAAGTTTTAATTTGTCCTCTGTACATACACCACACAATAATATTGATTTTTAGCATGATATTAGCTTTCTATTGGTATCTTACATGACACCTTCTAGATGGCGGGCTATGAATGCTCACAAAATTGGGGGTTGGGGTGCGGGAGGGGGTGAGGGCTCCGGCTGGGTGTGCAGGCTCTGGGACGGTGTCAGAAATGAGGAGTTCAGAGTGTGGGAGGGGGCTCCGGGCTGGGGTAGGGGATTGGGGTGCGAGCTCCAGCTCGGCGTGCAGGCTCTGGGGTGGGGATGAGGGGTTGGGGGTGCAGGAGGGTCCTCCGGGCTGGGACCGAGGGGTTCAGAGGGCAGGAGAGGGATCAGGGCTGGGGCAGGGGTTTGGTGTGCGGGAGGATGTCAGGGGTGCAGGCTCCTGGCCGCACTTACCTCAAGCAGCTCCTGGAAGCAGCGGTATGTCCCCCCTCCAGTTCCTATGTGGAGGCACAACCAGGCGGCTCCGCACGCTGCCCTGCCCCAGGTGTTACCCCACAGCTCCCATGGGCCTGGAACCACGGCCAGTGGGAGCTGCAGAGGCGGCGCCTGCGTTCAGGGTAATGTACCGAGCTGCCTGGCTGTGCCTCCGCGTAGGAGCTGGAGGGGGGACATGCCGCTGCTTCTGGGAGCCGCGCGGCGCCATGGCACACACGGAGCAGGGCGAGCCCCAGACCCCGCTCCCCATCAGGATGTGGCCCCCAGGCCGTAGTTTGCCCGCCCCCGTTCTAGATACATCAGTGAGTTGGGGTACACTGAACTGGTGAGGCCAACTGAAACTTACTACCAGGTATCAGTGAGCCTCTTGCTTTTTGGGATGCTGTTAGGGTGACCAGCAAACAACCATCATGGAAAATTTCAACCTGAATGATTCAAGTTTGGCACAATCATAACCTACTGAAAAACAGGATATTTATAACAGAAAGCATTGGGCAACCCTCACTAGAGGCACTGCTATCTGCATCACCTATTTATAAATTCTATTTGCTCTCTATCTTCTCTTTTCCCAACTAAATACACCAATACCAGTACTTGTAAACTTTCCTGAAATGGAAAACCCCCACCACCAAAACCATCCCTCATTCTAGTCATTACCACTGTCCTTCTCTATTTTTTCTTTTTTAAGGAAAAAAAAATGTAATGATAAAAGGAATGGAATTTTAAAATATATAAACATCTCATTCCTCAAAAAGTACTTTCTCCTTTACCAGCTCCATTCATTCATGCGGCATCATCCTGGATGAAGAGTAGCAGCAGTGGTAATATAACGTTTATTATTCAGATTATTCTATGACATTCAGCACTGGAGATTATTTAAGAAAAAAGTATTAAATAAAGTGTACTGCAATATTTCCCTCCAATTTATGCTGTATTAGTTGTTGCTAATGCTTGGTTCAATGGATGGATATGTTTCACTCTATATGCATCCGAAGAATTGGGCTGTAGTCCACGAAAGCTTATGCTCTAATAAATTTGTTAGTCTCTAAGGTGCCACAAGTACTCCTGAACTAGCTAAAGGCTTTCTGAAAATCTAAGTACACCATATCCACTGGATCCCCCTTGTCGACCCGCTCAAAGAATTCTAGTAGACTGGTGAGGCATGATTTCCCTTTACAAAAACCATGTTCACTGTTCCCCAACAAATTATGTTCATCTATGTGTCTGACAATTATGTTCTTTACTATAGTTTCAACCAGTTTGTCCGGTACTGAAGTCAGGCTTACCGGCCTGTAATTGACGGGATCGTCTCTGGAGCCCTTTTTAAAAATGGGCGTCACTTTAACTATCCTCCAGTCATTTGGTACAGAAGCAGATTTAAATGATAGGTTACAGACTACAGTTAGTAGTTCTGCAATTTCACATTTGAGTTCCTTCAGAACTCTTGGGTCAATACCATCTGGCTCTGGTGACTTATTACTGTTTAAATTTATCAATTTGTTCCAAAACCTTCTCTAATGACATCTCAATCTGGGACAGTTCCTCAGATTTGTCACTTAAGAAGAATGGCTCAGGTTTGGGAATCTCCCTCACATCCTCAACTGTGAAGACAGATGCAAAGAATTAATTTAGTTCCTCTGCAACTGGTTGTTTAGCAGACTTCCTGCTTGTGCTGCACTTAGAAAATTTTGCTATTACTTTTCGAGTCTCTAGCTAGCTGTTCTTCAAATTCTTTTTTGCCCTTCCTAATTGTATTTTTACACTTCACTTGCCAGAGTTTGTGCTCCTTTCTATTTTCCTCACTAGGATTTAATTTCCACTTTTTAAAGAATGCCTTTTTGCCTCTCACTGCTACAGTTTAGCCACAGTGGCTCTTTTTTGGTTCTCTGAGTATGTTTTTTAATTTGGGGTATACATTTCAGTTGAGCCTCTATTATGGGGTCTTTAAAAAGTTTCTATATAGCTTGCAGGGATTTCACTTTTGGCACTGTACCTTTTAATTTCTGTTTATCTAACTTCCTCATTTTTTGTATAGTGCCCCTTTCTGAAATTAAATGCTACAGTGTTGGGCTGCTGTGGTGTTTTCCCCACCACAGGTACGTTAAATTTAATTATATTATGGTCACTATTACCAAGCGGTCCAGCTATATTCACCTCTTGGAGTAGATCCTGCGCTCCACTTAGGGCTAAATCAAGAATTGCCTCTTCTCTTGTGGGTTCCAGGACTAGCTGCTCCAAGAGGTGACATGTTCCAATCAATATGGGGATAGTTGAAATCTCCCATTATTACTAAGTTCTTTTATATTTATAGCCTCTCTAACCTCCCTGAGCATTTCACAGTCACTATCACCATCCTGGTCAGGTGGTCGGTAATATATCCCTATACCAGGAGTAGGCAACCTGCGGGACGCGAGCTGATTTTCAGTGGCACTCACACTGCCCGGGTCCTGGCCACTGGTCCAGGGGCCTCTGCATTTTAATTTAATTTTAAATGAAGCTTCTTAAACATTTTAAAAACCTTATTTACTTTGCATACAACAATAGTTTAGTTATATATTACAGACTTATAGAAACAGACCTTGTAAAAACGTTAAAATGTATTACTGGCACGCGAAAACTTACATTAGAATGAATAAATGAAGACTCGGCACACCACTGCTGAAAGGTTGCCGACCCCTGCCCTATACTATATTCTTATTACTTGAGCATGGAATTACTATCCATAGAGATTCTGTGGTACAGTTTGGTTCATTTCAGATTTTAAAATCATTTGATTTTATGCTGTCTTTCACATAATGCCACTCCCCCACCAGCACGACCTGGTCTGTCCTTCCAATATATTTTGTACCCTGGTATTAGTGTGTCCCACTGATTATCCTCATTCCACCAACTTTCTGTGATGTCTATTATATAAATATCCTCATTTAATACGAGGCACTCTAGTTCACTCATCTTATTATTTAGACTTCTAGCATTTGTATATAAGCACTTTAAAAACCTCTCACTTTTTCGCTGTCTGCCATTACGTGATATGAACGAATGGGACTCTTTTTCATTAGACTGTTTCTCATCAGATCCCACCCATATTTTATTATCTTCCATCCTCTCCTCCTTACTAGGACATAGAAAATCTCCCTTAATAGATCCTCTCCTAAGGGATGTCTCTGTCCAAACTATGTGCTCCTCTGCACCTGTCGACTTTCCCCCAGTCCTTAGTTTAAAAACTGCTCTACGACCGTCTTAATTTTAAGTACCAGCAATCTGGTTCCATTTTGGTTTAGGTGGAGCCCATCCTTCCTGTATAGGTTCCCCCTTTCCCACAAGTTTCCCCAGTTCCTAATAAATCTAAATCCCTCCTCTCTACACCACCGTCTCATCCACACATTGATATTCTGCAGTTCTGCCTGTCAGATCAGGGATGAGACTGTTCTACTGTGTCCCGGAAAGTCTCATCTATGTACCTCTCTGTCTCCCTTAGCAACTCTAGTCCAGCAACTCTGGTCTTCAAAGCACATACACGGTCTCTGTGGGCCAGGAGCTCCTTGCACCGAATGCACACATATGCCACCTGTCCATAGCCCCCTCTCTGTTGCTGGACTTCTGCCTGCAGCACAGTTGCCAACTTTCACGTGGTAAATAAGCACCCCGACTTTCACAATAAGCCAAAAATCAAGCTAATCACATTTCAAAACAAGGCCAAAACAAGCCAATCCCTACGAACCCAACACTCTATGTGACTAGATTCCCATGGCATACAGTCTGGACTGTGGAGGGCCCCGAGTGCACCCGACTCTCCCGCTCTTGCCTCTGCTTGTTTGTTTTGATCGGCTCCCGACAAACAAAAAAAGAAGCAGCAACAAGGTACAACACACAACAAGCAACAAGCCAAAAACTAGCCAACAAACAACTCACAAGCCAATTCAATCAAAAACAAGCCCAATTTCAGCATTTTTTTCATGGGTTTGCCATGTCTGGCCAGCAGTCTCTTATCACTCCTGCATGGAGTTTCAAAGCCCTTTTATACAGCCAACCTACCCCACAGGGGTAGCCATCGGTACAAAGCAGAAGATAGGGCCTTGCACAAACCCTCCAAGCCAAGGTAAATTCAGTAATGTATGAACATAATGGGATACGCAGGACATGCACAAGGAATCTATACTTAAATAGTCTTCCTGATCTTGCCATTAACAAAATAGCAGTTTACCTTAAGGAAACAGAATTAATAGACTCTTACAACATACACTAGAATTTAAAACAAAAAAACTAAAGATAAAACTTACCATTAAGTCACCCAATTCTTCACTATAATCATCTTGTTTAGTGACATTTGAAAAAGAGCGTAAAGCTCCCGTAAGACGAGGTAAGGCCATCTGTTACTCATTCAGTGATCCATACGATGAGAAATTAAGTCACACTCCAACTTGTAGAAACCTAAAAGAGAACAAAAAGAACAAATTAAACTTTGCTGATACTTTAAAAACAAATTAATATTAGTATACCTTCATACAGGTAGAGACAGACATTCATTATTTTGAGCACGGGTTCTCAGACTTCTTTTCATCGTGACCCTCCTCTGACAACAAAAATTACTACATGACCTCACAAGAGGGGAATGAAGCCAAAGCCCGAGCCCCGCCACTCAGGACAGGGGTGGCCAAAGCCCAAGGGCTTCAGTCCCAGGTGGGGGGCCTGTAACCTGAGCCCTGCCCCCCAGGGCTGAAGCTCTTGGGCTTCGGCCCCAGGCAGTCAGGCTCTGACTTTGGCTTTGGCCCCAGGTCCCGGCAAGTTTAACACCAGCCCTGGCGACCCCATTAAAACAGGGTCCTGATCCACAGTTTTTAAACATGCTCAAAAATAGCAGTTCTCAGAGCCATTTAGATTTTTTTTTAAACATTATTTAGTGAGATCTAGTCTAGAAACAGAGCAGCAAAAGTGATAAAGTGAATGTGCATTATTTTTATTAGTCGTGTATTATCTTGAAAAATAAATTGTATTTTTCTTTTGGTACTGGTAGTTTTCCAAGTCTCCTTAACATTCATCAATATTTTACAGCTACATCCACATTTTTCTCACCAGTCTTGCAGGTCAGTCTTAAAGTAAATCCAAGTGTAGTGTTCAAAAACTATTACATCACAGACAAACGGAGAAATGCCATCAAATTGAGTATAGGGTCTCTCGTCACGCGACCAACTAGCATTTCAAGCAACAAATAAGTTCAATGAAAAACACACTGAGGAAAGCCTTTCACTTCTCATTCAAACCCCAGACGAGGCCACCAAAAGATGTGATCTGTTAGATGGTTAGTGACTTACATAAATTAGTCATCTCAGCATAGCTCCTAGTGAAAAGGCAATCATCACTAAAACCATCATTACAAATACCATACATTTAGCTAACAACCAGTGCTTCCCGAACTTTTGGAAAAAGCTGAATGCTCACTTCAAGAAAATAAACCCATTGTACCCATCAAGGCCCTCCTCCTCTTCCTCCAACCTCACCATGTGTTGGTGTGACACTGACAGAGCAGGTGCCAACTCATGCCAAAATCCCCATATCTCCACTGAACACTGACAAATACCTAGCTGGTCAGCCAGTCTGACTCACCTGTGTGTTAGTATTAAAATAGGTATTAGAGGAATAAAAATTTGCTTAGTGTTTAGACTTTATTGAATGCTTTTAAATTAATCTCACATATAACATCTGTATCCCAGACTGTACAGTAATATTTAACCATTTGTATTGTAAGTCACCAGACAGAAGAGAATGATTAATTACTGTGAAATACTAGTCTCCAACAGAAGTTGTTACAGTCCTGTCTGACAAGGAAGGCCCATCCACACCAGATGGACTAGAGTGAAACATTAAAAGGGACAAAAGACTTTGTTGTTTACTCTCCCCACCTCCATGGAGATGACATAAGATTTACCTGTCAACTGAGTTTGCAACTTGAAGTGGAAGGAGGAAAGGAAATAAAACCCCCTAACAGGAGGAACTGGATCTTTATGCTGCATGGACTTTCTGGGTCAAGGATCACTAGACATAAGCAAAAGATGTCCAGTGCTTAGCCCGGGTTAGCCCTAAAGGACACAGGCTAAAGCTCTCTAGCTTGCTTATTATAGACCTTTTTTTTTGAAATTTACGACTGGAACTCATTTGCATGTGTGTGTGTGTGTACCTGTGTGAACTTTGTAAATAACTCATTTCCTTTTCCTATATAATCACTCTTTACATAGTTTATTAAAGGATTGGCTATAGGAGTTGGCTCTGCTGTAGATCTAAAGTGCTACTGACCTGAGGAAGTGATTGGTCCTTTGGGACTTGAAGTAACCTGAATATTACTGTGATACTTGGTATAAGGGACCACCTACCACAAACATAAGCTTACCTGGGTGGCAAGACAGATTACCCAAGGGTACTTCTTGTTTAGGCTGTTACAGTGCCGGAGGAGTTTACACTTGATAATTGGTTACTGAAATCTAAGTATAGAACTCTCAGCCAATTTGGGGTTTGTGCCATGGTTCTTGACAGTCTGCCCTTTGGGTGGTACTCCTGCTCTTGAGCCATTGCTGGACAGCTTGATAGTTGGGTGATCCCATCTTAACATTTTCACCGTCCACACACACATCCCTAACTAGTCCTTCACACTACTTCTGTACTTTGGAAAACGCAGTTGTCCATCTTTGTAATATGATGCTTTCTTTCCTTTCTTATTCTTACATGCTATAATGAACAGTTAAAGATCAATATTAACAATTTTAAGTATCACAAACCTCTGCATCTGAGGCAGCACTCATTGAAATAAATGTGGCCGCTCACGCCTCAAAACTATCATTTCAGGGTCTCTGAAAACTCAGGCAAGTCCTGATGCATTGGTTACACTACCCTCACCTTTTGACAGTTTTCACAACCAAACAGCTTTCTTAAAAAAAATAAATAAATAAAAGCCAAAATTCTGCAGAACAACTGATAGATGTGCGTATTCTCTCTCTCCTCCCCTCCCAAGGACATTAGGAAACACTGTCTTAGATGGTCTCAGAGAGACCATAGAATTAACATATAGACTTATAAGGATAGTTCAGTTTCCCTCCTGACAGCCTCCAAAACAAGTCAAAGCTTATTGACAAGTTAGTCACTGGTCAGGTGTTGTGCAGGTATCAGTAATTCAACCTTATTCTGGAAGGCTCACTTATAAAGATGCAAGAGTAAAATTCGCATTTTTAAAATGTTAAGTTCTTTGGGACAGTTACTGTCTTATTTTATGTTTGTACAGTGACAAGCACGGAGGACCCAATCCTGAATGAGGCTTCTGGGTGCTGTAACAAATAATTATAATAAGTGAAGAAACAACTGGTTTCAATTACTTTGTTTTAAAAGTCACCATTTGACGTGAAGTTGACATACATATTCTGTTAAACATTTTAAATCTTAATATTACTAGAGGCAGCATGCTTTATGACAAGGAACTGAAACTCAAGAGACGGCCAACTCTGTACCTTGATTTTTGTTACCATGAAAAAGCCACTTACCTACTCGACACGTGAATTTCTACATCTGTAATAAAGGGATTCAGAGAGCTTTGTAAAGCTCTGTGAAATCTACAGATGAAGTCTGAGTACTTTAAATCTTATTATACTTATTTTTAAAATATATGTGATTTTACCTTTGAAAATTTTTAAGAAGGGGGGAAGCCACAATAGAAGATTACATTCTTAACTACGATCAGCACCTGGAAGGAAACTTTTCAGGCTTTGTTGATTTAAAGGGAAGCCTTAATGGTAAGCCTGGACCATAATTTTAGCAGGCTTTTAGCCTTAAAGAAAAATTAAATTCAGGTAGATTTCATTACAGGTGGATGAAATTTTCATCTTTATATTCCAGATGGATATTTAATTTCCCTCCCACTTCTGCCTTTTCCTCAAATAGCACACCTACTTTCCTCCTCTGCCCCTACTCGTGTGTCTCTGTGTATGGACAACTGTATTTGACTCTTGTGTATATCTGAACCACAGAAGGCAAACTATTTGACCAGTATAGACAATTAATACAGTGTAAATTGAAACAATTTCTTAAACATTAAAAAATGCATATTTAAGTTTCAGTGTGAGCAAAACTTACAGGGAAGTTATGGTAAATTCAAATCTTTCTTTACTCACTAATGATGAACCACTCCTAAATGTTAAGGTTACAATACAAATAGATGAAATTAAGTGTAAAGCAAGGCAATGCACAGGTAAAGTTTAGACTACTTCAACTCAGTCCCACTGTCTTAGCCAGGGGTGGGCAACCTATGGCACGCAAGCCGATTTTTTAATGGCACGCTGCTGCCTGCCGGGGTCCCGGCTGCCAGCCCCGTTCAGCCCGCAGCCAAACCCAGGCTGGCAGCGGGCTGGGCGGGGCCGGCGGCCGGGACCGCGGCAGGCAGCAGCGTGCCATTAAAAATCCTGCCCGGCCCAGTCTGCTCTTCTCCGCCCCCCCACCCACCGCTCTCTCCTGCGGAGGCAGGGAGCAGAAGCTTGATCCTGCCAGCTGCTGCTGCAGAGCAGCCAAGCTCCACCAGCAGCCAAGCTCCCTCCTCTCCCTGCGGCCAAACAGCTGATGGCCCTGGAGAGGGAGGGGGAGAAGTAGAGCCAGAAGTTGAGCTGGAGGGTGGAATTAGGGCATAACCCTAACATAAGAGCTGCTCAGGGCAGGGGGCTGGGAGCATCCCAACTCCAGCCCACACCATCAGCCTCCTGCCCTGACTCCTAAACCCCCCACAGCCCTCTGCCCTGAATCCTGCATCCCCCACACTCCCAGGCCCCTGCTCTGGCCCCTGCTCTGACCCCTGCAACCCCCACAACCCCAGCCCTGACTCCGGCACCCGCCACACATAACCAGCTCCCCCACACTCCATGCCCTGACTCCTGCACCCCCCTCAGATGCCCCCAGCCCTCTGCCCTGACTCCTGCACCCTCCTCACACACCCCCATTCCCCTGCCGACTCCTGCACCGACTCATGCCCTGACTCTTGCACCTCCCACATCCCCACCCTCACCCTGAGCACCAAACGGAAGCTCCTGCACCCCCCCTCCCGCCCCCCATTCCCACCTGCACCCCTCACACCAAATGGGAGCTGCCCAGGTAAGAGCTCCACACCCCAACCTCCTGCCCCAAACCTGAGCCCCCTCCCTCATTCTAGCTCCTGGCCAGACCCTACACCCCAACCCCCAGCCTGCTCCTTCACCCCCAGCCCTCTGCTCAGTGCACTCCCACCCTCAGCTCAGTGCAGAGAGAGAGGAATAAAATGGGCTAAAACCAGGGAGAAGGTAGGTACCCACTCTGTGTAGGCAGGCCAGGACCCCAGACCAGCAGTGGGCTGAGCAGGGCCAGCAGCCGGGACCCTGGCTGGCAGGAGCCGGCGGATGAAACCCAAGACCGGCAGCGGGCTGAGTCCCGGCCGCCAGTCCCGCTCAGCCCACTGCCGGTCTAGGTGAATGGAACCCCAGGCCGGCAGTGGGCTAAGCAGGCCAGCAGCGTCAGATCAGCATTTTAATTTAATTTTAAATGAAGCTTCTTAAACATTTTGAAAACCTTGTTTACTTTACATACGACAATAGTTTAGTTATATAATATATAGATTTATAGAGAGAGACCTTCTAAAAACGTTAAAATGTATTACTGGCACACAAAATCTTAAATTAAAGTGAATAAATGAAGACTCGGCACACCAATTCTGAAAGGTTGCCGACCCCTGGTCTTAGCTATTGAAAAACAGGACATTTAAAGTGATTTCGAGTTAAGAACAGAAAAATCAAGGATTATGCTACAAGTCAAGCCTTTTGTTGTTTTGTGATAATTCTAAATATATTTAATCTCCAATTTCACAGTATAGGTCTGTAGTGTAGACCTAGCCTAATGGTGAAAGCCTGGCTCCAGTGAAGTTACCACTGATTTCAATGGGACCAGGATTTAACCCTAAATATTTATATTTTAATATAGATAAATTCATGGTGGTTAAGTCCATTAATGGCTATTAGCCAGGATGGGTAAGGAATAGTGTCCCTAGCCTCTGCTTGTCAGAGGATGGAGATGGATGGCAGGAGAGAGATCACTTGATCATTGCCTGTTAGGTCCACTCCCTCTGGGGCACCTGGCATTGGCCACTGTCGGTAGATAGGATACTGGGCTAGATGGACCTTTGATCTGACCCGGTACAGCCGTTCTTATGTAAATGTTCTTTCAGGTCTGTAACAGGGCGAGAAAGAGTTGAGCAACTTGCAGGCTAAAAACCCAAATTTAACCTTTAAAGACATATTAGAGAAGTATATAAATGGTAATTAGGGTTATATATGCTATACCTAGCATAGCCATGTTAGACAGACTAGAGCTTTGAAATGTAAACTTTTATTGTTAAAGAATTGGAAGAAGATAGTGATTGTAGTGGTCTGTTTACCTATATCTTGTTAGACGTTAACCATGTAACCAAATGGTTCCTGTCTAGGGCTGTATTCTGTTAATTCATAGATCAAAAGGAAATATTAACATTTAGCTGAATCTTGGGTGTAATAATGTCATTGTCTATATGTCTCTTCACAGTAAACTGTCTATAAACTGCTTAATGGATAATAACTACATGGATTAACATAAGGTAAATTACCAGTGATGTTTAGGAAATACAGTAAAAGCTGTCTTAACCGGCCCTTTATCAACCAGAAAGCTCTATTAACTGGCATTTCTGATCTCTCCCAACACAAATCGTCAATCTAATATATTGCCCAGGAGGTTATGCAATTGCATATTCTGCACTCTACTTTTATGCAAAAGAGGCAGAAGACAAGCAAGCAAGCTAATATCAGGGATTTATTCAAAACAAGCAGCTTCCAGGGTGTGTCATAGGATCATTACAGATTCAGCCCAATCTCCTATACCTTCTACATCTACAATGATAATTGATGTTGATAATGATGACCCTGAGACACTGCAAGATCCTGAACTGCCTTCTGAATCATCAAATTATGTTCAGTATAGTTTTAGTGTTGTGTGTATTTTTAGTGATCTGGGTGTACACCATGCACTGCCTATAGTGATATGTAGTGTCATAAGATAACCTACTGTATAGAAAACTTTCCCTGCACTCCAGCTGTAGGAATTATGATACCTACAGACAGATTTCACAATGCATGATAGAAAGGGGCCATGACCGGGACAAACTGCAGTGCAGGGTCAAAGTGAAGGAGCTGCGGAACACCTACCACAAAGCGCGGGAAGCAAACCACCACTCTGGTGCTGCACCCATGAGCTGCCGGTTCTATAAAGAGCTGGACGCGATACTTGGTGACGACCCCACCTCCACTGTGAAGGCCCCTGTGGATATTTCGTTGGCTCGCGTGCCAGTTGACAAGAAGAGGAAATCTTATATGAAGAGGGAGAGGGGGACCCAGAGGCAGAGGATGACTGGGAGGCCAGAGATGCATGCAGTCAGGAGCAGTTTTCTACCCCAGAGGACCCTAACCAGTCACAGCATTCGGATCTTGGCGAAGCGCAAACAGGAGAGGAGGCTCCTGGTAAGTGGATCTGATTTTAGGAATTGCTGAAGTGATTTTGGGGGGCAGGAAGATTGCAGAAAGCAGGTTTGTCTCCCACCTCATGCCTAGACTGAGCAGCGGAACAGGCTGTTGATACACTCCCTCACTTCACGGGAATCTCCCTCAGAGATCTCCAGGAAACTCTCGTGGAGATACTGGGCAATCCGCTGCCGCAGGTTCCTCAGCAGAACTGTTTTGTTTCTTGTCTCAACAACGGTAACTTTCCCATGCCACTGTGCCATCACGGGGGTGGGGGAGAGACCATTGCTGCACACAGGCAAATCACATAGGGGCCAGGATGGAAGCCACAGGCTTGGAGAAGATCCTCCCTTGATTCGCTGCTCACCCTCAGTAGTGAGATATCTTTCATAATGATCACATCCTCTGGAAAGTGTGCGGATAGGAATGATTATCAGGCCCCCCCTACAGTGCTGGCTCTCTCCAAGAGCCATGTGCCCAGTGTACAGCAGGGTCCGGGAAGAGTGATTTACCCTGCCCCTGCGGCTACTCACCATTTTAGGGGTCTTGTGGCTCATGTGTGCTTGCCTGGGGTCAGCCAGCTAGTGACAGGTGTGTGAGTACTGGCTGTGTTTTAAAACACTGAATCAGTGTTGTCTGTGTTGCAAACAATGCTGCTTCTGTAAAATGTAGCATTGAAACTTCACAGAGATGACCTTGGGAACCCAGCCTCCCTCTTTGTTATCAGTGGCAGAACTGGCTACACAGAATTAGAAAGCGGCCACGAAAAACTAAGGAGGACTTTCTCTGTGAGGTTACGATGCACTCCGCAGCCGAGAAACAGGAATTGAAGGTGTGGCAGGACAGCGATAAGAAGGACTGAAAGGAGAATGCGGCACACCAGAAAGAAGCCACGGAGCGGCTCTTAAACGTTATAGAGCACCAAGTGGACGTGCTGCAGGCAATACTAGCTCTTCAAATCTAGCAGCTCCACACCCGCCCTCCCCCGCAGCCGCTATTGCAAAACTCTTTCACACACGCCCCCTACCCCCACCCCACCCTCTACCCCCACACACTGTTATCAACCTCCTGGCTCCACTCTCTACCCGCAGCATTCCACTCCTCCCTCCTCACAGTCCAGCACTGTGGATTCCCACTAACCACTGCACTCAAAACCCATCCCGCTCCAGTTTGGCCCTGTTGAAGTACAGGGAGTTTGAGATAGAGCAGAGATCTCCAAAGTCTTAGGCTAATGCCATAGCCACTGGCCATCCTTCCTCTCTAGGTACACCTCTACCCCAATATAACGCTGTCCTCGGGAGCCAAAAAAATCTTACTGCGTTATAGGTGAAACCGCATTATATCGAACTTGCTTTGATCCGTCGGAGTGCCCCGCCCCTCCCCTCCCCCCGAGCACTGCTTTACCGCATTATATTTGAATTTGTGTTATATCGGATCGCGTTATATCAGGGTAGAGGTGTATTTGTTTCTTCAATGGCACCCCTTCTCTAGTGCTGTGGTTGGTCTTTGCAATCAGATGTGTAATCCTCTCCGAAAGCAATGAGGAGTCCTTGTGGCACCTTCGAGACTAACAAATGTATTTGGGCATAAGCTATTTATGCCCAAATACATTTGTTAGTCTCTAAGGTGCCATAAGGACTCCTCGTTGCTTTTACTGATACAGACTAACACAGCTACCCCTCTGAAACCTCTGTAAAAGGAAACTGTGTGGTTTGGGGGTCTACTGCCCCCGCCCCCCAAAACCTTCTGAAAGACAGGAAACAAAAGTCTTGAGCTAGCCAGATCTTATTCTGGCATCTTAAAACCAATCACCAGATTCACAAGTATATCCCCAATAAACTACAGTAATGACTAAAAGTAAAAGGCCAGATCTGGAGCTCTATTCACCTCAGCCCTCTCAGTCCATTGGGTATAAAATCTCTGCTTCTCAGTAGTTTGTAGAAATGGTTTCTGTACCCGGCAAGTTGCCTGGCCTTAAAAGCACATTCTGATTGCTCTCTTACTTTCTCCTGACCCAACCCCAGCAATTCCAAAATGATTTTTCAAAGGCTCTTATAACAAGAGCAGCTAGAGCTAAAACAACAATGATGTAACTGTAGATTGTTAAACGCTTCAAACACTGGTTTCGAATGGCATATGACAGTAATCTCAGTTCATGATATGCCAGCTGCTACAATAATGTCAGAACTGAAATAGGAAAGGCAGCAAAGCATGTTAGGAAAGGAGTGTTATTTTTAAAAGGTGTGATGTGATGTTTTATAAACTGCTATTATCAGAAATACCTCAACAAATTACAAATGCTTTCAGGACCAGGAAACATTTCTGAGCATTGACCCATGACCAGTGAGAGGACAAAGTGTCAACAACAAAAAACATATATCCCTCCTCTTGGTGATTTATTTAATAAATTATAAACAAAATTGCTATTCTTCTGGGTATTTCAACTAGTCATCTTAAATTAGCAAAAAACACAACTTGTGTGTCTTACTAAAATAGTTGTAATGCTTAAAAATGAGAAAATGGAAATGGGAAGCAATCATCCAACATTAAAAGCAATATAATAGCACAGGTGCATGTTTGAAAACTAAGCTGATCAGTTTCTATACCAGACACTTTTTTCTATGACTTTGCATGGCGTTTCTTTTCTCAGAAAAGACAAATCTCATTTTAGCTGTCCTACTAACTGTATTTGCAGTGCTAGATAGAGACTATTCCAGTACCCTAAAAATCAAGACAAATGCTGAAGTAAGTGTAACTCCTCCCATTGATTTCACTGGAAGTTAGATCAAACCCTCAAAGAACACATCAAGACATCAAGGTCACATGGTATTAAAGAGAGTTTGTGGCAAATCTAGGTAAATTTACCTTCCCAGTTAAAGATAGCATGATTTTCAGCTCCCTTTAGCTGAAGTTGTTCAGCATTTATAGATACATTCAGAATTAGCACACTATAACAAACCTACATAAAACGTTCAAGATGTTAAGAAATACCATTTCATTTGGTGGGGGAGGTGAAATCACAGTCCACACAGTAGTACGTTTCTCCAGTTTCCTTTTCTGGGCTCTCTAACAGATTCAAGACAAATGCAACCGAACACAGTCTTGCCACCCCACAGGGACTTGTTTTAGCCCTCATCTCCAGGACTGTATTATCCCTCCAGCCCTTATTCTAGAGCTTCATAGCCTTCCCCTGGCTGCACCAGGAAGGTACCCCTATCAGTCAGAAGACTTGAGATGGCTAAAGAGATCCTTTTATTCACTGACCTTGTCTCTCTCCTGTCTCACCCACTGTTCAAGAAACAGGAAACCTTATATCTAGGGCCCTACCAATTTCACAGCCGTGAAAAACGTGTCACAGAATATGAAATAAGCTCTTAAAATCTTATCCCCCTGAGCTGCTGGGAGTGACTTGTCCTTCCCCTGCACGGCCACTCTGGAAGAGGGGTAGGGGGTTGGAGGATCAGACCCACCTCCAGGTACCTCCCCTGCTGCAGGAAGGTCCGGTGCTTGCAGCAGCCTCAGAAGTTCCTGCAGCCGGAGGAGGCTTGTGGTCCAATCTCTCCCTTGCTGCTGGGAGTGCCCCAGACAGGGGCTCCTAGCTGCTAGTTCCAGCTGGGCTGGGGAGGGACAGAACTTGTCCTTCTCCTGCACGGCTGCTCTCAGGGAGATCAACCCCTGAGCTTCCTGCAACATGAGGAGGTACACGGAGGTGGGTCTGATCCCCTACCTGAGAGCAGCCATGAAGAGAAAGGACAAGTCCTGTCTCTTGCCGGCCCAGTCAGGACTAGCAGCTAGGATTCCCTAGCAGGGGCACTCCCAGCAGCACAGGGGAGATCAGACCCACCTCCATCTCCAGGAACCTCCTCCAGCTACAGGAAGCTATGCGGCTGCTGCCTTCAGAGCCCAGCTCTGAAAGCAGAACAGAAGTTTGGGTGGCAATCCCATGAACCCCATACAACAGGTTTGCAACCTCTTCCCCCCCCGCCCCCAACCCCTTTTTCGGTCAGGACCACCACAGATACAACACACTGAAATTTCAGATTTAAACATCTGAAACATGGAATTTTCAAATCCTATGCTGTGAAATTGACCAAAATGGACCCTGAAGTTGGTAGGGCACTACTTATATGCAACTGCCTGCAGACACATGATATCTCCCAGTGTTAAAGAGCCCAAGGGCTGTAACAAGTGCATGTGCCCTAAGACTCAGAGATTCTAACATCTCTCAACATTGTTATTTTACTGTTACATGGTACCAAGAAATCTATTCTGACAGTTCGTGACAAAGGAACCACTAGCAATGCTGCTTAACAGATGGACATGCAACAGGCTGAAGACTTCCGCACTTGCTTTTTGAGCATATTCACTTATTCGCCAGAAGCAAATGTTAATCTGAAATAGGTTTAAACAGTATTTGAAAGCATGCTGTATAGATGCTGATTTCCAAAATTATAAACAGACTAAGTTAGAGTCCCCTTGTCTCATGGCACTGACAGGCTGAGCAGCACCTTCATCACATAACATGCCAGCTGACTGGCAAAATGGCAACTTCCTATTTCGTTATTTTGTATTATATTTAAGACAATTTAAAATTAGCACTGATTTACTCTTCTTTGTACTGAAAGGAAGTGCAGCTTTCTTTTAAACATTGCAATGTGTGCTAACTGGAAACAAATCCACCAGCTGCTGCCCACTCCTCCTGGGCAGTTTGCCTGCATCACTGGCAATATGCTCATGAGAACACTTTAAAGATACCTGTATAATTTCTCATATAAAAAGGTTTCATTACATTTTGATCAGTTGCTAAATGTAGGAAATAAAGGTATTCCAGGAAAAGGGGAATGTCTAGATTTACTATGAATGGCTGAGACACTAAGGGAGAAATGGCCCCTTGGGATCTCACAGAGTCAGATTTTCATTTGTAAAATGTTTGAAGTGCACGTTAGACATTTATTGATGCTTCCTTGGAATTCATGTACAACTTTCTAGCACGATGGCTATTTCTATATGTGTCAAAGTATATTTTGCATTGACTGCTGTATGCTCATTCCTTAACAACACATACCTATTTCAAAATTAGAAAATTTCCAACAAGAATTTTTCACCTGACCAGAGCTCAAAGAGCCGGGAACTCTCCATACAAGATATAATAATTTTCAGAAAGGCAGGGGAATATTTTTATGAGTGCACCACAGTACAAGGAAATATCTATCTTCGGTACTTATTCAGCCCCCATTACTATAGTATGAGACCACCACAAAGTCTTTTGTGTCTTTATCTTCACAACACCCCAGTGAGGGAGGAAAGTAATACCCCCATGTTATAGTTGCAGAACTGACGCACAGAAAGACTAAAGGCTTGTCTACACCAGTGATTCTTAACCAGGGGTACGTGTGCCCCTGGGGGTACTCAGAGGTCTTCCGGGGGTATTCAGCTCATCTTGATCAGTGTTTCTCAACCTGGGGGTTGCAGCTCCAAAGGAGGGGTATAGGACAGGTTATGGGGAGTCACAAGTGCAGGGCCGACATTAGGGGGTGGCAAGCAGGGCAACTGCTCTGGGCCTCATGCCACAGGGTCCCTCGTGAAGCTAAGTTACATGTTTCAGCCCAGCTGCCAAGTACTCAGGTTTCAGACAAAGCTCACAGTGAAAAACAGGCTCAAGTATCACATTGGAATATAAATATTATACTTGCATTTCAATCAATTTATTTTATAATTATACAGTAAAAATGAGAAAGTGAGCAATTTTTCAGTTATAGTGTGCTGAGACACTTTTGCATTTTTAGGTCTGATTTTGTGAGGTGAAACTCGGGGTACTCAAGACAAATCAGATTCCTGAAAGGGGTACAGTAGTCTGGAAAGGAGGAGAACCACTAGTCTACACTGTAGAGCAGGGGTCGGCAATGTTTGGCATGTGGCTCACCAAGGTAAGCACCCTGGCGAGCCGGGCCAGTTTATTTGCCTGCTGACGCGGCAGGTTCGGCCAATCGCGGCCCCCATTGGCCGCGGTTTGCCGTCCCAGGCCAGTGGGGGCGGCGGAAAGCCACAGCCAGCACATCCCTCGCCCGCGCCGCTTCCCGCTGCCCCATTGGCCCGGGACGGCGAACTGCAGCCAGTGGGGGCCGCGATCGGCCAAACCTGCTGCATCAGCAGGTAAATAAACTGGCCCAGCCTACCAGGGTGCTTACCCCGTGCCAAACATTGCTGACCCCTGCTATAGAGCCTTGGCCAACATAACTATGCTGGCAGAGCCCCCTAGGTGTTGACACAACATAAGCCAGCAGAAGTTCCTCTGCCTGCATAGCTACATCACCGCCCTTAACAACATCAGGGATCTACAATAGGGGTTCTGCCAGCAGAGCTACGTCATCTAAGGGTGCAATTTTCTCCACACTCTTAGCCAACACAGTATGCCAGCTAAACTTCATAGCTTAGACTGGGCCCAAGTCACTTGCACAAGGTCACACAGAAAGTCTATGGAAGAGCAGGAAATTGAACCTGGGTCTCCCACACCTCCAACTAACACCCCAACCACCAGACTATCCTTCCTCTACCCTGTACACCTTAGAGGGCATTATACCTCTGAAAACCAAGAGGGAATATCTACTCTAAAAGACAGAATTTCAGTTTTCACACACTGCACCACAGAACATGAAAGACTATGCCAGGGGCTAGCAGAAAGGCAACCAGACTGGGTGGCTCCAGTAGCCTGCTGCTATGGGGAGGTTTGGCCTGCAAGACTCTAATAAATGGCTGAATCAAATTGGCAGATACCAGTTCAAAGAGGACTGATCAGACTACACAAATACACCACTACCTCGATATAACGCGACCCGATATAACACGAATTCGGATATAATGCAGTGCTCGGGGGGGGGAGGGGGGGCGCTGCACTCTGGTGGATCAAAGCAAGTTCGATTTAACGCAGTTTCACCTATAAAGCGGTAAGATTTTTTGGCTCCCGAGGACACTGTTATACCGAGGTAGAGGTGTAGCTCATTTCAAACCAGCTTGCACTGTACATTAATAGGTGTTATCTTAAATTGCTTTGTAATAGGATACATATCTGGAGTGGAGGGTTGTTGTTTTTTTTCTTTGCCCTGACTTAAAAGACCACTTTCGTGTTCAATAAAAACATGATAGTTAAAAAGTGTTTAAAGGAAAGCTCAAATATTGCTAACAAAAGCAATTTACCAGGAGAATGTCTACGCTATTATTTGGCGTAATGAAGTTTTCCAGCAATTTTCTTTAAATATTTCCATTTTCTACTCAAATTATATTAGGAAGGACAATTAATCAAGTATTTAACTGTCCTCAAAAGACCAGTAGTCCCTCAATATTACAACTGCAATTTAAGATTTTCTTAACATTTGAATACTGTGTATTTTTGTTGTGTTACATGAAATAGACTGTATGCATTCCAAAATCTAAAACGCATCTTGATGCATGTCATTTAAACTTTAGTTCCACGGCGCTTACTAGCCAAAAAAGCTTATTAAAAAGTGCATTTATCAGTTAATACTCTGCTATTCAGTGATATTAATTCCAATTTCCAGTTACAATATTCTTTCTGGTACTATTTCTGGCAATCTGCCAAACAAGTGATTATAATATTTTTAGGATTTTCCATGATGTGTTAGTTATAGCGGTTTTTTTTTTCTTCATATTGTATTGCTACACAGGAATTTGTTAGTCTCTAAGGTGCCACAAAGACTCCTTGTTGTTTTTACATTAAATTGTGTTCAGTACTTCTCTAACAATATGTCACTACTATTTCAGAAACTTTCTACACATCCATACATTTGGGGCACATTGCTTGGTAAATGTAGTCCCAATTGGTGAAATAAAATAAGTTGTTCTCAGCAATTTGATATGGTAATCAACCAATGTATTCTTTAAATAAGAACACATGTACTGAAATCAAAATATAATGCTACTCAGCACTTCTCTCTGCACAATGCATTAGCATCAACAGTAAAGTCAATATTTCTCTGAAATAATATATTACCTTATGCGAGTTTACACTGCAAGTATTCAGCACACGATACTGTATGATGAACAAAAGAAGTGGCTCTTATTTTAACAAGATTTCAAGAGTACAAATGTGTAGGAAAAACAGTAGACAAGTTTAACTTCAAAAGGCTAAAATGATTTTTTTTAATGAAAAAAACTTAAAATCTGCAGTTGTTGGCACTCATCCAGGGAAAGTCTCCTATTTGTTCCGTACAAGTGGATTTTTCTAGCTCTGTTTATAAGTGCTCTTTATTCTTTGTCATTCCTTTAGCTAATTCAGATGTTTTACTAATTACATGGAATTTAATTAAATATCAATAAATGTACTATTTCAAATGTTTACCTACTCATAAAAAGCACTTCTCTGGCAGCAATTTATGATGTAACAATGGGCCTTAAGGAATCAGAGCACTTAACGCAAATTAGAAAGGGGTTCAATGCACAATGGAATCTGGCATCTATATTCCAAGAACAACTCCTTAGAATTTATGAGGCTGACATAAATGGTGATTGTTTTAAGACTGCTGACGAGATCTTCAGAGCTGCCCTGCATGTAGTTTCCCATTACCTCTACAATGTTGGTTGTGGAAAAAGTCCGTTCCCCTTTTCTGCACATAAGTCAGAGATATTTTAAAACACAAATAAGCAGCATCATTTGTTGTTTGCCTTGAAAGAATATTAAATATCATGGAATTATATTACTAGAACATGATGTACAGTTGACAATATTCAACAGTTTCAGCCTCGTGGGGAGCACTGAGGCTCAGGGCTTCAGCCCCATGGCTCCGTTCCTGGCTTCTGCCCCACAGTGTGGGCCGGGACTCGGGGCTCCCCATGGCTCCACTCCCAGTTTCAGCCAGGGGAGGGTGCACCAGGGCTCAAGCTGGGAACAGAGACATGGGGCTGAAGTCCTGAGTCCTGGCGCTTGCCCTGGTCTAAATCCCTGATCCCCATTGCTCCTGAGGGTCAGAAGCCCCAATCCCTCCCTCCAACCCCATGGCTGCACCCCCAACCCCCCATGGCTGAAGCCCTGAACCCCAGAACTAAAGCCCCAATGCAGTACAGTATTTGCTGTTTTGTTTTGCTTTTTCGGTCTCCCCAGCTGCTTGATTACTTCCAGATCCAAACGGTGGCCAGTTAACCGGTAAGTCCATAACTCTGGTGTTTGTATCTTTGAGGTTCTACTGTACCCTGCTTTAATGTCTCCCAGAGGTCCATCCATCTCCTCCTGAAAACTGTATGGCTTGGTCTCCTAACATTTTTAGTTGTCTTATATTCTCTACAGTTAAAAGTCCCATGTTACAGACTCTCTCCCGTTACTTATTGAGAACTGCATGAGGTTCCTCCAGAATGTTACCACTGCTTCTTTAAACAAAGAAGATAGATGGGAAGAGAGCATCTAATATTGCATTAAGAGAAGTGATATTTCCACTACAATTTAAGTTAATTTGTCTGCTAGGAACTACAAACTCACTTCTATTCCATACAAAGCAATTAAGAACACCTGCTAAAAGCCCTAAATATTAAATTTAATGTGTTTTGTTTTACCTTCTTAAGCAATGGTAACAAGTTTAGGAACCCTCATCTTCAAAAGGTAATAAATATGTATACATTAATAGCTCAACTTAAATGGCCCAACTCCGGAAGTTTTAACTTCAGCCACATATTGTGATAGTCACATATAGGATCAATGAGTCTTGAAAGACTATAGGATACACCAATTCAAAGCAGCACAAGATCCTGTCATAACAGATGCAAAACCTGCACACATATCTCCACTGGTGCAATGATCAACACCTCCTGCAACATATCTTTGAAGTGTCCTACAGATGCCTATCACAACATGTGGTATACCTCATCCAATGCAGCAAGTGCCCCAACAACACCTATGTGGGTGAAACCAAACAACACATTCTTAAATTAATTCACACAGAACAATAATACAAGGCAAAATACACCATATACCTGTAGATGAACACTTTTAATAGAATGATCACTCCATGTTTGACCTCTCAGTCCCTGGCCTCAAAAGAAACTTGCACAGCACCTTCAAAAAAACTTTGCTAGACACCAAACATCACAGACTCAATAGATACTGATTTTATGTCTCATTACAACAATCTATAACCCACTAACTGCCCTTTGTCCTACAACTGCAGAAGTGTTAACTGCCCACTTGGTCTTAAACAGTCTATTGCAGGGGTCAGCAACCTCTGGAACGTACCCTGGCGGGCCGGGCCAGTTTGTTTATCTGCCGCGTCGGCAGGTTCGGCCGATCACGGCTCCCACTGGCCGCGGTTCACCACTCCAGGCCAATGGGAGCATCAGGAAGCTGCAGCCAGCATACCCCTCGGCCCGCACCGCTTCCGGCAGCCCCCATTGGCCAAACCTGCCGACGCAGCAGGTAAACAAACTGGCCCGGCCCGCCAGGGTGCTTACCCTGGGGAGCCGCGTGCCAGAGGTTGCTGACCCCGGGTCTATTGCAACGTATGTTAACTCTTTATGCTTAAAAATCTGTTCCACCTTGTGCTCAGTGTCAGAGTCAAATACCTTTCCCATACCTCTCCATAGGGAGCAAACTTGTTCACCTTAGCCTCTAAGGATAGAACAAGAAGCAATGGGTTTAAACTGCAACAAGGGAGGTCTAGGTTGGACATTAGGAAAAAATTCCTAACTGTCAGGGTGGTTAAACACTGGAATAAATTGCCTAGGGAGGTTGTGGAATCTCCATCTCTGGAGATATTTAAGAGTAGGTTAGATAAATGTCTATCAGGGATGGTCTAGACAGTATTTGGTCCTGCCATGCGGGCAGGGGACTGGACTCGATGACCTCTCGAGGTCCCTTCCAGTCCTAGAATCTATAAACCTAAAGAAGAGCTCTGAGTAAATCTGTCCCCTTCATAAACACCAAACTCACTTTCTCTTTTTCATAACCTGGGACCAACAGGACTTCAGCACCATCGCAAATAAATTTACATTTGGCATAAAACCCAAATTTTATTTATAAACTTTTGTAAAACCTGACCAAGTTTTTTTTAATCTTTATTTTGTTTTAAGCTCCAATTGCATATTCCCCAGCAGTATTTGAAATCCAAACATGAGAACACTAAGAACTCCAAAGTGTTCATACAACAGTTTCAAAAGTGAAACTGACTTAATTGATTTATCATGGCCAAACAGTAAGAGCTGTAAACTGGATTTTTAAAATGTTTAATGTCTAATAATCCATACTTGTTAACAATTTTAATAAGGACATAGCTATCAAATGATTTTCTGTTGACAGTGTTCCTATAATACATCCTACCCCCACAAATATGCCGGTGGGGGAAGCAAGCAAGCAAAGAGGTTTTTAAGGTCAGTCATGATTTAGTTGGGGTTGGTCCTGCTTTGAGCAGGGGGTTGGACTAGATGACCTCCTGAGGTCCCGTCCAAACCTGTTATTCTAGGATTCTATGAATCTGGAAGCCAGGTGCACTAAAAGCTCACAGAAAGCAGCCAGTCGAGACACCCGTGACTACACACAGAGCAAAGGCCCCAGCACAGGCTGCATGAAACTGACAGCCCAGTGCCGGCGGCTGGACAAGGAGCGGGCGGGAGGCACCCAGGGGCCCAGCACACAGACACACTGGGACAACTGCGGTCGGGCTCCGCTCCCCGCTCTGCGGAGCGAGAGCCGCTGCCGATGCCCCTAAGCTCCGGGGAGCGTCACCAAAGAGCGCCCCAGACCCTGCGCACCGGCCGGGTGAGCTCATCCCCGCTGCCCAGGGCGGGGGGGGGGGAGGGGCAGAAAGCGAGCGAGGGTTCAGGTCACCAGCGACACTGCAGTTAGGGAAACTGAGGCACAGGGAGGGGCGGTGACGCCGGTTAGACTCAGCCCTGCGGAGCGAGCGCGCCCCACCAGCCAGGCGGCCACAGGGCTGCGGGCTCCGGGAAAAGCCGCGTCCCCCGCCGCCCCGTGGGCAGGAGAATAAAGCCCCCACCCCCGGGAGACCAGGACACCCGGCCCCAGCGCGTCCCCGCTCCGAGCTGAGAAGACCCATGGCGGGGCCCAGCCGCCACGGCCACGTAGGCACGGCCTGCCGCCCCCTTCCACGAGATCCTGACCGCTCACCTGCCTTCCGGCTGCCGGCGCGGCTGCCGCGAAGAGCACAGTTCTAGACGTGCGACACTGCCGCAAAGCGAGGAAGAACGGGAGGGGCCAGCAGAGGGAGAGCGATGGGTAGATCTGACGGAACGCCACGCCCCCGGCCCCGCCCTTCGCACTGTTACGTTCATCCCGTATTGACCCTTCCCCACGCGCAGCCGCCTGCTTGCTGATCCCGACTCGCAAAGAGAGACCTCCCTGCTCCGTGCAGTGTTCTCCAAAGCGCACTGCCCTGCTGTGCCTTACCCCGCTATCCCTGTCCCCTGGTGTGCCCTACCCCCCCGCTATCCCCTGTCCCCACTGCCACACCTGTCCGCTACCCCCGCTATCCCCTGTCCCCATTGCCACACCTGTCTCCTACCCCCGCTATCCCCTGTCCCCACTGTCACACCTCTCCCCTACCCCCGCTAGTCCCTGTCCCCACTGCCACACCTCTCCCCTACTCCCCGCTAGTCCCCTGTCCCCACTGCCACACCTGTTCCCTACCCCCGCTATCCCCTGTCCCCACTGTCACACCTCTCCCCTACCCCTGCTAGTCCCCTGTCCCCACTGCCACACCTCTCCCCTACCCCCGCTATCCCCTGTCCCCACTGCCACACCTCTCCCCTACCCCTGCTATCCCCTGTCCCCACTGCCACACCTCTCCCCTACCCCCCGCTATCCCCTGTCCCCACTGCCACACCTGTCCCCTACCCCCGCTATCACCTGTCGCCATTGCCACACCTGTCCCCTACCCCCGCTAGTCCCTGTCTCCACTGCCACACTTGTCCCCTACCCCCCGCTATCCCCTGTCCCCACTGCCATACCTGTCCCCTACCCCCGCTATCCTCTGTCCCCACTGCCACACCTGTCCGCTACCCCCGCTATCCTCTGTCCCCACTGGCACACCTGTCCTCTACCCCGCTAGCCCCTGTCCCCACTACCACACCTGTTCCCTATCCACTGCTATCTTCTGTCCCCAGTCACACCTGTTTCCTATCCACTGCTATCTTCTGTCCCCACTGTCACACCTGTCCGCTACCCCTCGCTATCCACTGTCCCCACTGCCACACCATAGGTAGGGTACAGGTGTAGGTTCAAGGATGGTCAGTCATCATTCTTTAGGGAAAAACCTAGCTAGGGTGAAGAAGAAATATCTTCCCTGCCCCCCCATAATAATGCTCAATTAGATGTATTATGGTGGGGGAAGTGAACCCAGGATACAAGCACGCAAACTCGTATTACTATAAGAAGCACCTAGCTCAGATGCAGGCAAACTTTTTGGCCTGAGGGCCACATCGGGTTTTGAAAATTGTATGGCGGGACGGTTAGGGGAGGGGAGGGGAGGGGGGGGGTGGGGGGGGGGGGCCTGCCCCCCCCCCCCCCCCCCCATCCACCCCCCCCCGGGCCCCCTCCCCCATCCACCCCCCCCCCAGTTCCGTGATGGCCCCCCCTGGACCTCTGCCCCATCCACTCCCCCCCACTCCATGTCCCCTGACCGTCCCCAAAACTCCCACCCCTGACTGCCCACCCGCCACCCCATCCAACCCCTCCTCTCCTTCCTGACGGCCCCCCCGGGGGCTCCTGCCCCATCCAACCACCCCTTCTCCCTGTCCCCTGACTGCCCCCGGAACCCCTGCCCCTGACTGCCCCCCGACTTCCCATCCAACCCCTCCTCTTCTTCCTGACTGCCCCCCCCGGGATTCCTGCTCCCATTCAACCCCCCCTGTTCCATGCCTTCTGACCACCCTGAACCCTATCCACACCCCCACTCCCTGACCACCACCCCGAACTCCCCTGCCCTCTATCCAACCCCCTGCTCCCTGTCCCTTACCATGCTGCCTGGAGCACTGGTGTCTGGCGGCTCTACAGCCGCACCGCCCGTCTGGAGCCAGCCACGCCACCGCGCAGCACAGAGCAACGGGGCAGGCCGGGCTCTGCAGCTGCGCTGCCCCAGGAGCTCACAGCCCCGCTGCCCACAGCATTGTGCCGGCAGCAGCGTAAGCTGAGGCTACGGGGGAGGGGGAACAGTGGAAGAGGGGCCAGGGGCTAGCCTCCCAGGCCAGGAACTCAGGGGCCGGGCAGGAGGGTCCCACAGGCCGGATGTGGCCCTCGGGCCATAGTTTGCCCTCCTCTGACCTAGCTGGATAAATATTAACATTCAGAGTTAGACTAGTTACTTTTGTCTTCAGTGTTACCATCCTCTGAAATATTTAGCATTGCCCCTGTCAGACAGAGGATAGTGGACAAGATGCATCTTTTGTCTGTTTTGTTATGACAGTTACTGTGTTCTTGAAATGCAGATGTATTATATGTATATGCTTGTATAGACATGAGAGATATAGAAAGACAGTCCAAGCACACAGATAAAGGACTAGACTCTGCTACAAACTGTCTGCACAGGGGGCTTGTGTTGGGCTAGACAAGAGGGATTCTTCTTGAAAAGCAACATTAAAGGATTATGTCCACATTTGTCATCGACTCTGTGGCTTCCATTGACATGAAATGAACCAAGACCATCCCTCCAAAGAAAGATTTTAGAAGGCAGTGGTTCACTAGATGTTCCATGAATTGGATGCTTTCTCCACATTCACATATTGGGCTGTCCTTCATTTTTCATTTGTGTAGCCAGGTAATTGTAATGCCTGTGTGAGGTTTTTATGTAGTTCACCATGATCCGTATTTTAAGTGGCATGGTGAGGCCTGGTGGTTGGTCTTTAGGATCTGTGATCCAGTCTTGATTCTTGATCCCACTATTTTCTGACAGCCTCCACCACTTTTGTCTTTTGGTAACAGGCCTAAGGTTTTGAGAGTTTTGGCCATTAAGCAGAAGGGGTTCCTGGATTTAAGGAGGCATCTTCGGGCTTGGTGGGGGCAGGGGGCTCGGATTGGAGATCTTCATAGATGGGCAAGTTTGGGTTCATTATCATGCAGTTATATTCTTTCTATCTTGCATCTGTGAAGGAATGGTGATAAAATATTTGTGAGGACAGGCAGACAGATTGTCAGAGTTGACGTTAGCAGTCCTGTGATAAATCTCATAGCAGTGTTCAATTGTGTGATAACAAGTTTTATATGTATGCTATCTGCCCATACTAACACATGGTATTCAACTGCTGAGAAGACCAGGGCCAAGGTGTCTGTCTTCAAGTTGTGAGCATCTGCTCCCCAACTGGCCCCAGCTAATTTTGTGGATAAAAAATAATTTTTATTTTGGGGAAGGAAATGGCAATCTTCATGTGGTTCTCCCTGGTAAGTGCTTCAGCAAGACCAGTGCCATCAACATGGTCACTGAACATTGACCGGCAGTCTTGAAATCTAAAAAGCAGTGCCAGCAACAAAGAGGTTAAAGAACAGCTCTGGGGTCAGGTGGCCATCTGGGGTTGGAGGAGGAGCCTTAAAAGGAGCCCCAACTCAGAGGGCCCTAGGGAGGTGGACAGACTTCTCATTCTCAGTTCCCAGAGAGGAGCACAGCAGACTGCCTAGGTGCTTGTGAGCACAAAGCAGTAGGACAGATAACTGAAGGATCCTGCTAGGACATAAGGGCTGGTGCTGCTTTTTATTTCTGTTAATTTTGTTTTCCATTGCTATGTGGGGAATTGGGAACAGGGCCTTAACCTCAGAGCAGACCCCTGCTAAGGAGATGAGCCCTCCTGAGAAAGAAGCAAGAGGTCTGGAAAGATAAGTCTTAACTGCTTGCTATGAGGGTCCCTGAGCTGGAACCCAGGGCAGAGGGAGTGATGGACTAGGTTCTTCTACAGACCCACTGTGCAGACCAGCTTGAACACGCTGGACAAAAATGGTTGGAAGGCCTACTGGGTATCGGCCTAGGCTGCTGACCTGATGTAAGGTCCTGGGACTATTGAGTTAAAACCCTGGCTTACCCCAAAAGGGACTGGCTGGAGGGCTGAGTCACAAGGTGATTTGGCCACCAGTGGACCTAGATGGCCAGAGTTCAGAGAGAAAAAACGCTGTGACACCACTGAGACCCGGTATGCCTGGGGCAACTCTAACTGAAAATGCCAAGTTCAGGGCAGGCTGCTAAAGGGGGAGCAGATAGTCCCAAAACTGGTGGTTACCACTGAAGTTAAACTCACCAACCAGTCACAAACTCTGCTTCTGATTCCCCACACTGGTTATCAAGAAGCTAAAAAAAGAAATCACACAGCCTCCTTTATTCCATTCCAGTTCTCTGGCTCCCAGTCAGCAGCTAAATCCAGTACAGTGAGAAGTTATTTAAAAACTCTGTTCACTATACACAATGTTCTTCTGACCCCAAAGGGTCAGTCACGTTACCAGGTCAATATTAGTTTGTGTCTTACCCAAAATACCACGCTGCCAGACAATCCTTTAGTGTCTAAAACTAAAGGATTATTATAAAGGGAAAAAAAAGAAGAGAGTAGAGTGCTTAAATGGTAAAGCAATCAGATACATACAGAAGTCCATATATCAGGTTCTTAGCAGAGTTGCTGGCTTGAAATTCTCTCTGGAACACATCCAAAGCTTGGATGGGTCATTCAGTCCTTTGTTCAGAGCTTCCTTTGTAGAAAGTTACTCCAGTGGTAAGAAGCAAGAATAAAGACAAAATGGAGATGATGCAGCTGCCCTTAATATTCCTTTTGCCACATGGCTTGTACTTCCTGTGTCCCAAATGCAAGCTTCACAGCACATGGCATGGAAAAACCTTGGAGTCCCCTGCCCACAGGGATGCCCCTACAAAGCCCTGCTGACTCATAAGGTATAGCCCCTGGCTTCTTTCAATGGGTTCTTTGTACAGCTGATGACTCTTGATGGGCCATCGAACAGGCTAGCTAGTGCTGATGCCAATCTGTCTGGGGGTGTCACCCAGATACACAGCACAAGTTTTGAAATACAGATATACATATCTATAACTCACAATACAAAGGTGATATAAATATATAAACCAGATTATTGTACTTGGCAAATCATAACATTTTCACAGATACCTTACATGCCATATCTGGTCAGATTCCTTGCATTTATAATATTGGTATTAATAATATCATGAAGTGTCTCCCATATTTCATACAGCGTTACAACCACACCTAGCTGCAAGGTAGCACATCATCTGGTGAGTCACTTTGTCACATTGCCAAAGCATCCAAATCGCTATCTGGAGATTCCCTAGTGTCATAGATAGGGCCCTACCAAATTCACAGTCCATTTTGGTCAATTTCACGGTCATAGGATTTAAAAAATAATAAATTACATGATTTTAGCTATTTAAATCTGAAATTTCAGTGTTGTAATTGTAGGGGTATTGACCCAAAAAGGATTGGGGGGGGTCACAAGATTATTTTAGGGGGGGGTTGTGGTACTGCTACCCTTACTTCTGAGCTGCTGCTAGCATTGCCTTCAGAACTGGGCAGCTGGAGAATGGCGGCTGCTGGCCAGGAGCCCAGCTCTGAAGGCAGAGCTGCTGCCGCAGCAGCGCAGAAGTAAGGATGGCATGGTATGGTATTGCCACCCTTACTTCTGCACTGTTGCTTGCAGAGCTAGGCCTTCAGTCAGCAGCTGCCACTCTCTGGACACCCAGCTCTGAAGGCAGCAGCGCAGAAGTAAGGGTGGCATTGTATGGTATTGCCACCCTTACTTCTGCACTGCTGCAGGTGGAGCGCTGCCTTCAGAGCTAGACAAGGGTGGCAATACCGTGAAACCCCTCCCCCCCCAAAATAACCTCGCAACCCCCCCCACACACACAACTCCATTTTGGGTCAGAACCCCCAATTTGAGAAACACTGGTTTCCCCTTTGAAATCTGTGAAGTATATGGTAAAAGCACACAAAAGACCAGATTTCACTGGGGGAGACTAGATTTCACAGTCTGTGATGCATTTTTCAAGGCCGTGAATTTGGTAGGGCCCTAATCATAGAGCTTGCTATGCTGACTGTAGTCTACACATCCCTGTAGCCCTGGCTACCAATCACTAGAAATCTCTAATTTGTATATGGTCCCTTAGAGCCTATATCTAACTATCATACTATAAAATTTGTAGGTTTAAAGTATGCCAAATATGCACAGAATGAGCCTCAAAATCAGTGATCCACAACCATTTGATGACAGGTTTCAGAGTAGCAGCCGTGTTAGTCTGTATCCGCAAAAAGAACAGGAGTACTTGTGGCACCTTAGAGACAAACAAATTTATTTGAGCATAAGCTTTTGTGGGCTATAGCCCACTTCTTCGGATGCATAGAATGGAACATATATTGAGGAGATATATATACACATACAGAGAGCATAAAAAGGTGGGAGTTGTCTTACCAACTCTGAGAGGCCAATTAAGTTAGAGAAAGAAACTTTTGAAGTGATAATCAAGATAGCTCAGTACAGACAGTTTGATAAAAGGTGTGAGAATACTTACATGGATACCATTTGATGGACACAGCTAGCTCTTCACTTTTTATCATGTAACTTCATAACAAGCAAATGATCAAGACAGAAAAGTATGTTCTAAAAATGGAATAATTTATATATCAACAGTATGGTGTGACTAAACCACAAATAAAATGTCATCACTTAGAGTTGATAAAGAAGGCATATTCGCTATCCTCCTATGAGCTGTTCTGTTTCTATAGCACAGTGCATGCTATAAATATTGACGTGATCACTTTTTAATTTATACAAGATACAATTTTTTTATGTTTGAATGTAAAATTAGTTTAATCTGTCAAATAACAGATTTTCCTTCTATTGTGACTACCGATGCATTATTGTACTGGGGATTGCACTAGCCCTAAAAAGGCAAAGAAATTATACAGTTTTAAAAATAATAAAAATGTACAAGAAAAAGAATGAGCATCTAGGGATAGGTAGGTAAATATTAAAATACAATCACAGTTCATACGATCTCTTAAAAAATTAGGTATGAAGAAAATTATATTGCTTATTCCAAAACCAAATTTAACTCTGTCCCTGTATTTCCCACCCAGCCTCATCCTATAGACCTGAAATTCTTATCCTAATTCATATTTTCAATATAGGCTACAAACTATTATACACAATCCATACACCCAACCACAGTCTATCCTTCAGTTTACCCTCTCATTTTTAGAAACACCGACATCTTGCTTATTACCCTCATTATATATATCATAAACTTGATTACATTGTACTCTCCATGCCCAGCCCAGAGGCAAGCTCTTATATCCCCTGCATCCAGTATGGTTAATTTTTTTCTTCGTTTGTATTGTGATAGAATCCAAGGACCTAATCAGGACTGGGGCCTTATGCTAGGCTCTTGTACAAACACACAGGAAACATGGTTCCTGTCATGAATAGCTTATAAATCAGAAAAAACAAACCACCTCATCTGTCCTACTTAACTAGATTGGAAATTCCATTACACATTTGCATGTCACCCTTCCCTTATGAATCAGAGACCTCACTACAGATACTATATGTCTACCTTCATCCAATCTATTCTGCGCATACAAGTCACTGGCCTCAGTAAGTCTCTCATCAAACCTGGCCAGTATTGCCATAAATGAGGCTTATTTATCATAGAGGAAAGAATGAAGTACATACATCTGCAGAATGTATTCCACTTTTGTGGTCAATAATATAAAAATGTTCTAAAATTGTGGTTATGTTATCATATAATGCTCTTCTTGTTAGAGGGATAGTAAACAGCTTTTCAGGGACAGAGTTAAGGTTATTTTTGGAATATTCAATAATATATGACGCATTACGTGTGTATATATGTATATGTAAAAGATTTAGGAGCTGTGCAAAGTCTCTTGTTCCCCTGGAGCTCACACTGTTTTCTGGATGTCATGAGTTCACAGAGACTCTATTTCATCCTGCTTCTTATCTTGCTGTGCTTTGAAGCTCTGTATTTTCTATGGGTCTTCAGTTTCCCCTGCCTTGCACTACTCAGCAGAACTTAGAAGTGTGCCACTGAGCTCTCATTTCTCCCTGTCCCTCAAAGATCTAAAGTGAACAGTAGGTCACACTTACTTTATGAAGCATCGACTCTACCAAATTATAAGCCCATTTTTGTAACTGATTTTTTATTAATTAGCCTGCACCCTAAATTGTATTATTATCACTCATATGTATGTATAATTTGAAGGTTTACAATAAAGCTGTTTTTCAGCTAGACTCCAGGTAGAACCAAAAACACGAGACACTGAGTAAAATTTCAAGAATGTCGTTTTTATGTATCCTCATTTAGGAATGGTTTGATCAATTACCTTCTTGCTTTCCAAAAAAAATTGTAGTGTACCCTGAAAGTAATCACAAAAAATACTTTTGCTGGAGCTGCTTCTCAGTGACTCCATATTATAGGTAAATGTTATGATCTGTACTTCAGAAACAGCTTGGCCAATTTTCTTCATTTGTTCTAGAATAAGAAGCAGATAAGAGCCATGTTATGCTGAATCTGTTGCTTCAAACAGTACAATTGTTAAATTAAGTACACAAACCTGCAAATTGAAAACTAAAGATTCCTAAATGAACACTGGGTCATTTAAGAAGTGGTTAATTTATTTATATAACCTTTTCCATTTTTATTTTTTAAAGTTTGAATGTGTTTGGATAAAGTAGTTATGGACAAGTAGCAGCAGGAGAAAGGGGACTCTGTATTAAAGGAAACTGCGGTGATAAGCTAAAACAGCCAAATAATGTAAATTCTGAGATGAGCCTATGAGGATCTTGTTCCTCAGGAAAAATTCCTTCAGTTTTTCTGATGATGTTGACCCCTAATCCCATTCCCCCTTTATTGCCTTTTGTGTGACCTCATTAGCTGTATATCAATAATCTTTCTTATCTAAAACTACTGACCACCGTGTCTTGTCCTGTGTGTGTTTGTTGTGTCTTATTCAGAGCCTGTTCCTGAGAGGTGCTGAGGACAAAGTCAAAAGGAATTGTAAGTTCTCATCTTATCTCCGGATGCTCTTACAGCCCCAGCCAACAAGACTGCTGGCGCTAGGCATAACCAGACTAAGCAATTGCTTAGGGCCCAGAGCAACTCAATGAACCCCCTTTTTGCCTTTTTAGTATGTGTTGTGTGTGGGGAGACCACCCCCTCAAATAGTCCTGCTTACGGTCCCCAATGGGCTGGCACTGCCTCTGGTCTAGAAACCCTTACTCAGGTGAGAAGTCCTCACTTATGCATATGAGTAAGGGTTCACAAAAACAGGTCCTTAGATTGGAAAAATCATTGGGGCAAGAAACATGTTTGCAATATGCCATGTAGATTTATCATAGAAATAATGTATACATTATTTCTAATACTGTATTCCTTATCCAGGTAATATCACATTCAGGAAAGGTATACAAGTCAGTTGATTTTTACAGTTCTCATGTGAAAAGAATCATGAAAGTTCGGGAACAATAGGTCCCTAATAGTACTAATGTCTCGTTCCCAGCCACTGTGACCACTGCTAGCTGGTGACAGTTTTACCATGACAGTAGTACAGGGTTCTAAATGGACTCTTTAGTTTCTCTTTCAAAACTATAAACAAAAAAAGTAATTTTAACACACAAACCATACATTTTACAGTTAACTAAAGTGTACTTCAGAAGCATAAAAGTGAAAGACTACTAATTAGAATAATTCTCTTTATTTTGATAGCAGCAAACTTATCAAATCACAGCAAATTTATTTATTAAATCACGGTAGTCAAGAAGACTCAATTTCATCCTCAGCTGAAGTTATAGGCTAAACATGACAGACGTATTTGACTCATTGTTGATCTCTGTTGTGAGAGTATCAAGCGATGGAAACAAAACTCCTCTCTGCAGATGCCACTGTTACAGAAATTGTGAGAAGAATCCCAAATCAATGTTATTATGTGGAGATAATACGACTTCCTCAGAAAACATCCAACATCTATTGCCCATGATTATGAAGCAATCATGCTGATCATGGCAACAACTGCAATGCTTGCAAAAGCTCCTGTGTCTAACTGAGTTTCTGCCATTCAAATCAGCTGTAATTCTTTAGTGTTCTTGTTCCCATGGCTTTTAATACTTTATTTAAAAGTCACAGAGAGATTGTAAGTGGCTGTCAGTCCTTGAAACTTAATATCTTCTTGTGAGAAACAGTATATTGCTGTATCCACCACTGCATAACAAGTCACAATTCTAATTTCTTATTAGGGACTCGATTATTTTTCATCCTTATACTGGATACAATAAAGATAATACATCATCTCAATTATTAATTCTCTAGATTGATCTCTAGTTTCAATCTATTATCATTGTCTTCCACTGAGTATAACTATATTTAGATTTACCATTAACTGTGCTTCACTCACTCACTTTAACTCTTAGAACACCTTCATAGCAATTATATATCTTGTCAAAGGATCTAAAAATTAATCATCATAATACTCCTGTGAAGTGGGTGAATATCATTGTTACTAAAGTAGAGTGAATAACTCACAACAAATAATATATCTGATTAACTTAGTGTCCATTTATGATTGTGCAATATCCTTGACTTTCCTTACATTTTTTCAAAAGTGCCAGTGTGCTAGGTGCCTAAGACAGAAATAGTATAAACAATGTTAGACAAATCTTTGTTATTTTCTTTAATTCAGTACTATACTGAAATTTTCTGTGATTATTTGCTATATTATTATTTTTATGGCAAAAGAAAGTATCACCTCATTTGAGTATTTTTGCTTATGTAATGATTACATCAATAGTTACCCTATTCTCTTTCCTCTCCTCTGTCACAGAACCATGACATTTTAACTGGTACCCTAAAAACAAAAAAACAATCCACCCACCCAACACCCTCTGATGGGAACTTAGATGTTGTATCCAACAGGAGACGAGGCTAAGTGAATACCAGAAAATGTTTTAAGGCATTTCTCCAATGTTGGCTTTCACTCTGAATTCTTAACAGCTTTCCTTGATCCGTAGTGCTTATGTATCTCAGTCATGTTTCTCACTTGAACTATGCTTGCATATTTTCAAGACGAGTACACTATCATGTTTCTTGACTTTGCATTGACATATTTTGCCAGTTCCTGTATCAGAGGGGAATGAAAAAGGAAAGCAAAACAAAGGGAGCATCATCTCATTTTGAAAACAAAAAATATTTTCTTTTAAGAAAATCACCATTTGCAACTTATACGGTTAATAATGGATAGAAAACAACTTTATAATAAGCTGTGTGGCAAACCCAGGACAAACAGCTACAAAGGGGGTGGGGTGGTAAGTAATCAGTCCCAGGGGATTAAAAAGGCCTCTCCCAAGCCACTGAAGAGAGAGAACTATGGGGAAATAAGGTTCAGCTGGGCAAGGAGTTACTAGGGAACTAATTAGGTTCAGCTGGCTCCAACTGCTTGGGACCTTTTTAAACCCTCCCTGGCGGGGGGGGAGAGAGTGAGAGAACCAGGGAAGCTGACAGTAAGTTAGGAGCAACAAGGCTCTGAACTCATCCAGCAAGGAAGGCCGCACTCTGTCCCCAGAAGGGAAGACAAACAAGCACAAGGGACTGACTGAGGGAAGGAATAGCCAGCCCCTGTGCTACCTACAGGGTTTTGCTTTGCCCAAGCCTGGGTCTCCAAGGCTAAAAAGGACTGAGCCTGCCAAGGAGAAGGAGGCACTTTGCCACACATGGTGTCAGGGGTGGGATGCAGTGAGGCGCTGTGGCAAGCCATCTCAGGGCAAGATAAATCACCAAACAAACAAAAAAACAAAAAACAAAAAAATGGAGGATGTAGTGAAGGCATTGATTCAGGCCACTGCGGCCCAACAAGAGGCTACCAGAGTACGGATGATGGCCCAGCAAGAGTCAGTATGGGTCCAATAGGAGACAAACCAATTGCTGATGAGCCAGGCGGCCCAAGATCGAGCCACCCTGAATGAAGTCGTAAACCAGTTGAAAGCCCTGACCACGCTGACGCATGGGCCCCAGAGGACCCGGCTGCTACGCGCAAGGAACTATTTACAGAAGATGACAACGGATGACGATATAGAGACTTATCTCCTTGCATTCCAGAGGACAGCACTGCCGGAGGCCTGGCCCCAAGACCAGTGGGCAGGCATCCTGGCTCCATTTCTGTGTGGGGAGACTCAGAAGGCCTATTTCGATATGACCACAGAAGCAGCTATGGATTACCCCCAGCTGAAGGCGGAAATCTTGGCGAGGTCAGGGGTGACGCCGGCCATAAGGGCCCAGCGCTTCCATGAGTGGAAGTACCAGGACGACAAAGCACCAAGGTCCCAACTATTTGACTTGATCCACCTCGCCTGGAAGTGGCTCCACCCTGAGACCCATGGGTTGGAGAAGGTAGTGGAAATCCTGGTGTTGGACAGGTACATGAGGGGGTTGCCGCCGGGCGTACGAGGGTGGGTCCACCAAAATGATCCCTCCTCATATGATGAACTAGTTGCCGTAGTAGAGAGACACTTAGCAGCCCAAGAACTTTCTTGGACCATCGGGGAAGGAAGGTGCCAGAATCAGAGACCAGTCTCTGCACCGAGGCCCCGGTTTGCCCTAGTGCCAGGCCAGACAATGGAGGGGAGGAAGGAGGCAGAAGAGCAGCCAGCGGTCCTGGAGAGACTTGAGGACTGAGGGAGAAAGACTCGGGAGACAAAGCCCAGCAGCCCGAAAAATAGGGGGCTGCCCCGAGCAGGCTACCGATGTTATGCCTGTGGCGAATTGGGGCATATCGCTGCCCAATGCCCGAATCTGGGAGAGCCTATGCAATGCGAACTGGGAGATATAGGGGGACCTTGTGATCTAATAAGTCTAGTCGGGGTTGCGATGGTCCCTCATAGATACACTAGGCCAGTTAGGATGAATGGTATAAAGACCACAGCCTTAGTAGACTCGGGAAGTGCAATCACGTTAGTCTCGGGGAAGCTGGTCGGGCAGGACCAACTATCCTGGGCCAAACGCTCGGGAATATCCTGTGTGCATGGGGATGTCAACTATAATCCAACCATCCCCGTAAAAATAGACGTTCTCGGAAACCCCACTAGGTTGATGGTGGGAGTAGTTCCAAAACTCCCCTACCCTGTCCTTATCGGACGAGACTTCCCGGGGTTTGATAGCCTACTCCCCGGGGAGGAGGTAGAAGAAAATAATGACCCTGGGACTCAGGGTGTGGCCCAGATCGTTAACCCTCCCCCGGCCTTCCATGAATTTAGCCAGGATTTGTTCTCCCAGCTGGGGAAGTCCAGGAAGACTAGGAGGGAACGGAGGGCGGATAAAAGGAGGGGGATGAGGGTCCTGACCCAGTGCCAGAAGTCTACGCTTGTAGGGGAAAGAAGGGGCCCGACTGACAGTGGGATGGGGTCGGCGATCAATAACCCTATCGCCGGACCTGGTTCCCCAGGGGCTTTCCCCGAGGGGGAGATGGAGGTAGACTCCCCCGAGTTTGGACAGATGGGGACCGCACATGGGAATTTTGGTCAGGATCAGGCCAATGATCTGATATACCACAATATTCTCAAAGAAGTAGTCGAGGTAAATGGGGTACCCGTTGAGGGGAGAGTTAAGGGTCCGGGGCCATATTATATGATTAAAAATGACCTGCTATACAGAGTAGTCCAGGTCCAAGAGCAAGTCATACAACAACTCTTGATCCCACGGAAGCATCAAAGAGCCGTAATGGATCTGGCCCACAGCCATCTGTTCAGGGGCCATCTAGGGGTAGATAAGACCCTGGATCGAATTCTACAGAGGGTTTTTTGACCTGGCATTTTTGCAGCGGTCAGGCGATATTGCACATCCTGTCCGGAATGCCAGATACATGGGCCCGACCACACTTAAGGGCCCCTCTGGTACCTCTGCCAATTATCGAGGTCCCATTTGAGCGTATAGCTATGGACATAGTAGGGCCACTGGAAAAGTCAGCCCGGGGCCATCACTACATTCGGGTAGTACTAGATTATGCCACCTGATACCCCGAGGCCATACCCCTACGGAATACCACGTCCAAGACCATAGCCAAAGAATTAGTCCAGATTTTTTCCAGAGTAGGAATACCTAAGGAGATCCTGACGGACCAAGGGACCCCCTTTGTGTCTAAGCTGATGAAGGACCTATGTACAATGCTCCATATACGGACCCTTAGAACATCGGTCTACCATCCCCAGACCGATGGCCTGGTCGAATGCTTTAATAGGACATTGAAGCACCTGTTACAGAAAGTGATTAGTCGTGACGGGAAAGACTGGGACGCCCTGCTGCCTTACTTGCTGTTTGTTGTACGGGAGGTTCCTCAGGCTTCCACTGGATTCTCCCTCTTCGAGCTGTTATATGGTCGCCACCCCAGGGGCATACTGGACCTGGCTAAAGAAGACTGGGAAGAACAGTCGAACCGTGGGAGAAACGTGGTCAAACATGTCCTGCAGATGAAAGACAGAATAGCCCAAGTCGCCCCCCTTGTGCGCGAACACATGGAGAAGGCCCAAGGGGCACAACGGACAAACTACAATCAACAAGCAATGACCCGGAAGTTCCAGGTTGGGGACCGGGTGATGGTGCTCATACCCACAGCCGAGAGCAAGCTCCTGGCCAGGTGGCAGGGGCCATACGAGGTAATAGAAGCGGTAGGAGAAGTCGACTATAAGGTCCGACAGCCGGGCCGCTGGAAGCTGGAGCAGATCTACCATATAAATCTGCTGAAACCTTAGCAGGATAGAGAAGCTCCGGTGATGGCGCCCCCAGTGCAACCCCCTAAAAGCAACCAGCCTGACCTGGTGGGGATATCCCCGGAGTTGACTCCGGAACAATGTTCAGAAGTGATCAGCCTGATTGAACGCAACCAGGATGTGTTCTCTGAAAAGCAGGGCAGGACTACGGAGGTTCACCATCACATCCTCACGGAGCCTGGAGTGAAGGTGAGCGTTAAGCCATACCGGATCCCAGAGGCCAAGAGAGAAGAGATTAAGACAGAGGTCAGGAAAATGCTGGCCTTAGGAGTCATTGAAGAATCTCATAGCCAATGGTCCAGTCCCGTGGTTTTAGTGCCTAAGCCGGACGGCAGTATGAGGTTCTGCAATGACTTCCGTAAAGTCAATGAGGTGTCCCAATTTGATGCCTACCCTATACCCAGGATAGATGAGCTGATTGACAGATTGGGAAAGGCACGGTTTATATGTACTTTGACCTTACCAAGGGCTATTGGCAGTTCCCCCTGGCCAAGGCCAACAAGGAGAAGACAGCCTTTGCGACTCCAGACGGACTATATCAGTACACTGTTCTCCCCTTTGGGTTGCATGGGGCCCCCGCTACTTTCCAACGGCTAATGGACAAACTATTGCGACCCCATGGACAATACGCAGCAGCCTATCATCATATATAGCCCCGACTGGGAGACGCATGTAGAGAGGTGGAAGCGGTCCTGGACACCCTGAGGAAGGCAGGGCTGACTGCCAATCCCTCCAAATGTTCGATCGGGTTAGCTGAGGCCAAGTACCTTGGGTATATAGTGGGGAGGGGCGTGGTGAAGCCCCAGCTCAACCAGTTAGAAGCTATACAGAAGTTGCCCCGACCCCTCTGGAAGAAACAGGTCAGAGCATTCCTGGGACTAGTGGGGTACTATAGGCGGTTCATTCCCCACTTCGCCACCAGGGCATGCCCATTAACGGACCTATCAAAAGCTCGGGGCCCTGACATAGTAAAGTGGTCTGCTGCAGCCGAAGGCGCTTTTGCGGATCTGAGGGTGGCCCTCTGCACAGACCCCATACTAGTAGCCTTAGACTGGGGGAAGGAGTTTATCCTACAAACCGATGCCTCTGAAGTAGGGCTGGGAGCGGTGCTTTCCCAAATGGTCGGAGATGATGAACACCCCGTCCTCTTCCTCAGTAGGAAGCTCCTACCTAGGGAACGGAAATACGCTGTGGTGGAGAAGGAATGCCTGGCTGTGAAATGGGCCATAGAAAGCCTCTGCTACTATCTACTTGGAAGGAGATTTACCCTTGTCACGGACCATGCCCCTTTACAGTGGATGCACCAAAACAAGGACAAAAACGCGAGAGTAACAAGATGGTTCCTGTCGCTTCAACCCTTCCACTTCACAGTATGACATAGGTCTGGAACCCAACATGGCAATGCGGATGGCCTGTCGAGAGTGCACTGCTTTCCGACCCAAGTAGCCCAACCCCGTAGTGTTGAGCAGGGGGGCGGGATATGTGGCAAACCCAGGACAAACAGCTACGGGGGGGGGATCGTAATCAGTCCCTGGGGGCTAAAAAGGCCTCTCCCAAGCCACTGAAGAGAGAGAACCATGGGGAAATAAGGTTCAGCTGGGCAAGGGGTTACTAGGGAACTAATTAGGTTCAGCTGGCTCCAACTGCTTGGGACCTTTTTAAACCCTCCCCGGCGTGGAAGAGGGGGGAGAGAGAGTGAGAGAACCAGGGAAGCTGATAGTAAGTTAGGAGCAGCAAGGCTCTGAACCCTTCCAGCAAGGAAGGCCGCACTCTGTCCCCAGAAGGGAAGACAAACAAGCACAAGGGACTGACTGAGGGAAGGAATAGCCAGCCCCTGTGCTACCTACAGGGTTTTGCTTTGCCCAAGCCTGGGTCTCCAAGGCTAAAAAGGACTGAGCCTGCCAAGGAGACGGAGGCACTTTGCCACAGCTGTCAGTGTTTGCCTGAAACACCGCCCCTTGTTAGCAGAAGTGAATCCTTCTGGGGAATGTTAAGAGGGGTCTGGTGATTCACTGAGGTAGGTGTTTCTTTACCCTACCTGAATATACAGGTGCTGTACAAGGAGCACTCTGTGGCAAGAGGATCTAAGATATAGGCTGAAGAGTTCTTGAGTAGGAACTGAGCCAGGGAGAAAATTTGAACTGAAGTGTTGTGTTGTTAGTTTCTGCATTTGAACTATACGTAGTGTGTGGACTGTGTTTAAGAACAGGTTGAGAATGGCATCTGCTCACAAACATAAATTGGAAAGTAGCGATCATTACTAGAATATACACTTTTCTGCAGACATCTCATTTTTTCTATCACTTGCTCTAATTTTGGAACAATTGGCAGGACTGCTCCATGAATAACAATCTGGCCTTATGTATATCCAACACCTGTGTTTGAGGAGGATTGAATTGAGATACATAAAAAAATCTTGGAGCCAGAAATCTAGCCATATGATTAATTGTTGATTCATTGTCACTATGGTGAAGTTCATATCCTTGTGGAGTGAACAATATGATTTGCAACCTGCAGGGTATACCTCACCTATCACTTCATGTTCTTTTTGTTTCTTTCCTCTCTTTTTCCTTTTTTGTGTGTCTTCTAGAATTACATTTTTATCTCTGGTTTGTTATTGCCAAAATTCATACTGTTATCAATTTTCCTTTAAGTTTGTCAAAGTAATGCAAACTGTACAGAAACAGTATGACAGGCAGCTTGGAGGGCCAGGCCACCTAATGGTTAGAGCACCTGGCTCTCTGCCCACTGCTTGGTCGAGGAGCCTCAGTCTTTAAGGTCAGGCAGGCTAGGAGGACCCAGGCTCTCCCTCTCCACTGGGTCCCAGCCAGAGGCTCTGTGTACATCAATCCCTGAACGGGGGAAGCCCTCCTAGCAGGGAATCAAAATCCACTGCCCTGGACTACTTCCTACCACTCTGTTCCTTTTGGGGCATGGCCCCTGTAGTCCAACTTGCTGGGCCACTTGCTTCCCATAGGCTCCTCCCTAGGGTGGCGCCTTGCCACAATCCCCGGCTCCTTCGGGCAGGGCAGCTGCAAGTTGGTGAGGACAAGCCCCACAGTGTCTCTGGGATTCACTCACTCTGTTCTCTCCAGTGCTGGGGGCTTGGTTGGGGAACCAGTGCTTGCTTCTTGTTGGCTGCCTTGGCTGGCAGGCCAATGCTCCTTCCCCTCAGGCATGGAGACAGCTAACTCCTGACTCTTTGCCAGTCAACCCCAAACTGAGCCAGGCTCTCTTCTTTTCTCCCCCATCCAGTCCTGGACGAGCTGGTCCCCAAGGCTCTTTAACCCCTGTGGTACTGGCTGGCAATTTCTCTGCTTCATCACAAACAGGTATCACTATCTATTCTTCAGAGACTGGTCATGATGTTGCCAGAAAAAATTCAGTTTTTGACTTCCATGTCATAGCTTTTTTTGGAAAAGCAAGGTGGTCTGCCATATTAGGTCAGTGTCAACACAATTACCTGTAGTACAGTACTATCCAAAGTTCAATGCTGCAGTGAGCTATAGGTGGGTGACCCCCCCTCATATCCCCAGTAACTTCAGGGGGCTGAAAACAAGCACCGATGTCCACCACTGGGAGCTCACTGGAGAAACAGGGCCATAGTCCTTAGCACTGCCCATCTCAGTGTATTGGTGTTATATGTTCCCTGTGTGATGCCCTTCTGGGTGGCTGCATTCTGTATTCACTTAAGTGGATTTCATGTAGAGCACATTAGGTTAGCCTTAGTCCCGTAGTGGCAAAAACACAGATGATGTTAGCAAGGTATGCACCAGAAAGAAAAGGTCATACTCTTCTAGTCAGATGCAGACAGCAAAATTTCTTTTTGGCTACAGCTGCTGTTGGGTCTTTCTAAAGCAGCCCTTGATTGATCTAAAAAAATCCTCCAAGACTTTGAGGGCTTGTCTTCCTGTACAGCAGTACAGTGGTGCAGCTGCACCAGTGCAGCTGTGTCACTGGAGTGCTTTAGTGAAAACACTGCTACGCTGACAGGAAAGCTTCTCTCATCAGCATAGTTAATTCACCTCCCTGAGAGGCAGTAGCTATTGATGCGGGAAGCTCTCCCTTCAACATAGTACTGTCTACACAGGGGGATAGGTCAGTATAATTATATTACTTAGGGGTGTGGATTTTTCACATCCCTGAGTGATGCAGTTATACTGATATATGTCTGTAGTGGAGACCAGGCCTGAATGTGAGTCCCAAATGAGTGTTGCAGATATCAGCTTGGAAACTCTTTGGATTGCTTCCCCCAACTCTTCAATGTCACTATATGCTGGGTATCAGAATCCTGGGGGAAAAAATGAGAATAGAATATGTTTTAAAATGCCAAATTCTGTCCTTTGGTATACACAGTTTGGCCCTAAGTATCAAACAATAATTGTGCAGTTTTAGAAACTAACACCAGCCAAACATTTTTATAAGACTCTTCTATTGCAAAAATATAAATCATGTCCATGTCTAAGACTGTTTCTTGATGTCCCATAAAGTACTCAACGATTGTTCAGATGTTTCTTACTACACAAAATAAGCATGTTTATCATTTTAGTATGATCATCATGATTCTTCCATCATTTGAAGCCTGTGTAGTGAACCAGTTAGTAGCCTAAAGAAAAGAACTATTACCATGTGAGCTGAATAATAAAGATGCTTTGGTACAGTGCTCCTATTTAAGATTGTGAGTATTACTATCTTATTTTTATTTGACTGGGTGAACATAAAATTAAAGTGTACTCTTGTGCCATGTGGCTCACTTATGTTTCTTGCTATGTTTCTCTTGAAAATAGCAATGGACTTAATAATATCAAGTATTTTCAGATTATATTTATGCTTGTGTTTTCATGTGATTCTTGTTTTTAATCATATAACTGCAGGTAATCACAGAGTACACTACAACAACAAAAAATCAGTTCTTGTGATGCTAAATTTACTTACTGAATTCTGATACACTGGTATTGGAAACTACTTACTGCTATTTACTTCAGAGGGGTGCAGTGAGGATTTGGCAATGTATGTAAAGAACTTTGAAAAATAAATGCTATATAAAATTGCTAAGTGTTATATCTGTTATGCTCTATACCTTCACTCTTACCACTATCTGCTGTAATCCCATTAGATCTCATAAAATCAGGTTTCGGTATGATTAGTACCTGGAGTGGAGATGTCCACTTTTTTGTCTCATTTACCTGTTATTTCATGTCTTTTAGACTTTAAGATCTTTAGGACAGGTATTGCCACTTATTTGTACAGTGTTTAGCACAATGGGGCCCTAATCTGGTTAGCCTCTAGGCACTACCACAAGCTAGATATTTATGAATAGTAATAATTAAGAAGAACACATATGATAGTGGAGACACGAGAGGTGATACTCTTGGTTGTGCCTTCAACAGATAAGAAAACACTACACACAACACATTATTCTTCCTCTCTCTGTAGTGCAATATGTTTAATATGACCTCATATTTCACTCACAAACATAAGGCACCATACGTTTAACCCATAGGTCAGTGTGATGAGTATTTGCTAATGCTCCTGAGGTCATCATTAAGGTTATAGTATTAACATGTGTGTTTCCTTGCCTGGAAAGGCATTCAACCCAGCTAAAAGTGTCAAATCATTATCAGATATTCAGCAAGTTAACTACAAAGAATATGTATCTGGAGGAATAGAATACAAAGCTACAGTGGATGTATCTGGTGGTGGTTCTTGTGGTGTTAAGCAAGCAGTTAGCAAGAGAGATTCTTCAACCATCTTAAGAAGGCAAGCAGTCATCCTCAGCAACTCCATATTAAGGAGAATGGACAGAGAATTCAGCAAAGGTTTCAGGACGGGGTGCTGTCCACTTGGCATGAATATACTGCTCTGCTCTGACCACTAGGCCTGGTTCTTGCTCCAATCATTAGGCTAGGCTGCCCACATCCTGGTTCAGAACTCACCATTACTTGTTTTAGAATTATGAATAAGTCCTAACCACTGAATGCATGTGGACCAATATGCTAACTAACAAAGTCCAGGAGAGGGTACTGGTGGGGGGGGGGTTGTTATAGACCACTGAATTAAATCGGAAGCATAATGAGTTCCTCCTTAAGTGCCTGTCTTATGTGTGGAAAGAGGAATTGTGGTGTTCTGAGGGACTTCAGTTTGGGAGACACATGCTGGAGATTTCATGCAGCCAGTAGTAAAACATTCAGAGTTTCTAAAAATGATCTATAATTTTAATATAAAAGGTATTGTACCCAGATGAGGTAATTCTATTTTGGACATCATTAATTCATCTTGATCTATTATAATCACTGGACTGGAAGTTGGTGGTTCCCTAATCATGACCTGATTACAGGCAAACAGAGAACAGTCTTAAGCAGTAATATACATTGGTGCTCCAGAATGGCTCATTTCCCAAAGCTGAGGAAAATTAAGAGCAAAACTGGGAAGACAAATTTAGACAGAAAAATATGAATGAAAATTAGGAGGTCTTTTAAGAAGAGCTTATTAGATATCCAAAAAGCCACAATTCCACAATCAAGAATAAGGAAAATTTTGGCTAACAGCCTATCCTGGTTTGCTAGTGTAGTGAAGGCAGCAGTATATAACAAATGGAAAAATAGGGGAAATAAATAGCCATCAAGATAAACTAGAAGTTATGAAAGACAGAAAATTGAAAAGAGAAGCTAAAGACATCAGGGGAAAAGCCATGGCTGACAGGACTAAGCATATTTAGGAACAAAAGAGAACCTAGCAATGAGAGAGGCTCATTACTAGATGGACATGGAAAAATTGTTTATAATGATCCAGAAAACATAAGTGTTCAATAAATATTTCTGTTTGGTATTTGGAAAAAGCAAAATGGTGTCCTGGTATCACATGAGGATGCTGAAGTACTTTCTAATCCATTAGTAATGAAGGAAGAGATAAATCAACATCTACTAGGTGTAAACATTTTTATATCAGTAGTTCAAGATAGCTTCCACTCAAGAGTCCTAAAAGAACTCTCAAAGAAGCTCTCTGGTCTGCTGATTTTAATTTTTAATAAATATTGGTATACCAGAGAAGTTCCAGAAGACTAGAAGCATGCTAATGTTGTGCCAATATTCAGAAAGGGCAAGGAAAAAGACCTGGGTAACTGGAGGATGGTAAAATAATGAAAAAGCTGTTTGGGGGTTCAACTGATAAAGAATTAAAGGATAGGAATATAATTAATGCCAATCAATAATGACTTAATACCATACAATATTCTTATTAAAAAATTAGTACTATGAAATATCAAATTAATGTCAAAAAGTAGTAATCAATGAAAGGGGGTGTTTCTAGTAGGTTCTGCAAGGATGGGTACTAGGCCTGATGCTAGCCAACATTTTCATCAACAATCTGGACATAAACATATTGCTAATAAAATCTGTGGATGACGAATGGTGAATAATGATGAAGACAGGGCAGCATGATCTTGGTAAGCTGGGCTCATTCAAACAAAATGCATTTTGATACAGGCAAATGCAAAGTTATACATGTCAGATCAAGGAACTCAGACCATACCAACAGAATGGGGACTGTATACTGGAAAGCAGTGAATCTAAAAAGGTTTCAGCTGGAAAGCAGTGAATCTAAAAAGGATTTAGGGGTCATAGTGGACAAGCAACCCAACATGAGTTCCCAGTGCAATACTGTAGCAAATGCAATCTTTAGATATACATATGTACAGTGCTATCTTTAGATATATAGAGAGCTAATGCAATGCTTAGATATATATACAGGGGAGCAGCATGAAAAAGTAGGGAGCTGATTTTTACCTCTGTATACAGCATGGGTGAGACTGACAATACCATTCTGAGTCCAGTTCTCATGTCAACACTTTAAAAGGATGTCGAAAAATTGGAGAAGGGGCAGGAAATAGCCATAAAATGATTCAAGGGCTGGAGAAAATGCCTTACAGTGCCTTAAAGAGTACAATCATTTTAGCTGATCAAAAATAAGATTGAGAAATTACTTGATTAATGTATAAGCAGCTGCATGGGGAGACTGGATACCAAAAATGTCTTTAAAAGGCATAACAAGAACCAATGGCTGGAAACTGAAGCCAGATAAATTCAAATGAGAAATTAGGCACAATTTTTTAACAGTGAAGGTGATTATCTATTGAAACAAACTACCAAAAGAAATGATGAAAATATGAAGAGAAGAAGAATTCAGATCAAGACTGGGTGCCTTTCTGGAAGTAATGTTTTCTTCAAACACAAGCTATTGGGTTCAATTTAGGTGTAGCTGTGTGAAATTTAATGGCCTGTGAGATTCAGAAGGTCTGGCAAGATGATCAGATTGTTCCTTCTAGCCTTAAATAATCTGAAACTATAGTCTAATAGAGTTTTATTCATCAGAGAGAATTTTTTTATTATTATTATTAAATGCAGAGAATTTGGGGAAGGTAAAGATAATTAAGTTTTGAAACTGTAGCGATCTATTTAAAAATGAGCAATCTGATGATTTTTTCTCATAAAAACAGCTTAGCCACAGCTTTCACTATACTGTCTTTTCAAAATGAGGTAGTAACTTTAGTCACTGGGTTATACAATCTTTTTCATTAAAACTAGGGGAATTTATTTTACAACAGAAAAATACAATATTTGAAATGTCAAGGAGGCAAGTTAATTACAATTCAATATTAGGGCTGATGTTCAAATAATTTCCTTAAAAGTTCTATCCAGATCTATGTGAACAAGTCTAATTGTATATTAGTCCAGTGAATTAAGTAACAATTCAATGAATATACTTTCATAAAGTAGTCACTTCACATTAGCCAGGAAAATTTATTTTTGTATGCATTGTATTGGACTGATTGGCTTTGCAAATAAGTAAGTAGGCAAATAAATAAGTAACCAAACAAAACAAAACAAAACAAAAAACCCCCAAATCAACAACAAAACCCCATAAAATGACTGGAATTCAGGGGCTCGTATTGCCAAAGCCACACCCCAAATGATTTAGACTTTATTGGGACTTTTCAGCTTGGAAAAGAGACGACTAAGGGAGGATATGATAGAGGTCTATAAAATCATGATTTGTGTGGAGAAAGTAAATAAGGAGAAAATAAATACTCCCTCTCATAACACAAGAACAAGGGGTCACCAAATGAAATTAATAGGCAGCATGTTTAAAACAAACAAAAGGAAGTATTTCTTCACACAACACACCGTCACCCTGTGGAATTCTTTGCCAGAGGATGTTGTGAAGGCCAAGACTATAACAAAGTTAAAAAAAAGAACTAGATAAATTCATGGAGGATAGGTCCACCAATGGCTATTAGCCAGGATGGACAGGGATGGTGTCTCTAGCCTCTGTCTGCCGGAAGCTAGAAATGGATGACAGGGGATGGATCACTTGATGATGACCTTTTCTGTTCATTCCCTCTGAAGCACCTGTCATTGGCCACTATATGAAAACAGGATACTGGGCTAGATGGACCATTGGTCTGACCCATTATGGCCGTTCTTATGTTCTTATGAGTTGTAGTGGTAGAAACAATAGTGCTGTATTCTAATAACTTGTCTCAAATTATCATTAGGACTTTTAATCACCTAAACAGACTATTTCTGTGAACTGTCTTTGAGTCAGTGGGCTACAATTATTTGGTTGTTCCTGAAGTAAAATAGACCCAGACAACAACTGATTGTAACATAATGTGCCTCTGTGATCACTGATAATATTATCTTTCAGTTTGATTTTGGTTGTAACTTGAGGTGTTTTTGACCTTTTTAAACTCCAATTTGTTTGGGTCCTTAACCTCATTAATCACCTCCTTTCTTTTGTGCAGTAGTGTTGCTCTAGTCTAGGAAACAGCCCCCCAGATTTAAACAAGAGAGACTGATGGCAGAACATCTTTAGTGAATGGTCCTTGTCTCTGGAATAATTTCCCCTGTTTGTCTGAGGGACCCTGAATTTGTTGAACATTAAGATATGTCTTTGTCAAGTGGAGGTATGCTGGGTTTGGTTGGGTGGTTCTCAAATCCTAGACTATATGCCTAGGACAAATCCCCCTTGTCCTTGACTAAGAACCAGCCTCCCTTCTCCCCATAGAAAGGCAGAAGTTGGCCCCAAGAATGGACTCTGCTCTCACCAATAAAGCAATATTTATCTGAATGGTAAGCTATCAGTATCAGGGGTGACGCAATAATACAACATACCCAGTTCTCAGAGCCTAAATATACAAACTGATGCTCTCCAAACTGATTGAGCCCCAACATCCACTGCCCAGCCTGTTCTTCCCCATACATAGTACAAACCAACTCTTTGCTGTTGTCACTGTATGCTAGAGTGCAATTAGAACTCAGAGTCCTGAGTTCTGATTTCTGCTGCCTGGACTGTTTGTCTCCAACGTTGCTGGGCTGGACTTCCCAGGTAGGTCTAGCTGCTCCCTGGGTCAGACCACTCTGCCACATACTCTGTTTTCATTCTCTCCTCTAGTACAATAGTTCCCAAACTGGGGTTCATGAACCCCTGGGGGTTTGTGAAATTTTACAGGGGGTTCTTGTGAAAAAATTTCCTAATGGTGGATAGAGCTATCCCCAGGGACCCCGGGCAGCACGGGGCCAGAAGCCCGGAGCCCCTGGACTTCCAGATCAAAGCAAGCAGATCTGCAAGCCCGGAGCCCCTGGACTTCCAGATCAAAGCAAGCAGGACTAAGCAGATCAAAGCAAGCATATCTATCACTCTGAGGAGATTTAAACTTCAAGACTGCTTATAAGAAATAGAAAGGGAGGTGAATATTTTTTGCTGTTTTAAAAATTAAATAGGCAGCTAGTATTGTTTTTAAAATTATGATGAAGAACAAGTTTAAGCTTTGTTGTAATGTGTGTTGTTTGCCTGGACTGCTCAAGACTGAATGCTCGTGTAGGAGGAATGATTTGAGTTGGCTTCTTAAATACCTTCATGCTGTTTCACATCTGATACTCCTTGATGAAACATAGGAGCCTTGTCTTATAACAGGCTCATTCAAAGTGATACAAGCTACGAAAGTGAGATCTTGGAAGACTGTTGCCGTTTTCATAATGTAATAAAAATACTGTAATGATAAATAACAATTAATAATAAACAGTGTGTAATAAGCATGCCATAAAAACATATTTTATATTTCCAAGATCACTGCTTTTATAATTTATACTCAGGTAAAGGAGAAAATCCCTGGAAAGATTCATTTTTAGGAGGTGGTTTGCGAGACTTGACATTTTAGTGAAAGGGGTTCACAGGTTGTTAAAGTTTGGGAACCAGAGTCTAGTACAAACCCAAACTACAGCAAGTCACAGGAGCATTCTTGCCAATTCCATGTCTATGTCTGCTGACTGGCCCAGAGCCAACCAGGGGCCTACTGCCTATTCCCTGTCCTTGTCCTGGAGTGACATTCCTCCTCTCTAATGGGAATTAGGCAGTTTGTAGCCAATCTCCTGCTGCTACTCTACCCTCACAATGAGAGGTGGGCCAGCATCAGGAAACTAGGAGATGGATGCCTACCTCACCTTTAATCAATCAGAGCTTTTCTGTGGAGGAAAGGCTCTACCCAGCTCTCCAATTGCAAAGCCTGTCCACCTTCCTAAGCTTTTCCTGGGTGGGTAGAAGGTTTCAGTTGTAAAGGGTGGGGAGGATGCTAATTAAAATCGGTTTAATTTGAATCTCTATTTATTTAAAAAAAAAAGAATTTGTTCATGTACCTAAAGCATGATTTATAAAATGTGACTAAGACTATGGTAAATAAAAATTATCTGGAGTTCTAGTCAAGAAACTATAATTGATATACATCTTTTTTGTCAAGTTCACTAATACAGTTATTTGATAATGAAGAAATAAGGCTTGCCTCTCCTTGTTATTAGGCATGTATCCAGATTCTATTCACTGTGAGTTTTTATTGCTACTGCTGTAAGTAGCTCCTTCCTTTTTCACCACAGATACGATAGGTATGGCCAATGAGAACTGAACTGGCTCAAATGCATGTTTCCCTTACTTGGCTTATTCAGACTCATTTACTGTGCAGGAAAATACCAGGGCCGCCCAGAGGATTCAGGGGGCCTGGGGCAAAACAATTTCGGGGGCCCCTTCCAGAAAAAAAAAGTTGCAATACTATAGTAACATGTATTTGGAAATGTAAAAATTAACCAGTGAAATATAGTCAAAAATTAATTTTTAATAATTTGAAAATACACAAACTACATTATTTAAAAACATTAAATGCTTTAATGGTATGTATACATTTGCAATTACATAATGGGCTGTCAGTAGGTGATGATGATGGTTGGTGCCAATGGGCTGTCGCTGCCTGGGGGTGGTGCTGCTGTTGCCCAGGGCTGGGTGGGGAGCTGGGCTCTGGGTCGGGGGGTGCTCGGCTCACAGGAGCTGGGCTCAGACCTGGGGGTCAGGGCTGTGGGGGGATGGGGTCAGGGGGTGCCTGGCTCAGAGGGGCTGAGCTCAGAGCTAGGGGTCAGGGCTGTGGGGGGGATGGGGTCGGGGAATATCCAGCTCAGAGAGGCTGAGCTCAGAGCTGGGGGTGAGGGCTGTCGGGAGGGGTGGGGTCAGGGGGGTGTCCGGCTCAGAGGGACTTACCATGCTGCTTACTCCCACCTCCCCCCTCTCTCGGAGCCTCAGCGTGCCGCGTCCAGGAGTGGCCCTGGACAGCGCTGCAGTGTTGTGGCTCCACGGGACCTGAACTCCTGCCGCTTGGTCTGGAGCTCAGAGCCCCACCCCCTTACCATGCGGCTCTGAGTGGGAGGAGCTCAGGCCACGTGGCTTTAGTGCTGTCCAGGGCTGCTCCTGGACACGGTGCGCTGAAGCGCCAAGGGATGGGGGAAGGCGGAGGTGGAGCTGGGAGGAGCCTCCGACATTCTCGTGGGGGCCCCTGCGGGGCCCGTTGACTGGGGCAAATTGCCCCACTTGTCCCCCCTCTGGGCGGCCCTGGAAAATACTTAAGTTCAGGAGAAATGCTGAGAACTACCATTCTTTTAAAGTCTGAATATTTTTCCACTAAGCCAGCCCTGACTGGTGAATTTAAACAAATTCCCTTTAATTTGATAAATTGGACACTGTTTTCCCTAAATCAGAAATGTTTTCCCCAGTGTCTGTGTTAAGCAGTGTTGTGTCTGTTTTATTTTTACTTGTGAGATCCTCTTGTTTACTCATAATTGTCTCATTAACAGTGTCTGAGAGACACCAATATTCAGTCATCTGTCTGTCTTGCAGTAATCACCCAAGACATGATTAATCTGTGTGCTTTTGTTTTTAAGGTCATTCATGTGGCATAGGCATCATCAGATTCCCAGACCTAAGTTAGCATGCCTTGATTTTTGGGGAGGAGGGTTAAGCTTTGGCTACTTCTACCATTGCAGCAGTTGTTGTTGTTTCTCTCTCTTTCTCTCTGTCTCTCTCTCTCTCTCTTCATTCCTACAAGCAGTTTTTATTTTTTTGGTAAAAGAACTAAAGCCAACTGAAATCTTTAAGATGCTACAACTCAGTGATTCCCTCTGCAATCGTAGCATCCAATCAATATACTTCCCTCCTGTGGGCTACTGCATTTCCCTCACAGGCACTGGAGATGGTGCCATTTCCTTTACCTCACATGCATCAGTTGTTGCTGACTCCACAGACCAAACAATCTCAAATGGTTTTGTAAAATCCTGTGTAGACTCTGAAACCAGCTTGCTTTGATTGTTGTTCTCATCAGTACCTCATACTATACCAGAAAATCTATCAGCAATTCATTTAGTGAAATAAGATAACTACAATGTTTAGCCAAGCTGCCAAGTTTGGCCATGAACCTAGAAACAGCAGGGATATTCACTATTGATACAAGCAGGCGCAATTCCATTAATTTAACTTGGACGAAATTATCCCTATTTGTGCCAGCAATGCATTTGACCTCGTTTTCCCAGTGTTCTGAATATAAACAGTGTAACTTCATGTGCTCCACTATGGCTCTGGATTGTATTTGTACTTTGGTGATTTAATCAACTTATCAAAAGTTTTATTTCAAGTTTTTCAAAAGCCCCAAAATTAATAAGTGGAACCTACCATCCATTTTCCAAAACACTGTCACGGATGCTTTCTCTACAGAGTTAAGTATTTTTATTCTCACCATCAATTATGTTGTGCCCTACTTAAGAATAAAGCTGCACTGGAAATAAAAAACAAATTTCCTTTCATATTATATACTAAATCCTACTTCTGGTTGAAAATGTGCTTTTCTTGACTTTATATTGCCTTTTTCGATGTCTGGCAATCATAATGAGTAAATATCTACCCTGAGATACACCTTATACAATTTGCAGTTTAAGATCCACAAACCTAGCTATTAAGTGTCAGTGGAACAGCTTTAACAGGAGAGATTGAGGGAATCCCTACATTCCAGTATCCCAGAGATCAATGGTTAGAATACTTGCTGAGGCATTTGGAGATCTCTTCACATCATTTTGCTCCAGCAGGCAAAGGAAGGAATTGAACCCAAGCCTTCCACATCCTGGGGGAGTGATCTAACCACTGGGCTAAAAGTTACAAAAGCAAGTACCCCACCACCACTTCCTTTAGCTGGATTTTGAATGGGCCCTCGGCCCCACAGGCAAGAGAGACTTTCCCTTGGTTTGAGGATCATGTTGGGGCTTAGGCATCCAGAAGTGTAGAGTGATACAACAGTGTGAATGTCCAGAGACAGAAACTTAGGCACACAGGGAACTTATACAGTGAAAAATTTGGTGCCAAGTGACTTTATGTACCTACAGGGGTAGGCAACAGCCAAGCAGGGGTTTTGTGGATCTCAGTGGTGCCGAAAACAGGGACTTATGTGCCCAATCTGGGGTTTAGGCACCTATGTACCTTTGTGTATTTAGGCCTAAAATATTCAGAATTCTTTTCTTCACTCTTTATTGCAATCTGATCTCCTGACATGACCTGCCTACCAGATTGCTATTTCCTACTCTCTGAGATATGTCATGACCTGGGAGCAGGGGGAAGCAGGTCACACTGAGAAAACTGGTTTGGTGAGGAAGGCTTTACTGGCAGCAGAAGGTAGTGTAGCTGCACTACCTGGCCCATCCTCCCAAAGGCCAGAATCTGTTTTTCTTCCCAGACATAAAGCTGCCTCAAATATCCCAGGTGACACATATTTGGAATTGGCATGTTTTCTGCTGGTTAGCCATCCAGCACACTATTTACCCTATTTGTTTTAAGTCATTAAACTGTATTGTGAATGAATTCTTATCAGCTGTTTCAAACAAACACAAAACAACTAAATGTATTGAGGGCATTGAACACTTCTTATCTCTCAAAGCAGTAATATTTCAACAAGCTCCAGGTGTTAGGTAAGTACTGCTTGAACCCATCTATTCCAGCTACTATGAGGAAATTAAATGCTACAATATATATACAAGAAAGCTGAGCATCCCCTGACTTAACACCATTTTTGAGAGAATGCAGGCAACATTAACAAGAAATCTGGTATCTACAGCCAGACACTCAGATACCACAGAATATGCTCTGAGAAGAAAATCTGGCATACACATCTCAACACATTAAAACTGCCTTCACCAGACAAAGACACTCAACCAGAGGTGCAGATCGCATCATGGAACAGGCCGCCCAAATATCTTGCTTCGATACAGAAAAACAAAAACCCTCTGACCTCATGCCTCTCATTGTCTCCTACCACTCCACACTGGAACTCCTATGGGGTATCATTCTACAATTACAACCCATACTCAATGGGGACCACATCCTGAAAGAAATCTTTCCCAAACCCCGTCTTCTGGCCTGCAATCATCCTCTGACCTTGCCAACAACATCATTAGAAGCCGGACCCCACAGACCAGGACCCACAAACTTAAAGTGGCACCAGACCTTGCCATAACAACAGATGCAAAACCTGCACACATATCTCCACTGCTACAATGATAAATAATCCCCACCTCACACCTTTCAAGATCCCTGGGTTCTACACATGCCTATCACAACATGTGGTGTGCCTCATCCAGTGCACTAAATGTCTCAATAGCATCTACATGGGTTAAACCAAACAATAACTATGCTATTGTATGAACTCTCATAGAAAAATGATAAAGGACAGAAACAGCATATAACCCAGGGGTGAACACTTTTCATAAAATGATCACTCCATACCTGATCTCTCAGTTCTCGTCCTCAAAGGAAACCTGCACAACACTTTCAAAAGATGAGCCTGGGAGCTTAAATTCATAACTCTGCTAGACATCCCAAATCATGGACTTAATAAAGACACTGAATTCATGGCCCATTTCAACAATCTATAACCCACTAACCCTTCTTTGACCTATGACTGCTGAGGTGCTAATTGCCCACTTTGCCCTGAATAGTCTCTTACATGTTAACTCCTTATGCTATGTTCCATCTTGTAGTTAGCTGTGACACCCTGACTAACTTTCCCAGTCCTGAAGAAGAGCTCTGTGTAAGCTTGAAAGCTTGTCTCTTTCACCAGCAGAAGTTGGTCCAATAAAAGATATTACCCACCTTATCTCTGTAGTATCCTGGGACTAACACAGCTACAATAAACACTGCAAGCAACATTCTTTTCAGTTTAATAAGCCTAGTGATTTTTGTCTTCTGAATGCCTAAATAAACCTGGGGGAAGCCATTGCTTCTACTACCTGTGCCATTTCAAGGTGTCTCATTATTACCAACAAAATCAAGTCTCTACAAGTCTTTCTGAAGTTTTCTTGTTCAAATGGCTAATATGATTCATATAACTGAGTAGAGCTGGGCAAACTATTTGTAGTGAACAATTCACTCTTTTAATATGACCATATTTCCTCCTTACAAAACATAATTTGATTGTTACTAATTTGTTTGCCATTTGTAAATGTTTGAGTGATTAATGGAAACAAAATTCAGCCTATGTGTTGCCTGCAAATTGTGTTCATCATATAAAGTCACTATTCACTATAAGTGTTGTGTGAGTCATATTCTTAATCATATAGTCCATTCTATGGATATATTACGTAACTGTACTAAAATAGCAGAGTTTGCAATCTGGGTGAAGCTTTTTGCTGTGTCTCTTGGAGAAAACTGAAATGTCACCCAGCTGCTTAAGTTACAGCAGCCCAAATTCATTTGCTTCTGTGTACAGTACCACCCAAAATCACCACAGCAGTGTTCACTACAACCCTGCCCTCAGCACACCCTGTGCCAGGCCTTGCAGAGGAGGCCTCAGAGGCCTTTTGTGGCTGTCTTACTCAATTCCTCTGCCAGAGAAATTCTTCCCTGTCTGCATATAGGGCTTTCATAGCTCCTTAGGCTACCACAGCAGTATAAAGAGGAAAGACCTTGAGGGAGAACCTCTCTGGACTACAAAATCATTTAAGTATTTATACTCAGTGGAACAGTCTTTAGAGAGAGACTTAGAACTGCAGTAGCTATAGCACCCATCTGGAAGACTCTGGGTCCAATCCCCTTGCTCCCATCATTCTTTATTTATTTATCCGCAGTGGAGATGTTTCAATGGGAGACCCCATATCAGAATATTCTATATAGTTTAGTGGTTTGTGCATGTTTCTGAGAGGGGAAAAAAACCTTCTACAAATTCTTTCCCCCTCTACAATAGAGAGGGGAATTGAATCTGGGTCTCCCACATCCTGATCAAGTGCTCAAACCACTTTGAGGCTACAAATTATAGGGTACAGAGTGCCCTCACCACTGCCTCCTCCATATGGAGTGAAGAAAGTGCCTAACGTGCCCATAAGAAGCATTTTAGGTGCTTAAGCCTATTCATTGTGTAGAGAGCCAGGTTCAATTCCCCCCTCTGTGTGCTAAAGTGGAGTGTATAACCCCAGCGGAACTACCAAGCTGTTGTACAGACTGGCTCTTTGGAGGCAAGAAACTTAGTGTTACCTCTGTGTGTGCCCAATAAGAAGGACTGGACACTGCAGGGGAGATGGTTTTTGGGGAGACTTGAGACCAGGAGGATTGTTGGTGTCATCCTGAAAGGAATAACTGGGCTGAAACCAGGGTGAAACCACTGTGCTGTCAGCATGCTGCTGGTGTCTGGGAGCACAGAGATTCCCAGGATTACAAGGCAGGTGGTAACAGAACATTTTACCAGTCTGGGTCAATCCCCAAAGTGTCAGCCTGTTTTTGCAGTCCTTGATAAAGTAAATTGCCCTCTGTTTTAGACAGGTGTTTTTGCTGAGTGTGAAGTGAGGGATAAGGCCTAGAAATGCAGAATGATATCTTTTATACATCCAATAACAGATTATAGACACAAAGAAAGCCCCTTGCATTTCATGGCAATTATGACCTACATTCTTCGGCACGAGCATGGCATTTCATGACACTTCTGATGGTGTAGAAACTTCAGGGGGAAAAAATAAAATGAAGGTTTTTATTGAATTAAATATAAATAATAATCATTACATTATGCTTTTGACTATTAAATTTCATAATAAATTGAGTTTATCTTAGGTACCTTCCATCCTGCTGCTGGAGTCCAACTGCTTGCATTTTTAAAACTAGCCATTTGTTTACTTGGGTTTATATCATTTTACAGGTTTAGACAGCTATGATTCTCTTTACATTTTTAGCTTCTCTAAAACAGGGGTTGTGGGACTGTGGTCACAGGCTTCATGAATTTAAAGGCCAGTTCTGTAAATGGCACTGGTTTTCTTATCCCTCCACCAGTCTCCCTTTGTTGCCGTGCATCTAACCAGCCAGTCTTGTGAGGGAGTGAAGAATTATTGGCAATATGTTTAAAAATGATTGGAAATATATTTTAAAATATTCTAAAACAGCTACCTAATAATATCACAATTTTAAGGTCTAATATTATGGAATCCTCAAAGAATAGAGGCAAGTGTTTAATGTGTCAATAGAATGTGGGAGATCATACTTTTCCAATGGGATAAAACTTCTAGGCCCTATGAAGTATAAGCATGTAAGGCTTCAAGCCTGTCACTAGTGTACAGTTAAATATTGCCCAACCTTGGCTGTGGGACACTGTAATTTAGGGAGAAGAATTTTATATGTAGGAAGAAGGCAGGATATATGTCTATGGCATTTAAAATATGATGGTGGTTTGAAGGTGCTTAATAATATGATTTATTATTTGTATTACCGTAGTGCCTTATAAGCTTGTAATGTTAGAAGTAGTTCAGCTATAGATGAATTGGTGGGTAGAGTGCAAATGAGGAATTCATATAGCTTGATATATGCAATTTATCTTATGGGGGTCACCAACACATCTGTGGTTTAAATATTTAGCACTTGCCTGCATTAGTAAATATCCATTTCCCCACAAAATTTGATAATCATTGTTCACTTTGGATTATGATGCTCAGAAACCCTTTCCACACTGCTGATGCATACCACATGTGCCATAGTCCAATGTCACAATAAGGAAAAAGTGCAGAATATACTCTATTTCCTCATAGAGTTAGCTACTCATTTCAAGAATTTTTTCTTATTTAATCCTGATTAGAATTTCTATTTGCAATTCATTCAGTAGATGGTCCTGATGTTTCTTACAGTATCTATTTCACTGCATAAGTACTAAGTATTTATAATTAAGTTTCTGTTGAATTCTTTTGTTTGCAAACTACTGAGTAAGAAGTTTCTGTTCGTTGGTCCTCTTCTCAGACATATAGCCAAGTAGTGTCTCACAACACATAAACTGAAAAAAATGTCTTTTCTTATGTTCCCTCATAACAGTTTCATGGTGGAAGCCCTAGCCCATGAAACATTTTAAAGTTTAACTGGAAAAAAAACTAAAGTAGTATGTTGATTTTAGTAAGTGACAAATCAAGATTGATAGGACAGATCAGATAAGCTATGCTTGTTCTCATGATGTCAGTCCCATAAATCTATTCCCTTCTGGCATCTGGCCTACCTTTGGCATTGCCATTCTGTCCCTGGACTTCAATCACCACACTTGAGCCCAGCTCTTTTGACCTGTGAACAGTTATGCCACCTTTGGCTCCTCCCAAATCACTATAACTTTCAATACCAGTCCAAGCCCCAACTTCCTCCTCTCTTGGGCCTTGCCATACAATGTCTGGTCTCTGCTTACACCCCCATGACCAACTGAAAGGCTCTTTTTGCCTAGGAGGAAAACCTGTTGCATTTGGTGTATGGTCAACCTAAATCAATGGCTGATAATTAGTATCAGAGGGGTAGCCGTGTTAGTCTGAATCTGTAAAGTGCCACAGGACCCTCTGATAATTAGTATCACTCTTAGAAACTATAAAGGACCACAAGAAATGATAAAATGTAAAAAGAGAGAGGTGTTTAAAATATTTGCAATGTTTATCTTTTAAGTAAATAGGTAAGTAAAGTTAGGTCTGAGAGGAAGGACCCACACCATTTCAGGAAATCTGCCTTGCAGCTTGTTGGAGGTGGGATCAGGATTACTTCAAGATCAATGGCATTGGATGCTGTGGAAAGTCCCAGCAAAAGCCAATGGGCAACCCCCCACAACACTTCCTTAAAGTATTGGGGGAAGCACACCAAGTGGACAAGTGCAGGATTTGTAAAGGGTTTTGCCCCAGGACAAAAAAGGAGCGAGATTTTCACCTCAAGCAGCTCCTTATGGAGGTGGCACTTAGACCGCAACCTACACGAGCGGCAAGACCTGTCACCGAGCCCATCGGTGTACAGCGCCACGGCGGCAGTGGTAGAAGCGGCACCGTGGAAGGATTCTGGGGGAGATCCGTGGCACCGCAGTTCCCTGGGCCAAAACCGGCGGGATCGACCCGGCACAGGTCCCATTCCCCAACACAGAAGTGGTACTGGAATCAGGGAAAGAGTGGATCTCCGACTCAGAGACCCACCCTTTGGAGCCGGCCAATGGGGTGCATCCCAGAGCGGAGGACCCAGGGCCGAAGACTTTGGAGTTGGCACTGTTGACTTCAGCCTGCAAGGGGGACCGTTGAGTCTGGTGCTGTTGTACTCCCTGAGCCAGGTAATTGAGGAGGTGGATTACCATCTACCCTGGACACCTTTGCGGCCGTGAGGGACTACATCGTCATGATGGCACCACGGTCCCTACGAGCCAAGGCTCCGGTACCGCATGTGTGGCACCGTCTCGAGGGAAACCAGCAATGCTCCGTCCCTCAGCACCGCTGATAGAATCACAGCACTGCTCAGAGTCCTGGCACCGCTTGCAATCGCAGCACCGGTCGCGGTTGGACTCGCACCACTGCTCCGGATTGTGCCAGCACTCCCGATCGCAACACCGATCCTCACTCTGATTCCTGTCGAGTAGCAGGTCCCACTTCTGGCACTAGTCATCCCGGCACCAGTCAGCATCCTTGCACAGATCCCGATCTCGGTACCGCTCCAGATCACGGAACTGTTCCAGATTGCAGCACCTCTTCCCAGCCCTGCGGCGCTGCACCCCAGCATCATGACACCACTCCCCAGTCTGTGGAGCCACTCCCCAGTCCCGCTCTGCTCAGCACTCCCTTGCCCATCATGGTCCTGGTCCCTGTCTTTGGACTTGGAAACGGGGTCTAGATATTTAGAGCGGGGCTGGCACCAGTCGGACCGTGGAAGGCCTTAGGTGGGGGCATGGCCATGGCCTGTGCAGTGGCAGGGACCAGCGCAGTGGCCATTTTGGACCCTGTGGGTGTACCACCAGGCCCAGGGCACCCAATCCAAAGGTTCCTGTTTGGCGACCTCTGAACCGCGGGTGCTGGAGGCATCAGTCAGTCGCCCCACCCCTAGGGGTGCGGAGGAGGTACCTCCCCTGGAACCAACCCCAGTTCCTGAGCCTGATCCATGTGTGGTTGGCTCTGACAGAGAGGAAGGACAGGAGGCCCCTGCAGACCAAGAGGATCAGGAGGACCCTGTTCCCCAATTAGCCTCCTCGTCATCCTCCGCAGATGAGGTGTTGTAGGCACCTCCGCCTCTGGACCGCCCCCCATAGACAGCTGTGCCCACCAGGACCTCCTTCGCAGGGTGGCGTGAAATATGGGCTTGCAGGCTGAGGAGGTGGTGGAGTCAGAAGACCCGATGATTGACATCCTGGCCCTGGAAGGCCCGTCGAGGGTGGCTCAACCCCTCATCAAGACTATACAGGCCAATGCTAAGACCATTTGGCAGACCCCGGCCTCCATCCCTCCACAGCGAAGGGTATGGAGAGGAATTATTTCGTCCCATGTAAGAGGTATGAATACCTCTCACACACCTGCAGCCTTGCTCATTGTTGGTGGCTGCAGTAAACAAAAGGAGAGGCAGGGACAACAAGCCCCAGCGCCTAAGCCCAAGGATGCCAAGCGCCTAGATTTATTTGGGTGAAAAGTGTATTCTATTAGGGGCAGGTTGCAACTCAGGATTGCCAACCATCAGGCAATTCTGATTAGATACAGCTTCAGCTCCTGGAACTCAATGCTCAAGTTTAAGGAGCTGGTGACAACAGAGTCCAGGGAGGAGTTTGGAGCGATAGTGGAGGAGGGAAAGGCAGTGGCATGGACCTCTTTACAGGTTTCACTGAACACTGTGGACTCAGTGGCGTGCACCTTGTCCTCCGGAATTGCTACGAGGTGTAGCTCATGGCTGCAGGCCTCGGGACTCCCACCCAAGATTCAACAGACTATGCAGGACCTTCCTTTTGATGGGGCAGGTCTGTTTGCAGAGCAGACTGATTCTAGGCTGCATAGCCTAAAGGGTTCCAGGGCTACCATGAAATCCTTGGGTATGCACACCCTGGCAACCCAACATAAACATTTCAAGTCCCAGCAGCAAAAGCAGTGCTCCTATCCTCCTTGGCCAAGGCAGGACTTTTATAGGAAAAGGGGCAGGAATGGCAGACGAAAGCTTTCAAACCTCACGCCCGGGCAGGGCCAGGGCCCGACTAAACCATTGTCAGGTTCAAAGCAGGCCTTTTGAAGGTGTGCCCGAGGATGGTGCACTAGCCTCAATTCCGGATCCTTCCCCGTCTTTCTTGAATCGTCTGTCCCACTTCTACCATGCTTGGTCCCAAATAACTTCAGACCATTGGGTTCTCCATATGGTAGAAGTGGGATATTCTCCCCAGTTCTGCTCTGACTCTCCCTCCCACCCCCCTTCCCTGTCCCTCTTCAGGGACCCGTCTCACGAGCAACTCCTCATGCAGGAGGTGCTGGCGCTCCTCGCCATGGGAGCAGTGGAGGAGGTTTCTCTTGCTATGGGGCAAGGAATTCTATTCCCAATACATCCCAATCCATAAGGCCAAGGGGTGTGTCTGTCTCAGATCCATTCTAGATCTGCAAGGACTCAACAAATTCATGGTAAAGTTGAAGTTCCTCACCGTCTCCCTTGGCACCATTATTCCCTCTCTGGATCCGGGAGACTGGTACGCCGCACTCGACATGAAAGATGCGTACTTCCATATAGTTATTTGGCCTACACACAGACGATTCCTACACTTCATGGTCGACCACAAACATTATCAATTCATGGTCCTTCTATTTAGCTTCTCAACAGCCGCCCAAGTGTTCACCAAGTGCATGTCGGTCATGGCTGCTTTCCTCTGTTGGAGGCAGGTGCAGGTATAGCCCTACCTTGACAGCTGGCTGCTCAGGAGGCAGGTGGCATCTCAAGTCTGATTGGTCAGATCCACTTTAGAGAGACTGGGTCTCCTCCTCAACTTGAACAAGTCAACCTTGGCACCAACCCAAAAAATAGAATTAATCGGGGCGGTGTTAGACTTGGTTCAGGCAAGAGCACTTTTGCCAGAGTCCCGATTCCAAGCCATGACACACATCCTTCGAGGCCTCAGGCAATACCTGACCACTACAGCAAGGGGATCCTGAGTCTCCTCAGCCACATGGCAAACTGCACTTATGTGACCCGGCATGCCAGACTGAGGCTCAGGCCTCTACAGGTTTGGCTTGCTTTGGCCTATCACCTGGGACATGACAGCCTGAATTCAGTGGTCATGGTGCCGGGGCAGGTGCTTGAGTTACTTCAATAGTGGATTAATCCTTGGACAGTGTGCGAAGGAGTCCCCTTCAACAGCCCCCAGCCTTCCTTGTCCCTAGTAATGGACGTGTCATCTCTGGGATGGGGTGCGCATTTAGGAGACCTCCAAACACAGGGCCTTTGGTCGCAGGATGAGCTTTCCCTCCATATCAATATCAAGGACCTGAGGGCAGTGCAACTAGCATGCCAGACCTTTCAGGCTTGACTACAGGGTCAGTGCATAGCAGTTCTGATGGACAACACCACTGCCGTGTTTTACATCAACAAAGCCCAGTCCTCTCCCCTATGTCTGGAAGCCCTCCTGCTGTGGGAGTTCTGCATCACTCACTCACTCACTCACTCACGCACTCCAGTCACCTGGAAGCATCCTATCTACCAGGAGTTCAGAACGCACTGGCTGACCACCTCAGCAGGTCCTTCCACAGTCACGAGTGGTTCATCCAGCCGGATGTCATACACCTCATCTTCCAAAGGTGGGGGTTTCCCCAGGTCGATCTGAAAGTGCCAGATGTTCTGCTCCTTCCAGAGATATAGTCCAGGCTCGATCACGGACACATTCCTGCTACTCTGTGGAGGCTGCCTGCTCTACGCCTTTCCCCTGTTCCCTCTCATGCACAAGGTCCTACTCAAGGTTTGCAGGGATGGGGCAGAGATAATTCTGGTAGTACCAGCGTGGCCTTGACAACATGAGTACACCCCACTGCTGGAACTGTCAGTGGACATCCCGGTCATGTTGCATCTTCTCCCTGACCCGATCACTCAGAACCACAGTCGTCTTCATCACTCCGACCTGCGGTCCTTCCACCTCATGGCTTGGAAGCTTCATGGCTGAACCCCATGGAGCTTCTGTGTTCAGAACACGTAAGGGAGGTCCTATTCGGCAGCAGAAAGGCCTCCACTAGAGCCATATATCTGGCAAAGTGGAAAAGATGTATTTGTTGGTGTGACCAGTGGCAAACTGGATGAAAGGACTCCCAGTCTCATCTCAAAGAATATCTTCCTGGATCACATCATGCACCCGCACATGCTATGAGCTGGCCAAAATACCAGCCCCGGCTCTTATAGCGCACTCTACGAGGGCTCAGGCCTCATCATCAGTGTTTCTGGCCCAGGTCCTGATAAATCTGCAGAGCACCAACTTGGTCCTCGGTACATACGTTCACCTCTCATTACGCCATCATCCAGCATGCCAGAGATGATGTAGCTTTCGATAGAGTGGTGCTCCAATCAGCGTTTCCTTAACTCCGACCCCAACGCCTAGGTAAGGCTTGGGAGTCACCTAATTGGAATCAATATGAGTGTTACATTCTATACCTTGGGGGAGCATACTGTAACTCCCATATTCCTCATAATCATGATCTTACATATAAAGCATGCCTTGTAAGGTATCAGGGGAAAGGTTATGATCTGCTGAAAATCATTTCTCTAACCATATATGTGTATCATTAATGCATATGAAGTTATGAGAATTGTGTTGTATGGTTGTCACTAAAACATGCTGTAAATTGGGGAATCAGCCAGATATCAGCTCCCCAGAGGCAACAGCAAGGAAAGTAATCAATGCCCGGGCAGGGTGTCAAACAACCCATCGACAGCCATCGTCTAGCAATGGAGCAACAATGCAACGACTCGCCTGCATGAGGCCACACCAGGGGAATTGCTCAGCAATGCCCCCCAGACATACCAGGACTTGTGCTCCACATGGACTGAGGGTATAAAACAGACAGAGTGGACACATACTGGGCCCTTCTCCTGCCTCCACCTTTGCTGCAAGCAACTAAGACACTGAGAAGAAGACAAGACTTCAACAGAGGAGATTGGCTCAGGTTTAAGGAACAAACCTGTATATTAAAGACTGCAGTATCCAGTGGGGTGAGAAAAACTGCTTAATCTAGATATTGGATTAAGAGCTCAAAATTATGAAGGCGATGTATTTTCAAAAACAGACAGGTAAACAAAAGAGTTTAACATTTAAATAAGCAAGTTATTACCTTTTTATTTAAAACTTTTAATAGGTATTAATAAAAATTCAGATTAACTTATTTGCCCACTTGGTATTAATTCAATAACTTAAGGCATTTTCCATTACTTTCCATTGCTTTATTTTAAAAACTCTGCTATATGGAAATAAGGAAAACCCATGTTTCAAATATTAGTCAGTGGTTAGGATTAGAAGCAGAGTCTACATTTCTGTTGCTTGGCAACCATATCTTCAAGAAAATTAGGATATTTCCATTTGTTGCATTCCTGAAGGGTTAAAATAATTAATTTACTGGACTTAGAGTAAAGAATTTACCTTGTTTTCTCTGTTTGTTGTTACTTTGTCTTTTTTGGCGATGGAGGTTTCTATAATATCTATAACTTTTAAAACAAAGAGAGAGAGCAGATGGGAGGGAAGGGGGGAACCTAGAGAGGGAAGGAGACTTGAGCTAAGAGAGAGATTACTTGACAGTGTTAATTAATCTTAAAGTACAGGCAGCAGCAGCAGCAAGTTTAGCAAACTGAGAGAGGATATAAAGAGAAACTTAACTGGTACATAAAAATATTTGAGAAAGAAGGCTATATTATTAGCTCAGAACAAGGAGTGGGGATCCATGGGTTAAGGCAGTTGGGAACTCATATTCCTGGTTTTTATCCTGGTTCTGAGCGGATAGTGGGGGTTATCTGCTCTTACCAAACTTGAATTTTTTCCCCCCAGTGTCTGTTGTTTTTCTCTGCATGTCAAATGGGTTACAGGAGTGCCCATTCCTACTGCAGTTAACTGTTTTTGGGCAACTCCATGCGTTATTGCATCAATTCTGGGTGTTAACCCATTCACTCTTGATTTTTCACTTTGAAATTCTTTTTATTCACTGCCCTGCAAAATGATATGATCCTACAGCACTGTGCTGGTTCTGCTAGACCAGAAGTGAAGGTCCACCCCTGGGCATACCATGGCAATACTGGCAGTCACTGTATCTATTCCATGGGACCAGAACGGCTTGTCATCACTCTCATGGTCAGCTATCTTCTACTGGGTAGAGACCGTCGAATCGTGGAAGTCAACGAATGGCTACGCAGGTGGTGTCGGAGAGAAGGCTTTGGATTCTTCGACCATGGGATGGTATTCAAAGAAGGAGGAGTGCTAGGCAGAGACGGGCTCCACCTGACTAAGAGAGGGAAAAGCATTTTCGCCAGCAGGCTGGCTAACCTAGTGAGGAGGGCTTTAAACTCGGTTCACCAGGGGAAGGAGACCAAAGCCCTGAGATAAGTGGGGAAATGGGATCCTGGGAGGAAGCACAAGCCGGAGAGCGCAAGAGGGGAGGACTCCTTTCTCATACTGAGAAAGAGGGACAATCGATGAGTTATCTTAAGTGCCTATACACAAATGCAAGAAGCCTGGGAAACAAGCAGGGAGAACTGGAAGTCCTGGCACAGTCAGGGAACTATGATGCGATTGGAATAACAGAGACTTGGTGGGATAACTCACATGACTGGAGTACTATCATGGATAGATATAAACTGTTCAGGAAGGACAGGCAGGGCAGCAAAGGTGGGGGAGTTGCGTTGTATGTAAGAGAGGAATATGACTGCTCAGAGCTCCGGTATGAAACTGCAGAAAAACCTGAGAGTCTCTAGATAAAGTTGAGAAGTGTGAGCAACAAGGGTGATGTCATGGTTGGAGTCTGCTATAAACCACCAGACCAGGGGGATGAGGTGGATGAGGCTTTCTTCTGGCAACTAGCAGAAGTTGCTAGATTGCAGGACCTGGTTCTCATGGGAGACTTTAATCACCCTGATATCTGCTGGGAGAGCAATACAGCGGTGCACAGACAATCCAGGAAGTTTTTGGAAAGTGTAGGGGACAATTTCCTGGTGCAGGTGCTGAAGGAACCAACTAGGGGCAGAACTTTTCTTGACCTGCTGCTCACAAACAGGGAAGAATTAGTAGGGGAAGCAAAAGTGGACGGGAACCTGGGAGGCAATGACCGTGAGATGGTTGAGTTCAGGATCCTGACACAAGGAAGAAAGGAGAGCAGCAGAATATGGACCCTGGACTTCAGAAAAGCAGACTTTGACTCCCTCAGGGAACAGATGGGCAGGATCCCCTGGGAGAATAACATGAAGGGCAAAGGGATTCCAGGAAAGCTGGCTGTATTTTAAAGAATCCTTATTGCGGTTGCAGGAACAAGCCATCCCGATGTGTAGAAAGAATAGTAAATATGGCAGGCGACCAGCTTGGCTAAACAGTGAAATCCTTGCTGATCTTAAACGCAAAAAAGAAGCTTACAAGAAGTGGAAGATTGGACAAATGACCAGGGAGGAGTATAAAAATATTGCTCAGGCATCCAGGAGTGAAATGAGGAAGGCCAAATCACACTTGGAGTTGCAGCTAGCAAGAGATGTTAAGAGTAACAAGAAGGGTTTCTTCAGGTATGTTAGCAACAAGAAGAAAGTCAAGGAAAGTGTGGGCCCCTTACTGAATGAGGGAGGCAACCTAGTGACCAAGGATATGGAAAAAACTAATGTACTCAATGATTTTTTTGCCTCTGTCTTTATGAACAAGGTCAGCTCCCAGACTGCTGCACTGGGCAGCACAGTATGGGGAGAAGGTGACCAGCCCTCTGTGGAGAAAGAAGTGGTTTGGGACTATTTAGAAAAACTGGATGTGCACAAGTCCATGGGGCTGGATGCGCTGCATCCGAGAGTGCTAAAGGAGTTGGCGGATGAGATTGCAGAGCCATTGGCCATTATTTTTGAAAACTCATGGCGATCGGGGGAGGTCCTGGATGACTGGAAAAAAGCTAATGTAGTGCCCATCTTTAAAAAAGGGAAGAAGGAGGATCCGGGGAACTACAGGCCAGTCAGCCTCACCTCAGTCCCTGGAAAAATCATGGAGCAGGTCCTCAAGGAATCAATTATGAAACACTTAGAGGAGTGGAAAGTGATCAGGAACAGTCAGCATGGATTCATCAAGGGGAAGTCGTGCCTGACTAACCTAATTGCCTTCTATGATGAGATAACTGGCTCTGTGGATGAGGGGAAAGCAGTGGATGTGTTATTCCTTGACTTTAGCACAGCTTTTGATACGGTCTCCCACAGTATTCTTGCCAGCAAGTTAAAGAAGTATAGGCTGGATGAATGGACTGTAAGGTGGATAGAAAGCTGGCTAGATCGTCGGGCTCAACGGGTAGTGATCAATGGCTCCATGTCTAGTTGGCAGCCGGTTTCAAGCGTAGTGCCCCAAGGGTCGGTCTTGGGGATGGTTTTGTTTAATATCTTTATTAATGATCTGGAAGATGGTGTGGACTGCACTCTCAGCAAGTTTGCAGATGACACTAAACTAGGAGGAGTGGTAGATACAGTAGAGGGTAGGGATCGGATACACAGGGACCTAGACAAATTAGAGGATTGGGCCAAAAAAAACCTGATGAGATTCAACAAGGACAAGTGCAGAGTCCTGCACTTAGGACGGAAGAATCCCACGCACTGCTACAGACTAGGGACCGAATGGCTAGGTAGCAGTTCTGCAGAAAAGGACCTAGGGGTCACAGTGGATGAGAAGCTGGATATGAGTCAACAGTGTGCTCTTGTTGCCAAGAAGGCTAACGGCATTTTGGGCTGTATAAGTAGGGGCATTGCCAGTAGATCGAGGAACGTGATCGTTCCCCTTTATTTGACATTGGTGAGGCCTCATCTGGAGTACTGTGTCCAGTTTTGGGCCCCACACTACAGGAAGGATGTGGAAAAATTGGAAAGAGTCCAGCGGAGGGCAACAAAAATGATTAGGGGTCTGGAACACATGACTTATGAGGAGAGGCTGAGGGAACTGGGATTGTTTAGTCTCCAGAAGAGAAGAATGAGGGGGGATTTGATAGCAGCCTTCAACTACCTGAAGGGGGGGTTCCAAAGAGGATGGAGCTCGGCTGTTCTCAGTGGTGGCAGATGACAGAACAAGGAGCAGTGGTCTCAAGTTGCAGTGGGGGAGGTCCAGGTTGGATATTAGGAAATACTATTTCACAAGGCGGGTGGTGAAGCACTGGAATGCGTTACCTAGGGAGGTGGTGGAGTCTCCTTCCTTGGAGGTTTTTAAGGCCCGGCTTGACAAAGCCCTGGCTGGGATGATTTAGTTGGGAATTGGTCCTGCTTTGAGCAGGGTGTTGGACTAGATGACCTCCTGAGGTCCCTTCCAATCCTGATATTCTATGATTCTATGATTCTACATGTCAGTAAGTTCTGCCTCGACTCCATCCAGTGTCTTGCCAGTCATCTACTGCACCCCATAAACATTTGTCCCTCAATAAGAAGCATGAGCAGAATCACATCATCATTCACTTGGTCCATGTCTTCCACCCAGTTTGGCAGAGGAAGATGTGAGCAGGAAGTACCTTCAGTAAATGTGGACAATACCAACACCACCCAGCAAAGTGGTTCCTAGAGCATCTCCTGTGATGCACAGAACCCTTTTATCTCACATGCACTGAGAAACCTGATAAGAGCATACAAACACATTGTAGAAACTTATCACACCTTACTGATTCCACACCCCCCACCCCACTCCTCACCTACATGCTGGGAGCCTGAAGTGAAGTGAAGTGAAGTGAAGCCTGGAGGAGAACAATTTTATGTTTTTTTTTAAAACTGGTGGGAGAATGTGCTTGAGTAACTATTAAACCTACCCAAACTCTGTGCATTAATGATTAACTCATGGAACTGAACTTTTTGCACAGATGTATGTACCTTCTTTAAAACCAAACAAAGTTTACATATAAATGAATACTAGTAAATATATGGCCTATATAGAGGGGAGGGGGATGGAAACATCTCTCTCTTTAGTTGAGGGATAGGGGCTGCACAAGTGTTCCATACCCTATGTGTTTGCTATTGCAATTATGGGATTGTAGCAACAACTGTGGCACACGCTGTGACTGTTATTCAAGTGTTTAGGGCTTTGGATCCATGCAGTCAGACAGTATCTGACTTCTGAAAGTGCATTTAGCATCAGGAACAATCATTTTTGGAGGAAAAAGTGACACTTATATTCTCAGATGAAGAGATAATTAGGCCACCGGTAATGAGTCACTTTTCCATGTCTCCATGTAATTTTCATTTTTTTATATGTAATCCTTCTGCCCATCTAAGTTGGCAGCAACAAGGGACGGGTTCTGTATCTAGGGGTTCCGTTTCAATAACGCAATGCAAAACCGGCTTGAGCCCCCACCCAGTGACCTGGGACAATTACATACCACCCCCTGGGTGCCTCTAAGAGGCAATACTTCCCCTCTCGCAAGCACGGAGTCTGAGTGTAACAGAAAATGTTTAATAACATGGGGTAAGCAACATCAGCAGTAAATTGGAAAAACACCACAAACAGGATTCATAACACAAACCATGAGCAAAAACCCACCCCAGCAAATTGGGCTGTGTCCTTTCCCGTTGGTGATCCTTGGGTTGCTGGTTTCAAGAACCAAAGTCCCAAAAGTCCAACAACCCCAAAGTCTCTTGGGTCCAGCAACCCAAGAATCCCCAAAGTCCAAAAAGTCCAACAACCCCCCAAAGTCTCTGTCCCTGGTCAGTGCAGCCCCAGAGTTCAAAGAGGGGGGAGCGTAGGGTGTTAAGGGGCACCTTATGTGATCCGAGGCCGACCAGCTGCCTCTCCGTGGGGTTCCGCCGCAGCCTTCACCACGAGCCGCTCCACTCCACCAGCTGTCCCGTGAGCTGCTCCTGCCGTCCCATGAACTGCTCTGGCAGTGGCTCCGCTCTGCTCCGCTCACCAACCTGTGAGCCGCTCAGCTCTGCTCCACTTCAGCCGTCCCTTGGGCCGCTCCCATAAGGCTCTGCTCTGCTCTGCTAGCTGCTCCTCCAGCCGCTCAGCTCTGCTCCGCTCACCGACCTGTGAGCCGCTCAGCTCCGCTCCAACCATCCCCGCGAGGCTCCACTCTGCTAGCTGTTCCGCCATCCGCTTAGCAATATAGCTTCAGGCTCCCCCACTCATTAACACAGCCCTCAGCTCTTAATAACTTTAGCTCTTTTGTGATTTCAGCTCTTAGCAAGTTCAGCTCATAGTAGGAGAGCCCCAGTGCTAGTGCACCATTGGCCCAAAGTGAATTCAGCTCAGCAGCCTGTAACTAGACTCCTAATGGAATCAAAGTTAGCTCTGATATTCAACAGTGGAGAGAGGAGGTAGTGCAAGTGGTGTTTCAAACCCTCAGAGAGGGCCCATACCATCAGGTACAAATCCCTGTCTGTCTGTCTGTCTGTCTGTCTCCATTCACTGGGTTTTGTAACCCATGCCCCTTGTCAAGCAAGTGCTACTTAGGTAATGGTGAAGGACTCACTCAGTCCTTCTGTCATACAACAGTTTCACTGCCCTTGATTCACAGAATCAGGGTAACAAAACTTTATTCTTCCTGCCCCAATAACAGAGAAGACTGGGGATCCCACACCAGCCAAAGTAACCACTTTGAGTTGCTGTTGTTTCATGCCAGGCGAGTGGGTGTGCCTATGCAAACAAGATCAGCCCCTGGAGTTCTTTTCCACACTTGCCATAATTCACCGCCAGATGTCAGGCTAGAGCTCATCCTGACTCTGCATACATATACTAAAAACAAACACACACTCACACAAGTCAGGAGCATGACATACCTCATAATTTAGCTATGTGAGTGAATATAATTTGGTAGCATTGTAGCCACCCTTCCTTGAATCTATTGAAGTTTTTAGCACACTGTCTGTTCCTCTTGTCTAAGGGTCCTGTTTTACTTTGGGTTCCCTACCTGGAGTTTCTGTGCCTCTTTGTAGAATGAATCTGTAGGGCTAGTCCACCAGCAGCTGGGCCGAGCTTACTTTGTAATGAGGCCCAACTGGATCAGAGCCAGATCAGAGTTCAACCTTCACAGTTGCCTGGCACACATGGCCAAAGGACCAGGTAGCTGAACACTGGAGCAGGACCTGGCAGAGCAGTTCATTCTGGACTGGAGGAGACTGGTGCCCCTTGATTACCATTGAGTTTAACTGAGCCTGTGAGTGGGGTGTTATATGGGGTCTGTGTTGGGGCTAAGAATTCTGGATCTCAATAAGCCAGACAATTATTTGAACCTATTGAATTGACCAAACTCCTGAATATACTGATATGGGTTGCTCATTTTCTGGTATGTAAATATATACTAGGTTTTCATGTCCTTTGATTGTTTTTCCATTTCCCCAAATAAAAAGATACTTGTGGTTCCATATTCCCAAAGCTGAGTGCTTGTGGGTGGGGAAGAACCCCCTGCAAAAGTAGTGAGGAAGTTTTGAATTTAATTTCTCAGAACCAGAAATAGGAATTCAGCTCTAGGTGGGTCATAGTTTTATTTATTTCAGAAAGTAGCCCCCTAGACAGATTGAACCTAGGCCTTGTTATTGCCATTGGCTCTTGGGTTACACTAAATGTCCATGGGAACTAGTTCGCTTGCTAATGTCCATCTAGACAAAAGAGAATGCTTAACCCATGGAATTCCTCTGATATAGTTGCTCTGGCCAGCTTTCACTAGGTCCTTTGGGTTCGACCCTCTATCTCAGGGAAGCCGCGGCCAGCACATCGCTCGCCTGCGCTGCTTCTCGCCACCCCCATTGGCCTGGGACGGCGAACCGCGGCCAGTGGGGGGCCGCGATCGCCCGAACCTGCCGCGTCAGCAGGTAAATAAAACTGGCCCGGCCCGTTAGGGTGCTTACCCTGGCGAGCCATGTGCCGAATGTTGCCGACCCCTGCTCTATCTTGAACTCCTTTTGGTGGAGTGTTTCATATTGCATATCTGCAATGATTATTCACAGCATACAAGTCATTAACAGTTTTGTATACGGCAGTCACTACACGCTTGGTTGCTGGGAATTAGAGATATCCACGAGTTTCCCAAGAGCCTGGGTCAAAATTATTACTCAAATCCTACATCTGGATCTCTAAGGCCTATAGGTGACTTGATTTATTTTTCTCTAAAATGGAATGAAATATACCACTTTGTTCCTCCTGCACTTTCTGCAGTGAGCTGATACTAAGCTAAAGCGTTAAGATTTGCAAGGCTTGCACAGCAGGAGGCTCTGATTTGAGAGCAAACTTGTGCTCCACTAACTTTTTCCCTGTGTGGCATATGTCTGCAGTAGTAATACAGCCCTGAGGCAATTCTAGTATAAGATAAATGCAGAGGCTGGAGGTGCTGATAACATTGGACTTCAATCCAGAGAAATCTTGCAAATGCAAACTTCAGTCTCTCACCAGCTAATCAGTGGGGATTCTCAGTTTGTATTTCTCATGTTCAAGAGTGAGGAGTAGACATAGCAGGAATAAAAGTCACACCCCGAGTCATCTTTGGAATCAGTCAATGTTATTTTGAACCATTTGAATACTTCAATGATTTTAAATAGCATTTGGTCAGTTTAAATTTGTTGTGTATATATATTATAATTTTTAATATGAATTTTATTTTAGATCAAAGGATCTCAAGACTATTTGATTTATGGCTACTTTAAGTTTTCCTGCTGTGAAGGGACACACCCTCACTCTGCCAGAGAAGAGACTAAGGGTATGTCTACACTACGGGATTAATCCGAATTTATATAATTCGAATTTGGGAAACAGATTGTATAAAGTCGAATGTATGCGGCCACACTAAGCACATTAATTCGGCGGTGTGTGTCCATGTTCCGGGGCTAGCGTCGATTTCTGGAGCGTTGCACGGTGGGTAGCTATCCCATAGTTATCCCATAGTTCCCGCAGTCTCCCGCACCCATTGGAATTCTGGGTTGAGATCCCAGTGCCTGATGGGACAAAAAACGTTGTCGCAGGTGGTTCTGGGTACAGCCTCACCCCTCCCTCCCTCCCTGCATGAAAGCAACGGATGGCAGACAACCATTTCGTGCCTTTTTTCCTGCGTGAACACTGCAGACTGACTCCATACCACAGCAAGCATGGAGCCCGCTCAGCTCAAGACAGCAGTCATGAACATTGTAAACACCTTGCACATTCTCGTGGAGTTTATGCTGAGCCAGGACCAGAAAAACGAGGCGAGGAGGCAGCGGCAGAGGCAGCACAGTGACAAGCATAATGAGGACATGGACACAGACATGGACACAGAATTCTGTCAAACCGCGGGCCCCAGTGCTTTGGAGATCATGTTGTTAATGGGGCAGGTTCTATCCATGGAACGCCAATTCTGGGCAAGGGAAACAAGCACAGACTAGTGGGACCGCATAGTGTTGCAGGTGTGGGATGATTCCCAGTGGCTGCAGAACTTTCGCATGTGTAAGGGCACTTTCATGGAACTTTGTGACTTGCTGTCCCCTGCCCTGAAACGCCAGAATACCAAGATGAGAGCAGCCCTCACAGTTGAGAAGCGAGTGGCGATAGCCCTGTGGAAGCTTGCAACGCCAGACAGCTACCGGTCAGTCGGGAATCAATTTGGAGTGGGCAAATCTACTGTGGGGGCTGCTGTGATGCAAGTAGCCAAAGCAATCACTCAGGTGCTGCTATGAAAGGTAGTGACTCTGGGAAATGTGCAGGTCATAGTGGATGGCTTTGCTGCAATGGGATTCCCTAACTGTGGTGGGGCGATAGATGGAACCCATATCCCTATCTTGGCACCGGAGCACCAGGGTACCCAGTACATAAACCGCAAGGGGTACTTTTCAATGGTGCTGCAAGCACTTGTGGATCACAAGGGACATTTCACCAACATCAACGTGGGCTGGCCGGGAAGGGTTCATGACGCTCGCGTCTTCAGGAACACTACTCTGTTTAAAGGGCTGCAGCAAGGGACTTACTTTCCGGACCAGAAAATAACTGTTGGGGATGTTGAAATGCCAATAGTTATTCTTGGGGACCCAGCCTACCTCTTAATGCCATGGCTCATGAAGCCATACACAGACAGCCTGGACAGGAGTCAGGAGCTGTTCAACTACAGGCTGAGCAAGTGCAAAATGGTGGTAGAATGTGCATTTGGCCGTTTAAAAGGTCGCTGGCGATCGTTACTGACTCGCTCAGACCTCAGCCAAACCAATCTCCCCATTGTTATTTCTGCTTGCTGTGTGCTCCACAATCTCTGTGAAAGTAAGGGGGAGACCTTTATGGCAGGGTGGGAGGCTGAGGCAAATTGCCTGGCTGCTGATTACGCGCAGCCAGACACCAGGGCGATTAGAAGAGCACACCAGGAAGCGCTGTGCATCAGAGAAGCTTTGAAAACCAGTTTCATGACTGGCCAGGCTACAGTGTGAAATATCTGTTTGTTTCTCCTTCATGAAAACCCGCCCCCTTTATTGACTCATTCTCTGTAAGGAACCCATGCTCCCCCTTCCCCCAGCTTGCTTTCAAACCAAATAAAGTCACTATCATTTTAAAATCATTTATTCTTTATTAATAGATTATAAAAAGAGGGAGGGAACCCGGGTGGGGTTTGGGAGGAGGATCGGCGGGAAGGAAAAGGCCACTAAAAAAAGGTTAAAAAAATAACAGCCTTTTGCTTGGGCTGTCCACTGGGGTGAAATGGGAAGGTGTACGGAGCCTCCCTCCCCGCGTTCTTACACGTCTGGGTGAGGAGGCTATGGAACATGGTGAGGGGGGAGGGGGGGTTATACAGGGGCTGTAGCGGCACTCTGTTATCCTGCTGCCATTCCTGAAGCTCCACCAGATGCCGGAGCATGTCTGTTTGCTCACGCAGCAGCCCCAGCGTTGTATCCTGCCTCCTCTGATCTTCCTGCCACCACCTCTCATCTCGAGCATCTCTCCTGTCCTCACGTTGGTCCCTCCTGTACTCATGTTGGTCCCTCATGTCCTCACGTTCACTGGCTTCTTTCCTATACTTTGAAACCGTGTCCTTCCACTCATTCAGATGAGCTCTGTCACTGCGGGTGGATTCCATGATTTCTGCGAACATCTCGTCTCGTGTCTTCTTTTTCCGACGCCTTATCTGTGATAGCCTTCGGGACGGAGGAGGGAGGCTTGAAGAATTTGCTGCTGGAGGGAGGGGAAAAAAGGAGAGAATTTTTAAAAAAGATACATTTTGCAGAACAATGCTTATACTCTTTCACAGTGACCAACACTATTCACATTACATAGCACATGTGATTTCTGTGCAAGGTCGCATTTTGCCTCTTAATATTGAGTGCCTGTGGCTTTGCTGCTAGAGATCACAGATGCAGGTCCGGGCAACAGAATTGGGCTTGCATGCGGCCATGGTAAGCCATTGTCTTTTGGCTTCTGCGCCCTCCTTTTCCACATACCAAGCAAAGCCCGTTGAGTGCTGCGGTTTTCCTGTTAACATTCAGCAGCAGAAAACAAACTAACCACCCCCCCCCGATCCAATTCTCTGGATGATTGCTTTATCCCTCTCCCCACCGCGTGGCTGGTATCAGGGAAGATCCCTGCAGGAACCAAACTAACACCCCCCACCCCACCATGAATTCTCTGGGATGATCGCTTTACCCCTCTCCCCACCGCGTGGCTGGTATCAAGGAAGATCCCTGCTAGCCAAACGCGAAAAGCTCTGGGCCAATTCCCTCCCCTCCCCCCCCCCTCGCGCTTGGCTAACTGCAGGGAAAGATTTCTTTTCAGCCACAGGCAAACAGCCCAGTAGGAACTGCCACCTCTGTCCCCTTAATTAAATTCCCGTATTTCAACCAGGTTACCATGAGCGATATCACTCTCCTGAGGAGTACACAGCAAGATAAAGAACGGATGTTGCTTGAATGCCAGCAAACACCGGGACCATATGGTGCCAGGCTTTGTCATGCAATGATACCAGATTACTTGCTGCAAGCATGGTGCGATCAAGTGTCCTACCAGGAGGACGGAATAAGGTTGCACTGCCCAGAAACCTTGTGGCAAGGCTTTTGGAGTACCTCCAGGAGAGCTTCATGGAGATATCCCTGGAGGATTTCCGCTCCATCCCCAGACACGTTAACAGACTTTTCCAGTAGCTGTACTGGCTGCGAATGCATCCTAAATCCTCAGGGCAAAGTAATCATTAAAAACCCTTGCTTTTAAAACAAGTTTTATATTTTAAAAGGTAAACTCACCTGAGGTCCCTTCCATGGGGTCGTGGTCTTGGATACTGGGTTGGGAGGGTACTTCAGTCAGGCTGAGAAAAAGATCCTGGCTGTTGGGGAGAACGGAGTGCTGGGTGCTCTCTTCAAGCTCGTCCTCCTCCTCCTCCTCTTCCCCGTCTGCAGAATCCTCAGGTGTAGCTGATGAGATTATCCCCGCCTCGGAATCCACGGTCAGAGGTGGGGTAGTGGTAGCGGCCCCCCCTAGAACTGCATGCAGCTCGTCGTAGAAGCGGCATGTCTGCGGCTCTGACCTGGAGTGACCGTTTGCCTCCTTTGTTTTTTGATAGGCTTGTCTGAGCTCCTTGACTTTCACGCAGCACTGATCTGAGTCCCTATTGTGGCCTCTCTCCATCATGCCCTTGGAGATTTTTTCAAAAGTTTTTGCATTTCGTCTTTTTGAACGAAGTTCTGCTAGCACTGAATCCTCTCCCCATATAGCGATCAGATCCAGTACCTCCTGTATGGTCCATGCTGGTGCTCTTTCTCGATTATCGGCCTGCATGGTTACCTGTGCTGATGAGCTATCTGTGGTCACCTGTGCTCTCCACGCTGGGCAAACAGGAAATGAAATTCAAATGTTCGCGGGACTTTTCCTGTCTACCTGGCCAGTGCATCCGAGTTCAGATTGCTGTCCAGAGCGGTCACAATGGTGTACTGTGGGATAGCTCCCGGAGGCCAATACCATCGAATTGTGGCCACACTAACCCCTAATTTGAAATAATAAAATCGATTTTGGTGCTACTCCGCTCGTCGGGGTGGAGTACAGAAATCGATTTAAAGAGCCCTTTATTTCGAATTAAATGGCTTCGTTGTGTGGACGGGTGCAGGGTTAATTCGATTTAACGCTGCTAAATCCGAATTAAAGTCATAGTGTAGACCAGGCCTAACTAGCTCTTCGGGGCCTGTTCAACACCAAAGAGGCACACCTGCAAGGCTTGTTTTACCTGGAGGACGAGGGAGCTTAAAAGGGAAAAGCAGCCCCAAGAAGAAGGCTGCCTTGTCTCAGACAGCAGAGACAGGCCCACTGAAAGGGAGACAGCAGCAGGCCCTCACTGCTCCCAAAGCTGAAAGACCTAGCCTGAGACCAGTATCCCCGAAGAGGAGGGGCTGATCCAGGAAGACTGCCTGAGATCCAGGTCACCCTTTCTCCTCTGGGAAAGAAGAGAACCTTTGTTTTGTTTGCTTGAAGAACCCCACCCCTGCCCTGGGGTGTCTGGTGGGGATGGTGATAGAGGGGAGGAAGATATTATACAGGAGTGGAAGCAGAGTCTAGAGGGGACTTGAGAGAGTCCCTGCCCCCCATAGCTACCAAACATAGTTTAATTAAACACATACAGAGATACAAAGACACAAACACTATTTCTCTGAATATGATTGTGTCAGTTGAACCTGTACTTTATAAACAGAGAAAGCCTTGGCTTCCTCCTTCTGGTCATTTAAGTGATGTTTAAATCCCTCCCCTGACTTTTTTTTATTTTTTGGTGGTGATTAGAGCTGGGTAGGAAAGAGTTTTCCTGTCCCAGGATAACATTCAAATGTTTGAAACATATCCTTATCTGAATTAGTCCAAACCAGAGAGAGGCACCTACCCCTGGTGTTGCTGGCCCAGAGGGCCCGAGGGAGCAACAGGGTTCGTTGCCTAGTGTGCGTTGCACCAATAGACACACCAGGGTGGAGAAGCAAACCAAATTTATTCGAGATCTCAGAAAGGCACTCAGGAGACCAGCATGTCTCAAATCAAAAGCGCAGCAAATACAAGCAAGTTTCCCATTTTATGTTCCAAGCTGTCTGTGTGCAAGCCTTTGTTCTGTTTCCCCCTTTATCCCTCCCTTCCCGACAGCAGTTACAGCAGGCATTACATTGTGGCATGTTAGAAAAGTTCTCGTCTGCATGTTTATCTTTGGCCTTGCAAGCTAAGATGTAGTAGGCTTCTCCCTCCCCCAAATCTACATGTACTAATGCCGGCAAACCAGGTATGATTACTTGTACTGGCTTGCTGAAAACATATGAGACCAGTGGGTAGAGAGCGTAGACGAATGGGCTGGGGCTTAAGAGTGCTACTATAGTGGGAATTCCAAGAGCCATTGTGTAGGCCATAAGGAGCTTCCGCAGTACAGTTAGATCGCAAACTTAAATTGTCAGAGGTGCTACTGCTGGTAACCATCCACCTTTGACAAAAGTCTGACCAATTTTGGGGAAATACTCTCCAGGGCAATCCAGCCGAATGGTGAGGAGTCTGGGCACATATCCAACAGTGGGAGAGAATGAACTCACGGGCAAAGGCAATTTTCAGGGCCTTATAGGTATTGGTAGCCATAACTGCAGGGATTGCTCCCCATCCTGCATGCGATGTGGGTGAAACAGTAGGTAATAGAAGGATTGCTTCTGTGACAAAAAGGAATGTTGTGAGAGACCCTAAACCTGAACCCATATTGTGATTACAACAACCCAAATGCCCAGAAGATAAAAATTACTGACACCAAACAAATTAAAAAAAATAAAAGGACCAGGACCATAGGCTAGGTCGGCCTTCTGTGAATAGATAGAACCAATGCTCAGGGTTTTCGCAGGGAGTGCACTGTGGCTGTTCAGAGAGATCACCAGGCATTCCCAGCTACCCTTACTGTCTTTTGAATAACAGCTTAAGTCCCAAATCGTCACTGGCGGTCTTCTCTGCAGGCTGGTCAGTCCACTGTTCAGGAGTGGGTACTGCTTTCAGTCGAGAGTGATGAATTCAGTTCTTCTGCCCTTCGACCTTTGCTGCCATGTGGGAGACCAGCAAGACGGTGTGGGGTCCCTTCCATTTCTCTTGGAGAGGCTCATCCTTCCAGGTCCGAACGAGAACGGAGTCACCAGGCTGTAAGGAGTGGATGGGGCATCCAGCAGAAGAGGCTGTGAATCTTTGGTGTACCTGTGAAGAGAAGAAAGAACTGCAGACAGAGAGCATATGTACTGAGACAAGAACCCACACCCCATTTCCCACTCTCCTGCCGGAACCGGTGTATCATTCAGAGGCCATGCCCTTCCAAACATAATTTCGAAGTGACTAAGCCCTAACCTGCCCTTGGGGAGAGCACGAATGCGGAGTAACACAAGGGGCAAAGCATCAGGCCATCTAAAAGAGGCCTCCTGACAGACCTTTCAGAGGTGTCGCTTGAGTGTCTGATTTGTGCGTTCCACTACTCCACTGGCTTGTGGTCGCCATGGTGTGTGGAGCTTCCAGGGGATTTGCAAGGCACTTGATATCTTTTGAACAGCTTGAGATGTGAAGTGTGTTCTGTTATCAGATTCCATCCACTGGGGGAGTCCGAAGCAGGGAATGATCTCCTTGACAAACTTAAGAGCCACCGTTTTGGCAGTGTTGTTACGACATGGGAAGGCTTTGGGCCATCCGCTGAATCGATCCACCAAGACGAGGAAGTACCTGTACCCTTGGGTCCGGGGAAACTCAGTAAAGTCTATTTGCCACACCAATCCTGGGCCTGGGGTAGGTTCCAGAGTGGCTGGCAACACTGCTACTCCTGGTCGAGGGTTATTCTTTTGGCAGATTAAACATTCAGCCTGTACCTGTGATGCTAGGGGTTTAAGTCCAGAGGTTAGAAAATATTTATTCATAAGCTGGGTAAGAGCCTCTCTGTCTGCGTGGGTTGTTTGATGCAGTTTCTGCAACACTGGTGGGATCAGGCCCTTGGGCAGGAGGCTTTTTCCCTCTGTGGAATAAAGCCATCCCTCCTTTTCCTGGAGACCGAGACTGTCAGCCAGGTTTCTGTCATCATGGGAGTACTGAGGAGCTGCAAGCTCACCTACTGATGGGATGAGGGCATGCATTTGGGCATTCTCCTCTGTTGGTGATTTCAGGGTAGCAGCGTGCTTGGCTTCCCTGTCTGCTCTGGCTTTGCCCTTAGTTACATCTTGATCTTCCTTTTGATGGGCTCTGCAATGCACCACTGCTACTGCTGAGGGGAGTTGTACCGCTTCTAACAGCCAGAGAATTTGCGACCCTTGCTTAACCGGGGAGCCTTGGGCTGTTAGCATCCCTCTTTGCTTCCACAGACCAGCGTGAACATGCAATACCCCAAAAGCATACTTTGAGTCAGTAAAGATATTAACCCGTTTGTCTTTTGCCAGCTCGAGTGCACGAGTCAGGGCCACTAGTTCAGCAAGCTGGGAAGATGTCCCAGCAGGTAAACTCTCAGCTTCCACGGTATCATGAAGGGTCACAATAGCATAACCTGCCCTCCTTTGCCCATCCACAACGGCACTACTGCCATCAATATACCATTCCAAGTCAGCATTTGGGAGCAGTTGATCTTTTAAATCTGGGCGGCTGGAGTATTGGGCATCTATGATTTCCAGACGGTCATGTTCCTGCTTTTCTGTTTTTGGTAGCAGGGTAGCTGGATTAAGGGAGGGACAGGTTTGCAGGGTAACTTCAGAGTTCTCTAACAGTTTCGCCTGGTACCGAGCAACCCGGTGAGCCAGAGACCACCCTTAGTGTCCAGCAGGGCTTGGACCATATAGGGAATATACACTTGCACAGTTCCTCCCAGTGTCAGTTTTTCAGCTTCCTCAAGCACTGAGCAGTGGCTGCGACTGCCCGCAAGCATGCTGGCCACCCCTTGGCAACTTGATCCAGTTGTTTAGAGAAATATGCCACGGGACGTTTCCAGGTGCCTAATAACTGAGTAAGTACTCCCAGGGTTACCCCTTTTCTTTCATGCACATACAGTTGGAACGGCTTAGAGAGATCCGGCAGACCCAGGGCTGGGGCTTCCATCAACTTCCTTTTCAAGATTTTAAATGCCCTGTCCGCTTCTGGGGACCAGTGAAAGGGGTCATGATCTGCTCCCTTAACACATTCATACAGAGGTTTAGCCCACAGTCCATACTCTGGGATCCATATTCTGCAAAAGCCAGCCATGCCCAGAAATGCCCTGAGTCGTTTACGGTTGCTTGGGATAGGAACTTTCTTTCATTTGAGAGCTGCCTCTCTCCCTGCCTTATGTGAAATCCCAGATACTGTACTTCTGAGAGAGCAATTTGAGCCTTGCTCTGAGCTACCCGGTATCCTCGGAGTCCAACGAAGTTCAGGAAGCTCACAGTGGCTTTGAGACAAGGGATCAGACCCACAGCAGCAATTAACAAGTCATCTATGTATTGCAGGAGGAGGACTCTGTCCAAATTATTCCACTCCTCCAAGTCTCTGAACAGAGCCTGGCCGAGCAGAGTGGGGGAATTTTTAAATCCCTGGGCCAATACCGTCCAGCAAAGCTGCTTTTTAACCCTTCTGTTGTCCTCCCTCTCGAAGGAGAATATTTCCTGAGATTGGGTGTCAACTGGAATCGTGAAAAAAGCGTCTTTTAAATCTAGGACCGAGAAATGGGTATACTGCCCCCCTTTTCTTGGTTGTCAGCCAAGTCTTAGCTGTGAACAATGTCCTTGGATGGGGCCAGCATGACTGAGCTTGCTAGCTATATTTTCCAGTTAACTTGTTCTGTTCTTTTTCCTTCTCCCTTTCTTGGCTTCTTTTAACCTACAAAGGAACCTTCCACTCTTCACTCATACACCTTTTCCCAACAATGAACACATACACATTGCCATTATACACCCTTTCAGTAAAATAAATTCTATACAGAGCTTTGAAGCAACAGACCAGGATGAGCACACCCACTTTTGAGGATTCCACTCGGTACAACCTCTGGTGTCCAATAGCTTTCCTTTTTAAACCTTAAATGCCTTCTCTGTGCTTCCTCCTCAGCCTTAGCTATAACCTGATTCCACTCCACCTCAGACAACAAGGTTCTCATAAGTATATTGCAATCATCCCAGTCAGGCTTATGGCTAGCTAGACACCCTTCAAAGATTGAAATAAACTTGCTTGGATTCGTGGAGAATTCCCCTGCTTCTGCCTTAAAGGCAGCTAGGTGCACTGGGTTAAAAGGAACATGAGTATACACTGGCACAATCTGGGCTGCATGATCCTGTGTTCCTGGACGGGCTACCACATTCTCAGTAATCAAGGGATACAATCCCACCGAGGGGATACTCTCTGGAGCCTGTGGGGGGGTTGGAGCCGAAGGGGATATCGATTCTGCCATTACAACTGTGGGAGGGTTCTGGGGATTAGCAGCAGGTACTACCGAGATTGTCGGAGTCAAATGGCACTTGTGCAAAATATCAGGCCTATTTCTTAACATCATAAACGTATACGCATAGAGATGTTCATTCCATTTACCTGTTCGCTGACAAAACAAAAGTAACTGAAGGATTGTGTTGTAATTAAGTGATCCTTCCTGTGGCCACCTTTCCTGGCACTCTAGCTGATATTGAGGCCAGTCAACTGTACAAAACCTTTTAAATTTACTCCTAAGCATCGAATCTGACCCAAACACATCCCAATTTGCTATAATTCATTCTAAGGGCGTACACTGTGCCCCACCGGCTGTACTCTGTCCCTGCCCCATACTCTAGGGAGACACTGGGCATCCCCAGGTCAAAACAGGTAAAGTCCCCACTGGACTGTTCCTACCTTATCCAAGGGTCCGGTTCCTCACCGTTGCCCACAACTGCTTCTCCACTGTCCGAGCGCGTTGCACCACTGTGCCCTCCGGGTCGATCACAACATGTCTCCGCCGAGGCCCCCGATGAAATCACCAGTGCGCGCTGGGCGTCGGTCGTCGCCGTAATCTGTCGGTCACCAGGAGGGATCAGGGCAAGGCTAAATTTCAGCCTCAAGCCCCACGTTGGGCACCAAAACTGTTGCTGGCTCAGAGGGCCCGAGGGGGCAACAGGGTTCGTTGCCCGGTGTGCGTCGCACCAATAGACACACCAGGGTGGAGAAGCAAACCAAATTTATTCAAGATCTCGAAAAGGCACTCAGGAGACCAGCATGTCTCAAATCAAAAGCGCAGCAAATACAAGCAAGTTTCCCATTTTATATTCCAAGCTGTTTGTGTGCAAGCCTTTGTTCTGTTTCCCCCTTTATCCCTCCCTTCCCGACAGCAGTTACAGCAGGCATTACATTGTGGCATGTTAGAAAAGTTCTCGTCTGCATGTTTATCTTTGGCCTTGCAAGCTAAGACGTAGTAGGCTTCTCCCTCCCACTTCCCCCTTGCTTATCACTACTGCTTCTGCTAGTGTGAGCGAAACTGCAGCTGTCTGCTAAAAAAGCTGACCGTTACATATTCTGCTTCAGCATTTAGGCTGTTAGCATGGAGGCTGGTTAAAGTTCACAAGATGGAGTTACTGTGGCTCACTTAGACCCAGAGCAGGGGGGTTTCATCGGCACTTATGGCCTTCCACTCCCCCCGAGTTACCTGGTAGCTATGCCTAGTGACGCTAACACTGGTGTTTTGGAAACTCATCTGGGATATGGAAGACTCATATTCATGTCCCTGCTCCAAATCAGGTAGGCTGGGCTATATAGTCGGTCTCTTGTTGCTGTTTCACGTTGTATAAATAAATATTGCTTGAGGCCATGAAAGACAGTGACTATAAAGCCCCATGGTTAGGGCACTCATGACTATATAGCCCCATGGTTAGAGCAGGGACTTGACTCTGGGTCTTACATAAGCTGATGTTTGGTACACTCCCCTGTGATATCTGTTATTCTGGGGTGGGTCTCAGTCTCTCTCTAGGATTGACCAGGAATTTCATCCTGGACCACATAAATCTTCCTAACTGTAACAAGGCAGGGCTTCTCCCTGCTTGCTAAGGGCTCACTGCCACACCCACAGTTGCTTTTATGCAATTTTATTATCCAAAGTTAGGTCAAAACAACAAAAACACAGTTCCTCAACTTGCCCCAGTCTACAGCTCCCAAGAATTCCCCATTTTAGATTCCTTCCACCTCCCCTCTGAGGGGACACTAACAGTCCTGCTTTCCTGCCTCCTTTTGCAGGGGACTTGGCTTAGCTCAGTGCTTAATTTGTAGTAAAAGAGGTTCTGGAGCTCAAACAATTTTTATACTTTCATAACTGAGGCGACCAGCCCAAAGGTGCCAGGGCTATGAACTGCTAAGCCTAGCGGTTCCAGAGCTCAGCCCTGACACAAATTAAGCACTGCCTAGCTCCCCAAGGCACCCCATTATCAGAGAGCAAACTGTGAAAGCCCATACTCACTCTCTCCACCCCTTTCCTGACTAGCTCTCAGCCTGACTCTACCTCACCAGGTCATTCTCTGTCTAAATCATGGTGTCCTTTATTAAAGCTCAACTGACATCAACTGTCTAGTCACAGGTGCACTGTGTCTGCTGCCTCTTAAAGGGCCAGTGTCACACTGTGACACCAATGTTAATAGAAAATTACCCTTTCATGTGAAAAGTTTCGGTTTTGACAAATCAGCATTTTCCATTTGAAAAAAAAAAACACTTTGGAAAAATTTCAGACGAGCTCTAAGGGTGATATGGACGTGTGAACGTCAATCATTTTGGGGAAATCTTAGCACTATTTCACTAGCAAAGATGCTCTCCACCTTGGTAATGAAGCCTCCTAAATTCATTTCCTGAAAGACTTCAATACTCATGTGGCTCAGGTTGGTCTTGCCTAGCTTGTGATTTGTCCAAATCGTCTCTAGACTTGCACACAATGCTGACCCACTGCCTCAATGTGTGTCTCTGTATGTTATGGGAGGGTGGAGTAAGCTTTTACCGTGAACCAACTATTCCCTTTCCCTTATGGGTACATAACATAAGAACAGCCATACTGGGTCAGACCAAAGGTTCATCTAGTCCAGTATCCTGTCTTCTGACACTGGCCAATGCTAGGTGCCCCAGAGGGAATGAAAGAACAGGCTATCATCAAGTGATCCATCCCTTGTCGCCCATTCCCACCTTCTGGCAAATAGAGGCTAGGGACACCATCCCTGCATCCTGGCTAATAGCCATTAATGGACCTATCCTCCATGAATTTATCTAGTTCTTTTTTGAACCCTGTTATAGTCTTGGCCTTCACAACATCTTCTGGCAAGGAGTTCCACAAGTTGACTGTGTGTTGTGTGGAAAAAATACTTCCTTTTGTTTTAAACCAAATTTCATTTGGTGACTCCTAGTTCTTGTATTATGAGAAGGAGTAAATAACACTTCCTTCTTTACTTTCTCCACACCAGTCATGATTTTATAGGCCTCTATCATATCCCCTCCCCTTAGTCATCTCTTTTCCAAGCTGAAAAGTCTTATTAATCACTTCTCATATGGAAGCTGTTCCATCCCCCTAATCATTTTTGTTGCCCTTTTCTGAACCTTTTCCAATTCCAATATATCTTTTTTGAGATGGAGTGACCACATGTGCACGCAGTATTCAAGATGTGGGCATACCATCGATTTATATATAGGCAATATGATATTTTCTGTCTTATTATCTATCCCTTTCTTTTTTTGACTGCCACTGCACATTGAGTGGCTGTTTTGAGAGAACTATCCACAATGACTCCAAGATCTTTTTCTTGAGCGGTAACAGCTAATTTAGACCCCATCATTTTATAAGTGTAGTATTTATAGGTAGTGAAACAGAACGTGTTGGTCTATCCGTGAAGATTCATAGATTAAATGGGTCTACAGCACAAAGCTCTTTAGCCATGGGATCAGTATATTTATATACTAATTGGGTACTATAATCACTTGTAATATACAACGGCTTGTATGGTAACCTTGAAGTACTCCCACCTTCTGCAAGACTGCATGGACCCTACAGATTCCCTTGGGTTACTGATGATGAACATTAGATAATATACAAATGCAGGGGATTAGAGTGGTGATGTATTTAATGTGTTCTGAAACCAATCAGCTACAGCTAAACTAATTAATGAAATCTAGTCCAATGGCTGTGAGAGAGGCTAAGAGAGCCTTTTCTGCTATAGCTTCTGTGAAGTTTTGATCCATAGAACTTCTCTGAATAGTGATCTGTCTAATCAACTCTGACTGCCTTCACACACAAGTTATGAAAAATTCCCAATCTAGTGTATGGAAAAGCTCAATTGTATCTGAAATCGTGTTCTCTCTAGGGTCCAATAAATCTGAGTCAGAGGAATGCATAGTAAACTCAAAATATCCCTGAATTTGGTGCTTTTGGGTAACCAGAGATTTACAAAGCACAGAGCGATGTCTAAGCTATTGTAGGAGAAGACCAGTGCCCCTCACGGTTGCTGAAAATCAGAGCATGAAATCTGGACTTGTGGTTAACCAAGGTAGTTAATATCTCCTTCAGGGAGGGCCGCTGACTAGCTAAAATGAAATGACAGGTTTCAGAGTGGTAGCTGTGTTAGTCTGTATCAGCAAAAACAATGAGGAGTCCTTGTGGCACCTTAGAGACTAACAAATTTATTTGGGCATAAACTTTCATGGGCTAAAATGAAAAACTCCATGCATCTGATGAAGTGGGTTTTAGCCCATGAAAGTTTATGCCCAAATAAATTTGTTAGTCTCTAAGGTGCCACAAGGATTCCTCATTGATTTTAATGAAATTACAAATGATCTCACTAGTTGCTGTCCTATCTCTATCCTCCATTTCTTGGGTAGAGTAATAGAGAATCTGGTGGCAAAATAACTCCAGCAGTACCTGATCTCTGCTAATATCCTTGACTGATCATGCTCAGGCTACAGAAGACGAAACTTTACTAAAACAGTACTAGGGAATGTTGTCTTAGCCACGGACAGAGGCAATGTACTTATGCAAAGTTTTTACATTACAGAGTAGTCAAGGAGAAGGGTGGCTCTTGTATACAGCACCTGGAATATTGTGTTCAATTCTGGGCACCACATTACTAGAAAGTTATTAACAAACCTGAGGAGGGAATTGAAACAAAGCACAATAAAAATGATGAGGAAGCTTGAGGAATTGACATGAGAAAATATTACAAAGGGTTAAATTTTTATCATTTGTCTAAGCAATAGCTCTCTAGAGTGTAAGTTATTTGAGGCAGAGTCTATCGCTTACTGTGTTTGTGCCTACAATAATGGATCCCCAAACTAGCTGGCCTCTAGGTGCTATCACTATACAAATGTCAAATATTATTAATAGTATGGGCATAATTTATTTCAAACAAGTACAGAATCTCATATCCTCTCCCTCTTTTGTATTTAGTGTGGTACTTGGGGAATAACTAGAAGTAATGAGATGCAATAAAGGAAAGGAAATTTCTGGCTGAATAACATGAATTACTTCCTAACAATGCAAAGCTTTCCATTGTGGAATAGTCTCCCAAAGTAAGTGGGGGAAGTCCCATCATTTGGGACAATTAAAAGTGGATCAGAATAAAAAATGCGCTTCTGAGACATTCTCACATTTGCTGAGGAGATGGACTGGGTGATTAATCATCTCTCACTTCTATGAACTAATAATTGAAGTGCTAGTCTAACTTAGCATACCATCAGTCTCTAACCACATTACAGACACATTCTTTTATTCCACTATTTCCATTTCTAAAATAAATCTCGTAGATTTTCCTCTTAAATTATATTCTTATTACTACCTACTTCCCATGAAAGCCTTTAGAACTTATTGTGATAATGACCTGGACTCACTGTAGGCTAAAATTTTAAAAGCAGAGTAATAAAATATAGGTATCTTAATTTTTGGATCCCAACTTGTGATACCTTAGAGTGGTGGTCCCCAACCTTTTTCGTCTGGCGGGTGCCAGACGATGAGCCATGGAGGACCATGGCGGAGGACGAGCATCCGCCGACAAGCGGCAACGTCAATAGGCGTCGCCACCTAAATGTCACCAAAAATCGGCGGCATTTCGGCAGCGATGCCTCTGGATGACACTGCTTCTTGGCGTCATTTCGGCGGATGCTCATCCGCCAGCCAGTACGTGGGTGCACTTAGACGCCCCAGCGGGTGTCATAGCACCCGCGTGCACCACGATGGGGACCTCTGCCTTAGAGGGGCTCGATTTTAAGAGGGTGGCTGCTCAATGCTCTGAAATTCCTTTGACGTGCTTCAAATTGGGCACCCAAAATCACCACTCTCTTGAAAATCTGTGTTTGTAGAGTCTGCTCGTGTAAGCTGTCTGTGTACAGAACTGCCTTTGAACTCAATGGAAGTTACATGTATATAGAGTTTCCAGATCTAGGCCCAAAATTTAGCCACTTATTTGTGTTGTATTTATTGTAGTATACCTGTCTATGGAAACAAATCTGTTCAGATGCTGAGCAGATAGGATAAAAATATGCCCTATAGTTTCACTACAGCCAATGTATTCTGCCTGTACCGGCATCAGACATAAAACAGAGATATTACGGCACTTGAATCCTGTGTATTTCATATGCTTTCAGTGCTTTTTTTATGCTTGAAATGAGAGCTGTTTCAATAAGGAGAGAATATTTTTCTTTGCACTAAATGGAAGCTGTGTGTTTGGAATACAGTCTGAGACTAGGATAAACACTGATGCCATTTGTTTCAGTGAACAAGAAAAAAGCTCACTTTCTATTTCTTACACACACTCACGTACGTATCTATAGGCAGAATGTCTGACCCCTGTCATGAAAGTTTCATGAATTTTCATTCTAAAGTGTCAAGTATCAGAGGGGTAGCCGTGTTAGTCTGGATCTGTAAAAGCAGCAAAGAGTCCTGTGGCACCTCATAGACTAACAGACGTATTGGAGTATGAGCTTTCGTGGGTGAATACCCACTTCGTTGGATGCATTCTAAAGTGCTTTTTTGTTTGTTTATTTCTCGTTAAGTTTAATCCTTTGGTCAGAAATCTTTTTGGCCAGGTCTCTGCCCAAGATAACATTTTTTTTTTTTTTTAGGAAAAGTCTAAGCAAAAATGAAGACTATAAATAAATATACTTTTGTCATTTTAAAATAATATATTTCACCATTTCTGAACAGTTTGAATGCCTCAAAAAGTATGTGCTTTTTTTGTATTCCAGTGAAAATCTGCTTTGATTTGAGTAGGTCAGAAGGTGCATTCATGTTTTACTAACCACATGAGTTTTTTCATTAATGATCTCTCAGTATTCTGATAACACTGCGCATGGGTACATGTATAACTGGAATGGGATTTTCAGTCACTGAGGTGAATATGGCATTTGGTGTCTACAGTGTTTAATGGTGCATTCGTAGGTGTGTACAGAATGTGGGATCATTCCAAAAGTCTCATTCCATCTGATGCTTGAAGGTCCAGTTGCCTCCCTGAGTGATCATCTTCTGTAGGGCACAGCACTTCAGAGGATAAAATTTCTTGGGTTTATCATTTTTCTTTTAAAACCTAGGAAATGCCATATAAACAATTATTAGTAAACATATGATTAGGGCTGTCAAGTCTGCAAAAAAAACCCTACATAAATAAATTACAATAATTTGGACATGTATATGTGCATATTTATTTGTTTTTCCTAAAGTTAATTACGTATTTTAGGAAAAATTGTCAGAGCATCCACCAGCAAGAGTTGGTGGCCGCACTGAGGCCACCAAAAATTTTGTTGTGAGAACCCCCAGCTGGTATAGGAAAATGCAAATTTAAGCCCAGGAAGGATTCCTCTGGTATCCCTGCTATCTCTCCCTTGCTGTTTCTCCTGTTGATGTGCTTAATCATAACATTTCATGACTGCTTCCTCCACACCAGGTAGCACCATTCAGATTGGGTTCTGTACTGGCTGGTTGTGGGTCCCCCCAGCCGAGGGAGTTTGTGATTACCATGCTCCCCTCTAGCCCTCTGAGCCACTAGTGTGAACCCAGGAGTGAATTGGCACTGTAGGCACTGGACTTTAGCCTATCTGTAATATACATTACGTTTAAAAGAAATACTAATTAATTGAATCCTTACCTTGTACTTTAGAATATCTTAATGCTATTTCACAGTTAAATATCATATATGATTTAAAAAGAAAATATCTATGATTTTGTATAATGCATACACACGTGTATTTAAAAGTGTGTATGTACATGGGGACATCTTCCCTCTGTGGACCAAAAATAGCTTAGAGTGAGCTCTTTCATTTGAGTAGCAGCTGCTTTTAAAAATTGCTGAAGTATATATTTACAGGTACCAGAGGAGCCATTCTGGTGTATTGGGTAAGTGACTGAGGAACATTTTACAGCCTTCCATAAGAAATGTGTTTTTTAAATAAGCTACAAAAAGAAATGCACCGAAAAAATCAAGTTTGTGATATAACTTGATAATCTAATCCCCTTGCATTTATGGCTGGCAGATTTTTATTCTGGACTGCTTATGTCAGCCTTACCTTTTAATAGTCTGCCATTTGATAGTTTCTGTAATGAACTTACTGTATCTAGTAAGCTTATTAGAGGTAATTATCATTGTGTATAGTAAAGAGTGCTTTGATTATTCTTCCAGTGAGAGCTATTTGTACCATGTAAATGTGGGCATTCCTTTTTATCTTTGTGTTCTACTTTGGGGAGATTTTAAAAAAAAGCAATAAGAATATTTTCATAAGCTAGTCATATCCTAAATATGGGAAGCAGACAACAGAATTAAGACTGTACTGCTATTTACAACAAATACAATTATATTTTTTCATTAGTTCACTGTAAAATGAAGCTCATTGTTGATAGAGAGGAAAGATCTATCATGCAATAGAAAGAACCTCTCTGTTTCTGGAGAACGTGTTGGGAGTTCAGGTAGGGGCATTGTATAGGGCGTCTCAGTAAAATGGAGTAGAGTATCTTAGGGGAGTTGTCTGTGCTTTCATCAGACAGACAAATTTACTTGGGATAAGGGCATGCTTGTAGAGAATATCTAAAATGAGAAGTGGGAACAATGTACAGGATCCTTGCTGGAGAGAATTGAACAAGGTGACAGGTCAGCTCATTGAGGAGTATGTTATATGAGCATTGCACAGGGAACTTTAGAGGTTCTGGTTCCCGCCTTTATGGCCTCATAGGGGAATGGGATGGGGCATAATAATACTTCAGTAATGGGTCAGTTCCATCACCACATGACCATCATTGCCTCTCAGACTGCAACACCAGTAGAGGAAATTAAATGAAGGGATCTCCAAGAGTTGGCCCATTTGTCCGCCCATAAGAGGGAGAGCAGGTGGGCAAAGTAGTAGGAAATGTCAACAGAAATGATGACAAAGGGAGCAGTGGGGAATGAAGAAACTGCTACACTCTTGCCTCTACTGTTATTAACTGTTGGAACAGCATACCAAGGGATGTGGGGATCCTCTACAACATAAAGATCTTAAATCAAGAATGCATGTCTTCCTAAGAGCTATACTCCAGTTCAACCACAAGTTATTGGGTTCAGTGCTGGAATTACTGTGTGAAATTCTATGCCATACGCAGGATGTCAGACAAGATGACTGTAATGTTCCCTTCTGGCCTTAAAAACTGTGAATCTATAGATAGTGTTTTCTAGGTGGGGATGAAGCTAGGAAGTGAGCAGATAATACTTCTGGCTTTTCTTCATGCTCCCATGGTGTTGTTTTGTCAGACAAGTTGGGAGACTGCATGGAAAGCTTCTTTCATGCTCCTGCAGAAGCATACCATCAGTAGCAGGTTCTCCCAGCTTGCATTCCTCTGGTGTGTGAGCAGAGTGTCTGTCAGTGAAGAGAAAGAGAAAAACATAAAAGCAAAACCAGGAGAGGAGGTGAAAGACGTCACATTTAGATGAAGTAAATATTCAAAAAGGCTAATTTTAATAAATTAAGGGGACTGGTAAGGGAAGTGGATTGGGCTAACATATTTATGGATCTAAAGGCGGATGGCACCTGGGATTATTTTAAGTTAAAGTTGCAGGAGCTGTCGGAGGCCTGTATCCCGAGAAAAGGAAAACGGTTAGTAGGCAAGAGATTTAGACCGAGCTGGATGAGCGAGCATCTCAAAGGGGTGATTAAGAAAAAACAGAAAGCATACAAAGAGTGGAAGAGGGGAGGGATCAGTAAGGAAACCTACCTTATTGAGGTCAGAGCATGTAGACATAGAGTGAGAAAGGCCAAAAGCCGTATAGAGTTGGACCTTGCGAGGGGAATTAAAACCAATAGTAAGAGGTTTTATAGCCATATAAATAGGAAGAAAACAAAGAAAGAAGAAGTGGGACCGCTGAAGACTGTAGATGGAGTGGCGATTAAGGATAATCTAGGCATGGTACAATATCTAAACAAATATTTTGCATTGGTCTTTAATGAGGCTAATGAAGGGCTTAGGAATAGTGGCAGCATGACAGAGGGGAATAAAGGAGGGGGGATTGACATTACCGTATCCGAGGTAGAAGCCAAACTTGAACACCTTAACGGGACTAAATCAGGCGGACCGGATGATCTTCATCCGAGAATATTGAAGGAACTGGCGAGAGAAATTGCAAGCCCGTTAGCGATAATTTTTAATGAATCTATAAACTCGGGGGTGGTATCATTGGACTGGAGAATAGCTAATGTGGTTCCTATTTTCAAGAAAGGGAAAAAAAGTGACCCGGGTAACTACAGGCCTGTTAGTTTAACATCTGTAGTATGCAAGGTCCTGGAAAAAATTTTGAAGGAGAAAGTAGTTAAGGACCTTGAGGTCAATGGCAATTGCGACAAATTACAACATGGTTTTATGAAAGGCAGATCGTGCCAAACCAACCTGATCTCCTTCTTTGAGAAAGTAGCAGACTTTTTAGATAAGGGAAATGCGGTGGACCTAATATACCTCGATTTCAATAAAGCGTTTGATACGGTACCACACAAGGAATTATTGGTTAAATTGGAAAAGATGGGGATCGATATGAAAATCCAGAGGTGGATAAGGAACTGGTTAAAGGGGAGACTGCAGCGGGTCGTACTGAAAGGTGAACTGTCAGGTTGGAGGGAGGTCACCAGTGGAGTTCCTCAAGGTTCGGTTTTGGGTCCCATTTTATTTAATCTATTTATTACTGACCTCGGAACCAAATGTAGGAGTGGGCTGATAAAGTTTGCGGATGACACAAAGTTGGGAGGTATTGCCAATTCAGAGAAGGATATTCTGCAGGGAGACTTGGATGACCTTGTAAATTGGAGTAATAGAAATAGGATGAAATTTAATAGTGAAAAGTGTAAAGTGATGCATTTAGGGATGACTAACAAGAATTTTAGTTATAAGCTGGGGACGCATCGGTTGGAAGTAACAGAGGAGGAGAAAGACCTCGGAGTCCTGGTTGACAGCATGATGACTATGAGTCGGCAATGTGACGTGGCCGTGAAAAAAGCCAATGCGGTCTTGGGATGCATTAGGCGAGGTATATCTAGTAGGGATAAGGAGGTGCTGCCTCCATTATACAAGGCACTGGTGAGACCTCATTTGGAGTACTGTGTGCAGTTCTGGTCTCCCATGTTTAAAAGGGATGAACTCAAACTGGAACGGGTACAGAGAAGGGCCACTAGGATTGTCAGAGGAATGGAAAACCTGTCGTATGAAAGGAGACTCGAGGAGCTCGGTTTGTTTACCCTAACCAAAAGAAGGCTGAGGGGGGATATGATTGCTCTCTTTAAATATATCAGAGGGATAAATACCAGGGAGGGAGAGGAATTATTTCAGCTCAGTACTAATGTGGACACGAGAACGAATGGATATAAACTGGCGGTGGGGAAGTTTAGGCTTGAAATTAGACAAAGGTTTCTAACCATCAGAGGGGTGAAATTTTGGAACAGCCTTCCGAGGGAAACAGTGGGGGCGAAAGACCTCTCTGGCTTTAAGATTAAGCTTGATAAGTTTATGGAGGGAATGGTTTGATGGGATAACGTGATTTTAGTCAATTAATCAACAGCGTGCCATCGCTGGTAAATAGTATCAATGGTCAATGAGGGTCTGGCTGGAGAATCTTGCCTGCATGCTCGGGGTTCTACTGATCGCCATATTTGGGGTCGGGAAGGAATTTTCCTCTAGGGTAGATTGGCAGAGGCCCTGGAGGTTTTTCGCCTTCCTCCGCAGCACGGGGCGGGGGTCGCTAGCTGGAGGATTCTTTGCGATTTGAAGTGCTTAAATCACAGGATTTGGGGACTTCAACAGCTGAGTCAAGGGAAAGGGGGTGGGTCAGCTTTTGTGGCCTGCATCATGTGGGAGGTCAGACTAGATGATCATACTGGTCCCTTCTGACCTTAAAGTCTATGAGTCTATGAGTCTATTTATTTGGATTTGGACAATAGAGTAACCACTGGGCAAATGCATTCCGTTCTGATTCTGGGCTTGTTTCTCCACTCGGTAACACCAGCTTCACATCCACTTCAAGTCCATTTGAAATCAATGCATTTATACCAGCATAAAGCTGAAGTGAAGAATTTGAGGCTGGGATCACTAACTGGCACTGGTTCTGTGCTGTGGCACAGAATAACACCCTGGGCTAGAGTGTGCAATTTACATACTGCCTTGCATTGGGAACAGTATGGCACTTCAATGCTTTGGTGCTTCAATGCTCTGAGGAAGTTTTGGAAGGATGGTGTGTTAGGGAGGCACAATCCCTCCAGAACTCCAGGGAATTCAAGGAGATGATACAGTGTGCTTCCCACTATGGCTAGTCAGTTCTGTTGACATGTGCAGAAGAGGGGACCTTCAGATTTATGGCCCCGCGTCCTCTCCCCTTTCTTTGTCCTCTTGAGGTGGTTTTCACCTCCAGGAGTCCTAAGAGGGAACAGTCCATAGGCTCAGATAAACTCATGAATGGGGATTGTGATTGGTCTCTGCACAGGGGACACCAGGGAAGGGTGAAAGTTCCTTGTATCTTCCCCTGAATTGTGCACCCCACTTGACAGCCTATCAGCATTTAGCCCCAGTATGGGGACAGTTCACATCTCTATTAGAATATCTGTAACAGAAACATTTGTATAACTTCAAAAAGTTATAATACAGATGTGAACAGTTTGCTTTGGAAACAACTCAATTGAACCAAACTCCTAAAAGCTTTTATATTCTCAGGAATGTTGTTCCTCTGAATACCGTTCATGCAGTGTTACATTCAGATAATTCACCTTGCAACAGTCAGCTTCATAAATGTGATCTTAGACATACCACTCAAATCTCCTCAGTTTTTGTTGGTCAATTCTCATATGGTGCTGTTTTCTAAAGTGCACATTGTGGTATGGGGAGGGTCGTCGTCATCATCATCATCATGTTCCCATTATGCCTCTGGTGTTTAGGGCAGTGACGAAGCTCCTCCACTCCTGTCTTGTCTGGCAAGTCTTTCAATGGTTCCCCCGCTATGCCCCAGGTTTTTCAGCTCAGCTTCCACAGCTCTTCACCATGTTGTTTTCAGGCGGCTTCATTTTCGCTTGCCTTCAGGTGTCCATCTTATTGCTACCCTGTGATGGAATCAGTTTATATCCAAAGCACATGGCCAATCCATCTCCAGTACCTCATGATGGTGCTCAGATCCTCTTGGCTGGACTGTGTCAATAGATCTTGGTTTGATATTGTTCTGGGCCAAAAGATACAGAGGATTTTTCCGAGGCAGGTTGTATGGAGACAGTTTGGACATGTCATACTTTCTCATTCCCCAGCATTCTGCACTACAAAGTAGTGTTGAAAGTACGCAGCTCTGATAAATCTTGAGTTTGGTTTTGGTGTTGTATTTTGATGATTTTCAAACTGTATTTAAGCACCTGAATGTGTTCCTGGCTTTATTGATTTTGTTCCGGATGTCCTCGCTTGTTCCACTGTCCTGGCTGATGGTGCTGCCCAAGTATGTGAATGTTTCTATATTGGTGAGAACTTAATCCTCTGTCCCTACTGGTGATGGTGAGGCAATATTAAAGGTCACAATGTCCATCTTATTGCGACTTATTTTCAGTCCTATTTGCTGGCCTTCTCAAAGGCTATGAAATGTATGTAGAGTTGTCATTGCCATTCTAAGCACTGTTCTATTATGTTTCGTAGAGTGAAGATCTTGTCTGTGCATCCATGTTCTTTCCAAAAACCAGCTTGCTCTTTTCTGAGAACGCTATCAACTGCCTCTGATATATGCTGGACTATGATTACACAGTACTTTGCTTGGCACAGATAAAAGTGTGATACCATGCCAGTTATTACAATCACTGAGAGTTCCTTTCTTTGGTATCTTCACTATAATCCCATTGGTCCACTCATCTGGCACTTTTTCCCTTTCCCAGACTGATGTAAATAGAGGGGCCAGGTTAGATGCTGTTAATGTAGGATTTTCCTTGAACAATTTCTGCATTCAAGTTATCCTTGCCAGAAGCTTTTCCATTTTTTAAGGATTTGATGGCTTGAATGATCTCTTCCTTAGTTGGGCTGTCTGTGTTGATATCAAGATCTTCTTCTGCCTTCTGGATGTTTGCTTCCTCTACAGGTGGTTCCCTGTTCAGCAATTCTTTGAAATGCTCTGTCCAGTGCATTTCTTATTCCTTTTTGGTTGTTAGTAGATGTCTTTGTTTGTTCCTGATGAGACTGCTTGTTGGTGTCTGCCGTTTACCACTGATAAACTGTGTCATTTTGTAGAGGAGGATAGCTGCCTTTAAAAGCTGAATTTCCCAGACAATCTGGGCAGGGCACTGTGCAATTGTTATGCACAGTCATGTGGGACCATACACAAGAATAAAGCAACGCAAAACAAAATTTTTCTGACTTTTTGGTTCACCTAAAGTTCTGAAAAACTTTGTTTGGGTCAACCCTTTTAAAAAAATTTTATTTCCAGCACTGTCAATGAACCCGAAAAATCAGTTATTTGCAGTTCTACTGGGTAATGCTTATTGTCTGGAAAAAGAAACATCTGTAGCTTTTTCAAATAAACTTTTTATTTTGTTGTAGCATGTCTGTTCATAAAGGGCCAACATTTCTTTCTAGTGTTGTTTGGTAGCTGGATGTATCAAATTATGAACACAACTGCTTGGAAAAACAGTCTGGGTCTTTATCAGTCCCTAATAATGGAATAGAATTGGGCATAGTAATAACTCATTTAGCAGAATAAAATTACTATAGTATCAATAGTACATAGCTGCAGAGCCCTAAAAATTACTATAGTATCAATAGTACATAGCTGCAGAGCCCTAAAAGAATTACTTAACTTCTGTAGCTTTTGGACCCTCATGAGGTTTGTGTGATTTACTGATTTTATTTGCAGGTCTACTCTTAAAAAGTCATTGATGAAAAAGTGTAATGTTAATGCAATAACTAAAAGGTCTGTCATTTTTCTGGCAGAAGCTCTCTGACAATGTCAATTTGTATTGTCTAGTTGCAACTGTATGTCTAGTCAATAGAATATCCTCATAAAATTTCATCAACGTGAATACAGCTTGGATATTTATTTATTTATTTATTTATTGCAGACACCATTTTAAAAGCTTTAGCTCCTGCTGAGGTTACTGTGAGTTGATATCCACGCTTCCTTGTAGAGGGGGCTCAGAATCTTCCACACTACCATCTTCTCCAACCACTGTGGATAGTGATTTGTATTTGAGAGGGACCAGGAGGACACAGTCAGCTCATGGACACCAGCAGTATACCATGGTGACCCCTCCACTCTGGGGAAGCCCTAAACTCTTGAGGTAGTTTTTCTAGGGGCATCCACTAGTGGAGAAGGCCCTGAAAACTTTGGTTCTATTGTAAAAGGTACAGAAGACCACAGAGCAGGCATAGAGACACAAAGATATATAGAGAGAATGGGCCTCCAGTTGATCTCTGGTTCTGAGTAAATAATGACCTGGTCACTCCATGGGTGGGGTGTACCATAGTGTACCACCAATGGCTCATAGAATGAGAAATAAGATTTATATCTAGTCAATTTGTTGAGGGAGGTACATGCATGACTATTATATGCATACATTTAACAGTCCAACTTGTATTCATGGCTATTACTTAGGGGAAGTACAGGCAGGTTAAGGTTACTCTGAGAACATTCATATCTCGTTCCCTGCTTACTTTGAAATTTGTAACCCTTATTGCATTACCTTTTTTTTTTTTTTTTTTTTTTTTTTTTTTTTTGGTAACATTTAACTTCAAAATCTGTGGAGAATGGCCAGAAGACTGTTACTTTAAAAATAAATGTTAGGTGTAAAATAGGAACCTGAATAAAAAAGAAACAGCTTCAGGGTCAGGCAATTGTTTGCTGCAAAATGAACTTGGACCTAACATAATTACTTTTTAGTCATTTTTTCCCTAAAATATTATAAAATGATTTGAAATAATTATAGCAACATGGATGGCAAACCAGTGACATTTTAAGGTTATGAAATTGCTTTTAAAGTGTACACACAGTATAGTACCTTTATTTCTGCAGGCTACAAGCAGTGAGCTGAAACTAATAACAATAAGTTACTCAGTGCTTTACCTGACAAACCATGATTTATTTAACAACTTACTGAAACTGAAATATTTGCAGAGGAACCAGCTAGTTTAGTCCTTCCGGTATTTTACGTGTTAAGTCTTGGGTATCCAGAGACTATTTCGATGCAATCCACAATGATCTTCTCAGACTAGGAGGCAGCGTGGCCCAAGGACAAGATACTGGGAGGCAGGAGATCTGGATTGTATGCCCAGCTCTGATACTGCTTTGGGTAAGTCACTTCAATGCCCCGTGCCTCAGTTTCCCCATATGTAAAAAGTGAATGCTGACCTTTGGAAAGCACTTTGAGATCAATGACTGCTATATAACAGATAAGTATTAACTTATATTAATTATTTTAAAATACACTCATCCATTTTGGGACCATGTACAACATATAAAAACTCCATACAACTGACAAATTGAATCATTTGAGTTAAGCCAGAAATAGCATAGGGGCCACCCCAGTCAAGGATCAGTGACATTGTGCTGGGTACTGAACAAACACATAACAGAAAGATGGCTCCTGTATTTGATCCTTACCAGATGAGGTATTAATCTATCCGGTTATCTTATCTATTAGATTTCAACATTCTTGTAAATCAGCATTTCTTACAGAAGATTTTAAATGTATATCTATACAGTGGATGCCCTTAAAACTTGCACTTGTGGATTTTCACAAGCCTTAGTAGAGCCACCAAGGAAATTAGGGGAAAGTAAGACTACCAAACCCCTTGCATCGCTGCATTTGGGCTCCCCTAGATCATAGCTCTGGCTCCCCGTGAAAAGCAGCAGTTTAGAAACAGGTGTGGGCCCTGGGTCTTTACAGCATATCCTGCCCTTGAATTATCAGCATATAAATAACCTGGTTTTCTTTAAGTGACTAAAAATTTACCTCTAAATATCAGCTGACCCCAAACCAAATCACACAAAATAGCACGTCTCTTCAAAAGGGACAGCTGATGACACTACCATCCCTGCTGGCTGTGATTTCATTAGACATGGCAGCTGATGTTTTTCAGGGGGTGAGTTTCCTGGAGAGCTTCCTGAAGGTCTTTTCCTAACGTCCCATTACAGAGATCCCTGGGGGTGTTTGACTCTGGGTGTCAGTCTATCACATTCTGAGGTGCAATCCAGACCAGTGCGGGGTTCTGTCACCACTTGCCTGTAACTCTGGGTACCTTAACTGCTCTGCTGCTGAGGCTCACAGCCCAGATGCCAGCAGACAAGCATGCAGTATCCTGAGTGTCTGTGTGCTGTGTAACCCTGGTTCAATGCTCTTACCTGAGCAGCCTGCCTACAACACCACAGCCCACTCTGGTTTCCACTAGCTTTGGATGCACCTGTCAAGATGACACCAACATCCTCCAGTCACAAATTTTCCGAAACAGTGTGCTCTGGAATGTTCAGTCCTTTCCTGGACCCTTAAAAGGAATAAGGTTTGTTTGCTCCTTTAAAGAGATAATACCCAGCAGCTTGCCACAGTAATTGGAGTTAACAATCACTTCCATTCAAACACAGGACACGGTTGGTTTAGACTAAAAGTAAAAGAAAAGGACATAGGTTAAGGGATGCCAAGTAAAAGAAATAAAGTTGGAAAGGGTTACAAACAAACAAACAAAAGTAAAAATACACTTTCTAATGTCACAGTTCTCAAACTTCATTTCATCACAACCCCCTTCTGACAACTGTTGGGATTTTGTGGTTCCCAATAATAACCAAATGAGTCAGATGCCGGGCAGAATCAAGGGCATTCAATTCAATTCAACAAGATTTTATTCAATGTGCACAAAGGGAGAGCCCCGCTACAAAAATCAGCCAGAGTCCCTCCAGCAAGGAGACCCTCCCATTGCTATTTTATAGCACATAACAAGTTACATAATAAGTTACATAACACAAACCTCTAGCCAATCATGTTTAACCTTTCTATATATGGATTTATTCATCACATGCTTATACTTCTCCACTCCACATGCTGAGCTTGCCCTCCTCCCCTTGGCCTTTTCTAGAATGTTCCTAGGGTGGTGAGCCATGGCATGCTTCTTTATGCATAAGTACCTTCTAAATAACATTTTGTTTAAAATGAACACAAGCATACCCTTCACAACAAAAATTACTACATGACCCTAGGCAGGGGAACCGAAGCCTGAGCTCGAGCCCTACTTTCAGCCTTGGCAGGGGGTTTCGGGCTTCAGCTTAAGCCCTGGGGGTGGGAGGGAGCATCGGGATTTGACTTCACCCTGGGTCCCAGCAAGTCTAACACCAGAGCTGGAGACCCCATTAAAATGGTGTCACAGCCCATTTTAGGGTCCTGACCAATAGATTGAGAACCGCTGTTCTAATAGCTAAGACTTAACAAGCTACAGCTTTGGTTCTGGGTAGATTTCTTACCAATCTTTTGGTTCCAGAGACTTCAACCCCCTTGGTTTACAGATCCATCTTTCTCAGCTTGCAAGAACTCTCACCCATTGTATCTGTCTAGTGATGGATATGAAGATGACTTCTTCTCTTTCCTTATATCTTCCCACATTCACTGTTTTGTTCCCGGACTGAGGATGAGCTCATGCTGTTCTTCCTTTTTGGTGGACTTCCCATTCCCCTGCTGATTCGTATGTAAAAGAAGCTTCCACTGTTTTTGGTCACACCTTGCTTAATGTCTCTGTAGACAGGGAGAGAGCATCCTTCCCTCCAGTCTGGGGGAAAACCTGTTTCTCCTTGTGTTTGGTCACAGACTTCAAAGCATGTATCATTAAATTACCATATTTTCCCATATAGCTTTAATACATTTCACAATGATATTAATCACCAGTGTGTCATTAGCTTTCAGAAAAGAGGTCACTCTATACCCTCGTATAGTAGGGCCGGATTAACTTTTTGTGGGCCCGGCGCCAAACATATTTGTGGGCCCCCATTGGGGAAATAGGGCATGTGATGGGGGGTGGTCCACAGAATGAGGGGCCAGTTGGGGGCAATGAGACACAGTGCAGCAGGAGTGGCCCCACTCAGCCCAGCACAAGGGCACTATTTACAAATCCCAAACTGTTAGACACACACTGGCCCGCCCAGCCCTGCACTGCCAGTGTGCCCCTTCCACACTGCCCCCTGCCCAGTGCCCTGCCCTTATGCCAGTGCCCCCTCACCCAGAGAGTTCCCCCACAGATCCCTATGCCCAGCACTCCCTGCCTAGAGACCCCTCCCACTGACATCCCACCACAACTACACAGCACCCTGCACACCATACCTCCTGCCCAGCTCCCCCACCCACAGATCCCCTACTGTCCAGCACCCCCTTCACAGTCCCACCATCACAGCTGTACAGCACCCCATATTCCTGACGGAATTCTGCATCAAATATTGTGCATAATATTTTAAATTCTGATTTTTTTTATAATAAATAAATGTGGAAGCTCCACCATGGCAGTGGGGAGCACAGGCCACTGGCTGCATGGAGGTGGGAGAATACCCTGCAGCCTCCCCCATCCCCCTGGGACATGGACTTGGCAGTGAAACTGAACCTGACCCTGACACAGCACAAGGGCCAGGCCTGCCCCAGAAACACCCTGGGGCCCTGCCCCTTTTGTGCCAGGCACACCAGATATGGGCAAGGAGGCTCAGCCCAGCAACAGGATCCAAGTGCAGAGGGACTTAATGTGGGGGTATCCAGATGGGGGTAAGAGGGTTCTGTGGGGGGCAGTCTGGGTGCAGGCAGCTCAGTGGGGGATCTGGATGCTCAGGGAGGTGCCAGGTGCAGGGGCAATGGGCGTCTGCCGGGGGGACCAAGTGAAAGTGGTTGGAGCTCAATGGGTGGGGAGGGTGGGAGTCTGGGTGCAGGGGAGGTGGGGTTGTTGTACTTAAAGTACTGCACAGGATCTTTTCAGGGGGAACAAGGCAAACGCCACATTCATTGGTAATACATGCATCAATCAACACTGTATCATATGCATATGATCTATATTACACTCATGCACTCACATACACACACACACAAACACACTCCGTCTTGTTGTTGTTACCAGCTAGTTGCTCCCCTTAACTTCACTGGCCAGGTGAGTTAGATGGGGGAGGGGTGGAGCCGGGCTTCTGCCGATCTGGATCAATGCTCCGATGTTGACAAGACCCAGGGTCCTCTGCAAGACACCTCACATTTATAGCAGCTTCCCTCTTATGCAAATCTATACCAGATTCAAAATCTGTGTCCGTGGGTCCTTTGTGCTGCTTCCTTCTGGGTGTTGTCCCACTGCTGTTCAAAGAGGGTGTTTCCAAAAGAAGGTGCTTGATTCTAAACCACCTCCCGAGGCCATCAATATGTCTGCTCTTCTTTAGTGAGCCCACTTGACAAGTTTGATTGTCCTTGGGTCTGGCTTCCATCCCCTCTCCAACTAGCTGTCTGGAGGTGCTTGCCTTCCACACCTTGCTCATTCACACCTCATTCATTCAACATGCCAATTGACTAAGGGAGTATGGGGAGGGGGAAATCTTATTCTACTCCTAGCAAAAAGACATTTTTCTTCTACTTTAACTATCCTTAGGGGCTATAACATTATACCAAGACTTAACACAAAAGTTTTCTATAAGTTTTTCTACATAGGGATCTGATACAAAGTTCCTATATCAAAGGACTTGATACAAAGTTGTATGAAAATAGCTTAATACAGGGTTATATGAAGAGGCATAATACAAAGTATTATGAACTTTCATATGAAAGTTAGAGGTTATATATGGATAGGCTTAATACAAGGTTATATAGAGAGGCATAATACAAAGGCGTATGAAACTTATGTGAAGATGCTTAATACAGAGATTTATCTACAGGGTTCATTTGGGTGGGGGTCTAGGTGTAGGTGGTTGGGGATCAATGGGGAGGGTGTCTGGGGGGGGCTCATCAGGGTGGTACAGATGCAGGGGAGGTGGGGCTTGTCAGGGTGAGGGTTTGATGGGCCTGCTTAGCAGGGGAGCCCCAGCTGCTGCCAAGGCGATCCGCATGCTGGGCCTCCGTTTCCCCTATTCCAGGGATCGGTAACCTTTGGCATGTGGCCCACCACGGTAAGCCCCGTGGCGGGCCGGGCTAGTTTGTTTACTTGCTGCGTCCACAGGTTTGGCTGTTCGCAGCTCCCGCTGGCCGTGGTTTGCCACTCCAGGCCAATGGGGGCTGTGAGAAGTCGTGGCCAGCACATCCCTCGTCCTGCAGCCCCCCATTTGTCTGGAGCCGCGATCAGCCGAACCTGGCGGGCCGCGTGCCAAAGGTTGCCAATCTCTGCCTATCCCCTTCTCTTCCCCATCCCATGCCCCTTCCCCATCACTCCATCTCCTCCCCATCCCACCCCCTTCCTTCCCCACTGCCTCTGTCTCGCTGCCCTGCCTGCCCCACATGGGCACTCACTCATGAGTACAAGATGAAGGATGGCTCCCAGCACACAGAAGGGAGCTCAACCAGGACTAGGACCCAGAAGGTGGTGTCCAGCTGCAAAGTCCTGGGAGCTGAGCACCTTCTTTTTTCAGCCTGGCTGTGCAGCTCTGCAGTCAGAGTAGGTCTGCTCGTTCCACCCCCCTCCCCAAGGCTCCACCTCGCCTCTTCTCTGCCTCCTCTCCCCAGGTGAGCATGCTGCGGCTCTGCTCCTACCCCACCCTCCTGCCAGCAAACAGCTGATCGGTGGCAGGGAGGGCGGGAAGGGAGCAAGCTGTGAGAGGAGGCAGGGGAGAGGGAGCTTGGCTGCCCTACTGCAGCAGGAGCGTCAGTGCCAGGAGCACCAAGCTTCTGCCCCCCGCAGGAGAGAGTGGGGGGTGGAGAAGAGTGGCCCCCCTGGAGTGTGGGCCCGGCTCCATGGAGCCAGTGGCTCCATGGCAAATCCACTACTGTAATACAGTAATATTGTATACAGTCCATTGATTCAATTACTTATTGAAGATTCAGACGTCAGACAGCAGGCTATCTTCCCCCCTTGTTAGGTTGATGGCTTTGTTTAGCTTTTATGTAAGTGTGCCTTCACTATCTGTGCCTGATGACGAGCAAATACACATTCCTTTGTCTAGCGCAGACTGGGCTTATGCATTGCTTGCCAAACATATTTAAAGAATATAATTCTAACACCTATTTTAAGTCTTTGTGCACACCCTGCACATAAACCATGCAATAATTTTTGCGACCAGGGCGTTACTAGTTTGTACATGACATCTTACATGACACCTTTTAGATGCAGATTATGGCAATGGCATGTTAGGTGTAGGGAGTATGTCAGGCCTGATAAGAGCTGCTGACATAGAATAGTGACCCACAAATGGGCCTGTGTGTGTCAGTCTCCCATTGAATAGCTGAGCCTCTACATGGAGGTCAGAAAGGTACTTCTGCATTGTAGAGAAGGACATAAAATGGGACCCAGCTGGTGCTATCCCCTCACCCAGGACCTTCTAGACCCCAAATTGTGCAGCACGGACCCCTGACCTTTGGGGGCAGAAGGACTCATTTGTTATCTTTCTTCTTCCAGCCATGTGACCTTTGCAAAAGAAACTGCAGGGAAGAGCCAACCAGGTACTGAAGCTGGCACAGCAGCTGCAGGAGGCAGTTCAAGTATTGACTCACAGACAAAGATGATGTCCTCATATTTTCTGCAGCTTTCACCCTGAACTTTCTCTCCCCTGTGCTGACAGGCTGTTTGCTCCAACCCAGTCTCACCCTCTGCCCCCAGTCTCTTACCCCCTTATCTCCCCTCCCCTTTGTCTAGCTATTTCTCTTCTAACACAACCCCACTTAAATGATGTAAACAACAAAACAAAACCAAAATATTGCAGACCTAACATGGAGTTTAGTCATTGTATTGTTTGCTCAGCTTGTGTGTTCTATCCCTTTCCCCTACGCTGTATCTGTCATGTCTAGTTGGACTGTAGTCTCTTTATTATTCTATTTTTGTACCGCGTGTACCACAATGGGGCTGTATTCTTGGTTGGCTCCTAGGCACTGGCATAGTAAACATAATTATAATGACTTCTATCATGAGTCTAATAATTATAATTAGTAGGGCTTGAGTTGGAGAAAAAATGGTTTGAGGGCAGAGTATCACTAAGTTCCATTTACTGGAGACATGAGATGAACTTACAGTAGATTGTGTAGCTGTTCTTATTGTGTATTTTTGTGTACAGGGCTCCTCAGGCTTGACTGAGTTGGCTCCTCATCAATGGGCTTTAGATACCCTCCCACAGGTTCTGATGGGATGCTTGGGTTTTGTTCCCATTTGGTGAAGCTTTGGTGCCCTGGATGGTGTTGTAAGATTATCACCTGCTCATCTATGGTCTCTTGGCTCAGTAACTCTAGAGCAGTGGTCCCCAATGCGCCATGGCACCCGCCGGGGTGTCTAAGTGCGTCCACATACTGGCCGGCGGATGAGCATCCACCGAAATGCCACTGAGAAGCAGTGTCATCCAGAGGCGTCACCCCCAAAATGCTGCTGATTTTCGGCGGCATTTCGGCGGCGATGCCTCTGGATGACGCTGTTTGTCAGCAGCATTTCGGCGGCGACGCCTATTGACGTTGCCGCTTGTCGGCGGCATTTTGGCGGATGCTCGTCCGCTGGCCATGGTCCTCGGTGGAGAAAGGTTGGGGACCACTGCTCTAGAGGGAGCAGGGAGTTGTGGTACTCTAAAGACCACCCACCCACTCGTGCAAATGAGAGATACCCGTGTGTCAGTCTCAGCCAGATAATTGAGCTGACTTTTGCAATATGATCCTGTTTTTCCTTCCCATGTACTTTGATCAGTAGTGAAATAAGTAACAATGATAAGGACATGTTGGTAACTACAATTATCATAAATAGGTATCTTTGTTAACAACCCATTGAGCAGTGCACACTTCCCAGAGATGGTGCTTCAACTTTGTGCTAATTCAGGTGGGCATAACTGCATTGGTTACAGTTGCTTCATGTTTTGAAGGTTTTTCTTGCAGCCATGAAGACTTGAGGTTTTTTTTTTTTAAATGAAAGCTGAGAAGACATGAAGAACATGTTTGAAACCTCAGGAAAGCAAAAGGACCAGACTGTTGACCCAACCCATTTCAAATACTCACTATTAGTAACTAGTTCTCCACCTCACAACAAGATCCTGAGCATTTGTAAATTCATCAATCATCCTTTCATTCTTTCTGTTGCAACAGACAGACTTTATTTCTCTATCAAGGGAACTTTGAGCCTTGTTTTGAATTCAGCTGAAAACACAAACACAAAATGCAATGTGAGGGTTAAAAAAAATGAGGTACAAAAATCTGGAATTCTAGTTTGGAGGTTGGCAGAATAGCCTGAGCTATGTCCTCAGTGGATGTGTCATGGCTCAGGTATAATGTTTCTTTTCCTTTCCTGTACTTCAATTTTCCGTTCTGCTGCAGAACAGACCAGGCTTTATATATATTATTATTATTATGAGTTAAACCTCTGTTAGGAAAGTGACAGTCTCTAAAGGAAAATGTTTACTAAATCTCTCTCTCTATATGAATGCGTGACAATTACTTATAACCTTTGAAACAATTGTAAATATTGTCAATAACTCTTTTAAAGACAAGACTTTCAAGGGAGGTTTCATAAGTACTTAATACTACCACATGTTCAAATTCAAAATATAATTATGCAAAATATAACTGTACATTCCTCTAGGGCTCTTCTCTGGGAGGATTTACCTTTCTCAGTCTCTGTGGAATGGTGTCCAAGCCTCCTGAAGGGCACACCAGTGTCTTAAAATCTGGGAAACAAGTGATAGCCCTGCATTCTCCTTTAAAATCCCTTTGAGTCTCTACAACAACAGTCTGCAATTTGCACAGCTGCAGCAATTCTAATCCACCTCCTCTCTTGTGAGGTGAGAAAGTCTGCTGTTTAAATCCAACAAACTGGCAAAGTCCCTGGAACGCAATCCTTTCAGCACATCCTTCTGGTCCTTCTGTTGCTTCACTGCTGAATCCTCCAGTCTGGCTCCCACTTCTATTAATAAACTCCCTCCCCTTCCAATGGATCCAGACCCAGAATGTGACTCTGGGTGTATCCTGCCAGAGTGCTTGTGCACAGTGGACCCAAATAGTTTTAAACAGCTAATGAGCATGCCTAGTGCCCACCATACCCAACTTCTGGATAATTCTAGCCCATCCAGCAGAGTCACTCCACCCAGTTCCATCGATTTTTTTTGTTTGTTTACCCCCTCAGCAAATTAAAGTAGTATAAATAAATAACTATGGTGTTATCATCTCCTTAAACGACGGTGTTCTTTATTCAGGAGATCTTAACTGAGTTGTCCACAATTTAGGAGGCATAAATTGAGGTGCTCCTTACAGTGGAGACCTCAAGAAAGATAAGAAACAAAGGGTAGGAATCAACAGTCAGTTTTCAGAATGAAGAGAGGTAAATAGTGGTGTACCTCAGGGGTCTGTACTGGAATCTGTGCTATTCATAAATGACCTGGAAAAAGGGGTAAACAGTGAGGTGGCAAAATTTGCAGATGATACAAAACTACTCAAGATAGTTAAGTCCAAAGCAGACCACAAAGCATTACAAAGGGATCTCACAAAGTTGGGTGACTGGGCAACAAAAAGGCAGATGAAATTCAATGTTGATAAAGGCAAAGTAATGCATATTGGAAAACATAATCCCAACTATACATATAAAATGATGGCGTCTAAATTAGCTGTTACCACTCAAGAACGAGATCTTGGAGTCACTGTGGATAGCTCTCTGAAAACATCCCCTCTATGTGCAGTAGCAGTCAAAAAACAGAATGTTGGGATTTCATTAAGAAATAATAGATAAGACAGAAAATATGATATAGCTGCTATATAAATCCATGGTATGCCCACATCTTGAATACTGCATGCAGATGTGGTTGCCCCATTGCAAAAAAAAAGATATTTGGAATTAGAAAAGGTTCAGAAAAGGGCAACAAAAATGATTAGGGATATGAAACAGCTTCCATATGAGGAGTGATTAATAAAACTGGGACTTTTCAACTTGGAAAAGAGATGACTAATGGGGGGATATGATAGAGGTCTATAAAATCACGACTGGTGTGGAGAAAGAAAAGAAGGAAGTGTTATTTACTCCTTTTCATAACACAAGAACTAGGGGTCACCAAATGAAATTAATAAGCAGCAGGTTTAAAACAAACAAAAGGAAGTATTTCTTCACACAGCGCACAGTCAACTTGTGGAACTCTTTGCTAGAGGATTTTGTGAAGGCCAAGATTATATAAATTCATGGAGGATAGGTCCATCAATGGCTATTAGCCAGGATGGGCAAGGATGGTGTCCCTAACCTCTATTTTGCCAGTAGCTGGGAATGGGCAACAGGGGATGGATCACTTGATGATTACCTGTTCTGTACAGGTAATGAACATTCCCTCTGGGGCACCTTGCATTGGCCACTGTCGAAAGACAGGATACTTTGGTCTGACCCAGTATGGTCATTATGTTCTTAAATTATAAGACATTGTAGATAAACCCAACAATTCAAATTCAACTTCAAATTCCTTAAGACTATTTACACTACTATGTGCCTGTATTAATTCCATTTAAATAGTCCTGAGCAGTATTCTTAAGATCAAGTTGTTGAGGGGGGTCTGATCAGTCTTCCAGACAATGTTCTCACTTCTTTTAAGGTTGCATGTGGAGTACTCTGTGGAGGGGTTCACTTCCTGACAGAGTACCCACAAGTCCCAGAGTCTGTCTTTGATGTGTTGGGAAATATTGAAGGTGAACCCAGTTCTTCTAGAGAAGTCCTTTCAGAGACTCCACTAGATAGGATCTGGGAGTTTCTGCTAAGATCCCAATATCTGTGAGCCAAATGTTTTGAGCCAAAAATAGGTCTCTGGTCTCAGTTCAGGTAACACTTTTTTTCTTTACTGAACATTGAAGTTTTATTGCTGCAAAATTTTTATTTCAGCATCCCATTTTTGAAATTCCTTCAAGTTGAGCCACTTATGTTTAAGCAATATCTGCAGGTGTAACAGGTAAAGGCATCCTTAGTCATCTTCCCATCAGAAGTTCTTCTGGCAACAGTTGAAAGTCTGGAAGCTGTGTTGGCTGATATGACAGAGTGCTTTATAAAGGTCCTCTGGTTTTTGCAGACATATTTTTAAAGTCTGCAGTGCCCTCTCCACCTCCCTATTGTTCTGCGGGTAATATGGACTCGGCTCTTTGAGCTAAGATCAAGTGTAGTATCCTGTGCAAATGCTAGGAATGTTTCAGGGGTAAATTGAGGCCTATTGTCTAATATGAAGACTTCAGTAATTCCATGTCTTGGCAATATTGACTTTAGTTTCTGGATGAACAGTGCCAATGAGGTCTGTGTAAATACAGCCACGTCAATATAACTGAAGAAGTAATCAACTACAATAATATGTGGGTTCTTTCCAGAAACAGCAAATCTGTTGCTACCCACTGCTAAGGTCTGCCAGGCAGCTTTGCAGAGCGTAATGGCTCTGGTGATTAATTTTTTTTTCTTCTTACATACCTTGCAGCCCTCTACTAAGATCTGAATTTGTGGTACCTCCTACATTCTGAATCTTTTACTGGACGTTGTTGCCAGCTGTGGCTTGGTGTCTTGACACATCTTCTACTGCCTTGTTTACACTACAGGCACTACAGTGGTAAGGCTACGATGTTGTATAGCCCTGTAATATAAATGTTTCCTCCAGCGATAGATGAGGATTTTCTGTTACTGCATGTAACCCACATCCATAAGTGATGATAGCTAAGTTGATGGAAATATTCTTTCATCAACCTAGCCACGTCTACACTAGGGTTAGGCCAGTACAGCTACCGTGCTCAGGGGTGTGAATTTCATACACCCCTGAGTGCCTGTAGCTATGACAACCTAACTTTTAAGTGTAGACCTGGAGTACAGCTTTTCCAATCTTTCCTCCCTATTAAGGTGATTTGGTCTCTCACTATTCTTATGTTGTAAATTTGGTCTGACTGCTCTTTTCACATTTGTGTCTTTCCTCTTTACTGTGTTAATATTGCCTGATATAGTCTCCCCGATGCTGCTAGCATGTAAAGCCCATTACTGTTCCTTTTATTGTTTCTTCCATTCTCAATTTTGCTACAGTTTTTGCTAATGTGAGATCTGGGTGGAACTGAAGCTGTGTTGATAAGTTGGTGTCTCTTATGTCACCAAACATGGGCAGCGGGTATAATAGGCCTAGCTCAGCTGCTGCTGCAGGCCACTGGCTGCGGATTTGGTGGGGGAATTTTTTGCTTTTTATTATGCCCCATGCAGGTTCTGGGGCGGCTGAGGAGGTAGTACGTGCTATTCAGCTTCCTGGGTTCATTAGTAATCTCCCTGGCAGTGCGGGCTTCGGTTCTGGCTGTACGAGCCTACCCAGAACGCTGGGTACATGCTTGTGTTCCTAGGCCATGCTGGGGTCCGTGCCACTGTGCTGTCACTACTACACTGCTATTTTTAGCTGTGTTGGCTAATTTAAAGCTAGCATAGGTATGGCTACATGAGCTGCAATCTCATTTCTGATTGCACCATAGCTACACAGTCTAACAATCAACACGGGGGAGAAAGAGAAAGAGAGAGATGAGAAGACTTCCTTTGCTCTCTTGGCAACACTATTAATAAAGGGATGTAAACTTTCATGATTTGTGCAAGTCTCTTAATATTTGGTGCTTCTTTTAGATCTCCAGCTCCTGCATTCATGTGACTACATGAAGCTCTAGCCCTCATGGTTATGGAAAAAAGCTTGAAAATATGAACCCTAAAGACTCTGACACCATATATAAATAAAAAGAACGCCAAAGATGTTTTAAGTAAATGTTATGAGGAGGGTAGTCAGACTCATGATTTTTTGAATGTTTGAGGTTGGCAATACTGCATAAATGTAAAGAAGTTGTCCCTATATATGCAGATCCACTAATGTCTGTGATGTGACCAAGATAAATGGATCTCTGGAACAGACAAGTGTCTGCTGCTAAAGTCCTGCTGAAACTTTGAAATGTAGGGGTAATGGATTAAGACTTCAAAGGGATGCACAGCTGGTAGCATGGTGGTAGTAGGAGTTGTACAATTCTTTGTAATCTGACCAATAATGAAAGGCAAAAGAGATGAAGAGGAGGTTGCCAGGAACTAATGAAATGTCCTTTGTTCTTCAGGATAGAATGAACTGCATTTGAAAGTACTACCCTTGCTATGGATGGCTGTGAAATTCCACATTACTAAGGTGAAGAGATAAGAATAAAATGGGGGTTTTAAAGAAAGGGGAAAAAACACATGAACTCTTGCAGGTTTTATTCTTTTATTATTAAATCTTAAAAATATTTTGCAGTAAATTCAAAATGTCATCAGTGTTTGAACACTCTTTGCTTTGACAAAAGAACTCGCAGTCCTTTAGATGATTAGCAAGAGATGCCTCATAAGACACATAAGGAGGTACTAAGCTACAGGATTGTTATATTATTGTTGCCTCTGAAAAGAATGCAGTGTTTCTGTGGAAAATAATATTAATGTCCCCTCCTGCACAGCAGAACTGACTAAAGTTAATGTTCTGCTGGAAAATGTTAATGAATGGCTGCCATCCTGCAGGTTCTTGATCTATAGGCTATTAAAGACCTGGTAATGCTGGTGGGAGTGCTAAACATCACTTTTTCAGGCTAAATGGAAGGCGAAATTAAGTCTCTTTATGAAGTTAGATAGCTGGAACAGTAGAAGCCACTGTCCAAAGCACTGGGCTGCATGGCAAGGCCAGATCAGAACTTAATCTGTGGGGTTCTGAGTGGGCTAGGGAATTGTTTGGCAATCTCAGTGTGTGTTTGTGTGTGTGTGTGTGTGTGTTGGGTGGAGAAAGTGAGCAGACAGCAAGATAAGCAGCTACAAATGTGTCCCTGAGAGGGAACAACAAAAAACAGAGCTTCTTAGGACAAGAACTGACTTGGGGGAAGGTGCAGATTTGGAAATAGTGAGCAAAGTAACTTCCTGCCATTTGTTTCCAATGTGCTCAGGGAAACAGGACTCTGTTTACATTCTTTTTAAATAAACAAGTTTGCACCAAATATACCTGACTTGTATAATCCATTTCTCCTCCTAACGGAAACAACCCAACACCTAACACAAACCTCATTGTCCCAGAATGCCCTTTCATGACATAGTGGGGCATTACAGCAGCTCTGCCTCAGTTTACCCTCAGTGACTTGGCCCTCCAGCCAAGCTATTAACAAAAGTCAACCCCTTCTGATGTATCCACATTCAAAACAAACAAAACCCAAAGTCTTTGTCCCAGTCTCAAACTGGGCCGAGCCCCCCCTTCCCAAGGAGGTCTGTCTTCTCTCCTCTGATTCAAGCACTCTTCTGACGACCCTCCAGGCTCAGCTTGCACTCTTCCCAGGCTCCTTTTTGTCTCTCCCTTCAGACTGTCCTGGGCACCTTCCCAGGCAGCCAAAGCCAGGCCTTTCTGCCTGGCATCTTCCACGGACCTGCCTACCTTGTGCTTTCTTCTGGCTTCTCAGAACCTTCTATTCTCTCCAGCCAGCCTTCACTTCTGGGCTTCCTTCCTCTTAAATCCAACCCTGCATAGTTGTAGCAGGACAGGGCTTAATAGAACAGGGCTGACTGGCTCATCACCTCTTGACCCTTAAAGAAGAAGACCACCCAATTACAGCCCCAAATATTGGCTAACCACTCAGGTCAAAGGGGCACTGTTAATATGAGCAGCAAAGTACACCTCAGATATCTCATGTGTCCCCAGATAACTCTATGCTTGAAGATAGAAACCAGGTCAGGGAAATTTGGGTATCAACAGCCATGGCAACACAGTATATTAGAGAGAATTACACTCTACATAAAACAATGATGTGGGCTCAATAGCTATCCTGCTTAGCTTGACATGCCAAGACACTTAAAAAAACAGTCAACAGAGAGAGAGCGGGAAAGAGAGAGCAGTGAAAATAACTACTAAAGCTGATAGCCATTCTTTGTGGTGGATGTGTTGACTAAAAACAATCATCTTGGATTAGCACACATCAGTGAAGCATGAGCTATTGGACTGCCTGTCACAATTATAGGCACTGATATGTGTGAAATTACTCAAAATGGTTCAACGCTCGGTGAATGAATATGATGTGGCAGAGGATATTGGAAGTTGTGCGCCTGTTATGAGCAGCTTCGTGTCAAAAGCCAAAAATGTAAAAGACAATTGGAGAGGATGCTAGCGGGCATCATCCTGTTTAGCACTAATGCAGATTGATTCATCCTTAAGTTACGGATATTAGTTCTAAGCCAAATATTTCCTATTCTTTTGAAACACACACTATTTTATTTATCTTGGGGGAATAAACGGAAGACACAGTCACTGAACTAATGCCAGATAGAGATGTTAACATGCAAAAAGTGAATTTCTTGGATATTCATTGGCCAATAGAGATCCAGACCGTATTTCACTGCATTGTATAAATTTACTTTGTAATTTTAGTCAGATATTTTCTTATTTTTTTAAAAAAAGGACCAACAGAAATGCCCTGGTCCAGTTCAAAGGAAATATTGCTATTGTTAAGTGACCTCTAAAGAAATCATATTGACTGGATTTCCACTGTTTTTTATCAGCTGTGTAGTGTGAGATGGAAGTTGTCTGGTTCTCAGATTTTTGGCCAAATGAGGCACCATTCATTTAGCACTATCCTGAGATCAACTGCCCATGTGTCAGAGCTTCCCCCATTCTGACTGGGCTCTCTGAGGATAATAACATGGAGTTGTGGCTGTCACAGCTGCTTCTAGTCATTGCTGCCTCCTTGGATTTTTATGTAGGTTTAGATGCCATTTCTAAAAGCACTTGATTTTGCTTGTTGTTCTTTATTTTCCTGGGGCTCTGGAGTGGCTCTTCATAGTTCGGATTGTCTTTTTTTTTTTTTTTAACACTTTTAACTGAGTAGCTGAAGTTGTAGTGTTGTCAGTGCCTCTCCTAAGAAAAGGAGGGTTTTTCTGCTGCTACGGTTCATGTGCTTTGAAGTGATTGGCACATTGTGGGTCACTGGCCTTTTTTTCATTCATTGTTGATATTCCTTTTTTGCACAGCATTTCAGTAGACTCAATGCGTGGCTGATGGTCAGTGGTCTGGGCACATCCCTTGACATACTGAATTCCCTAGCTAAGTAATTACCTTTGACTCATTTTCTCACTGTCTGGAGATTGTTTTTCTATGGCTTTTATCTTTTGTCTGTTAGATGTATTGGGTGAGATGAAGAGCCCTTAGGGATTACTTTGGGGTATCACTCAGTCCTGGAGGCATCACTTCAAGTTCTCTGTGCAGAGAGGTCCATGCCCTGAGGTCTCCAAAAGAGAGACTAATAAGTCTGAGCCATTCTGGGTCTGGGGTGCTTGGAAGGTGTCTGCCTCAGAGCAGATTGTGGACCCAGTATCCAAATTTCATCTCTCTACAATAGTGAAGATTTGATGGTGGAAGGCCTAACAATATTGACTAGTGGCACAGAAGTGCCCCTCAAAACTGCTCTCTAAAGCCTGACACAAAGGCAGCCCTTCACCTCAGCTCTTGGAGTTTAAGGTAAGTAGTTTCAGTAGAGAGCCACACTATGAAGCCCGAGCACTTCTGAGCTTGTTTTCATGTTATAGTCTTGATGCAGTTAAAGGTGTGGTTGAGAGAAGATTGACTGCTTCTGAGGGCAAGACTGGTAGCATCAGAGCAAAGTGGCACCGCATTGCTGAAATGCACGAATCAGTGCAGCACTATGCTGGTGAAGATGATATCAATACTACTGGAAGTGCCAGGTCACTATGGGCTGGTGGAGCTAAACCCCACCAATAATGCCCCAGCTGTCAACCACACTGTAGAAGACACCACATAGTGTGTAGTGGGAGTGCTAAACTATAGGGTGCAGTACAATCTGAAGCCACTGGGGGACTCTTTAAGGGTTGAAGCTGGTCCAGTTCCATCATCAGTCCCTGTATAATAACCAGAGCTGATTATGTGCTAATGAAGGGAATAGGGGTAAAATTCTGATGCCATTTAAATCAATGGGAATTTTGCTATTGACTGGATTTCCACTGTTTTTTATCTAAAGACCAGGATTTCCATGTCTGCTTTGCAGTACAAACCTTATGTTGTCCACATCTTGAGGATCATATGGCCCTCCCTATGGCTATTTGCCACCTGTTCAATGTTTCACTTAAACCACCCCCCTTACTGTAGATGTAGGGAATGGGACCTTTCCACAATTCTCCTCATGCAATTTCTTTGTGCATTCATGACTGTAGAATCTATGGATTTGTAGAAAATCCCCAAAAGCCATTTTTAGTTTCCTGTGAGAAGAACAGTATATATGGATATACAGACCTTATATAACATTTACATTTTATATTTCAAATGGGTTTAATCTTGAACTGTAAAATCATTTTTCTCTATTAAGATTTAGATTTCAGAAGAATAGCTGATCTTTAGTCCAGTTCCAAAACAGAAACATTACTGTAACTCTTGTTTGCAACAAGAATAAGAATGTTGACTGGAGATGACTAAAAGTATCTTAAGTATGAATTTATTTTAATTTTGCTGATGAATGAATGTTGAGTCAGTGCTTTTGTTATGCTAGGGTTTTTCCTACTAGCTATTTTTAGAAAGATTTTTATATTGAATTTTCCATAAATTGCTGATGTCATATTAAGACATTTCACCCAGATTAGACCATGCCAGCTTCCTCAAAAGTGGTCTCATGAACCCAGATTTTTTATCATTTTTGGGGGGAAGTTGAGGGGTGTCACAAACTTACCAATCTTTGTGGTATGCAATGTGGCTATTTTTCACATTGCTGGGTTAAATGGGACTTTTCCAAATTGATGTGCTAATGACAATTATTCAAACCTGATTGGACTAAGTTGCATAATTCCAAGATAGACTTCACACCTGATTTGTCCAAAGACCTTGGAGGTAGGTGCTGTAAGGCAGCACAAGTGATATTCCTAAACCATGAGGATCAAGGATAAGGCTGAGAAGTATTGGCTTTCAGGTCAACAAGCCATCTGAGAGAAGATTCATGTTCCAGAATCTCCAAGACTCATCACCGTAGGGAGAGAAAGTCATGACATCAACCACCAGGGTCGAGCTCCTCAAAGGTATTTAGGCACCTAGCACCCATTGAGTTCAATGAAACTTAGGAGCCTAAATAACTCTGAGGATCTGGACCCAGGCCACTCCAGTCTTTTCCAGCAGCACCTGAAGGAGGCCCACCAGCAAGAAGCTGTGTGGCAGCAGAACATCACTAAGTGGCTCTTTGACTGAAGTTCCAGTTTTGAATCTGAGAGTTCAGAAAACTACAAGAGGTGAGGAGTTTGCCACACCCTAGGTATCTTAAGTGTCTTATTTCCCCCATTTTATTTTTTGTCTTTTGTTTTTTATTAACTGGGAGATATCCCAGATACTTTTCAGATGTGAAAGTGCAGCTTTGTGCATGCACATATATGTGAGCACACTCAAAGTCCACATTAGGAAGGCACCTGAAGAAGTTCCCCAGCTTAGAACAGCTCTAAATATTATCTCATAAAGATGCTCATTAGAATGTGTCCTATGTCAAAAAGTCCTAAGAAGCTTGCAATTATCATCTGCAATTTCTGGTAAATAAGAGGTGTTAAACTTAGCAGGAAATTTCTGAAAAACTATGTATTATAGTATCTCTGTGCAGGTTTGGGGGTGGAGTGGGAGGGAAAGATTAGCTATCATAGAAGAATCTAACAGGGAAGTTTTATAATTGGCTCTGAGGTTATGGTCCAGACATTAGATAATAATTTGGTTTCAGTATTAAAATATTTAACCATTCAAACTATAGATTTGATTGACTGGTAAACTTCTTTAGTTGGGATTTAAAGATCAGTCATCCACTTCTAGAATGCATAAGGATTCATTACACTGCTCTACATCCAAAATGCTTCTGAAATAAATGTAGTCAAACTTTACTAATTCTGGGTCACTGAGAACGAAAATGATGCTTAAAATTGTTGATTGGCTCTAATTTTCAAGATATGCTATTGGGTCAGTATATACGACCCTTGACTTGGGAATGGCGGAGGATACGTGAGTTATAAAGGGAAGGGATCTCAATTTAAACCAGAAATGACTAAAATACATCTTTGACCGGATCTATGAATAAATCTATAACTGGGTTTGGACAGTACTTGCTTTTTAAGCAAAACAATGAATGATGCAATCTGAAGCTGATATTGCATCATACATGATATGAATTGCATCATGTTATTCCTAGAAGTCATGGATGATGTAATCATAACGAAGCTTACATCACTCTGCTGAACAAATTGCCCTATATCAGCTCTAGAAATCATATAGTGTCGTGCTCTCTTATTTGTCCGTGTTTGATTTTGCAAAGGGACACATTTCTGTTTAGCCAAAGTGAGCAGAGATGCCTCGTACTTGTGTGAACAGTGCAGATAACTTCTGCTATGTTTGTGGTGAACTGACTTTTGCATCACAAAAGCGCAGTATAACCACTATGGTTAAGAAAGCCTATCACCTTTATTTTGGCTGCAAAATTGGAGATCAGGACAAGAGGTGGGCCCCACACATATGCTGCAACCCTTGTGTAACAAATCTTCGCCAGTGGTTGAACAGGAAAAGGAAATCTATGCCTTTTGCAGTGCCAATGATTTGGAGAGCGCCAACAGATCATACCAGCAATTGTTACTTCTGCATGGTGCCTCCAGTTGGGAAAGGTGTGTCAAAGAAGAAAAAGTGGACTGTGCATTATCCAAACATTCCATCAACTATACGCCCAGTACCCCACGGAGAAGGACTGCTGGTTCCTGATGCACCAGAATCATTCTCACTTGAGTCAGACGAGGAAGAGGAAGAGGATGAAACTTCTGGTCCTGAACCATCAATGTCACAGGACCCACATTTTCTCCCATCCTCCTCCTCTGAACCACACCTCATAACACAAGGTGAACTGAATGACCTTGTCAGGGATTTGGAACTACCCAAGAGTAAGGCAGAGCTGTTGGGCTTCAGACTACAGCAGTGGAATCTCCTGGAAGGTGATGTTAGGGTTTCCATGTTCCGTGACCTTCAAAAGAATCTTGTCCCATTCTTCTTCATGGAAGGTGATCTTGTAGCCTGCAACAACATCGATGGTGTGATGGCAGCCCTCAACATCGTTCACGATCCAGATGAGTGGAGACTGTTCATTGATTCATCGAAGACGAGTCTTAAAGCTGTTTTACTGCATAATGGCAATGTTTTGCCATCCATTCCAGTTGGTCATGCAGTCCATATGAAGGAAACCTATGACAACATGAAACAACTTTTGAGGTGCATAAACTATGACCAACATCAGTGGCAGCTTTGTGGCGATTTGAAGGTTGTTGCTCTCTTGCTTGGTCTGCAGACTGGATACACAAAGTACTGCTGTTTTCTCTGCGAATGGGATAGTCGTGCAAGAGATTCCCACTACATCAAGAAAGATTGGCCACTCTGACAGTCATTGGAACCTGGGAGGAAAAGTCTTCAGCATCCACCACTTGTTGAATCAAGGAAGATTTTGTTTCCACCCTTACACATCAAGCTGGGTCTGATGAAGAACTTTGTCAAGGCCATTGACAAAACACAAGCAGCTTTCAAGTACCTCCGTGGAAAATTTCCAAGGTTAAATGAAGCTAAGATAAAGGAAGGTGTCTTTGTTGGTCCTCAGATTCGTGAACTTCTTCGAGATGATGCATTTGACCATGCACTGCGTGGCAAGGAAAAGACGGCATGGAAACCCTTCCAGTTAGTGGCAATAAATTTTCTCGGAAACAACAAGGCAGACAACTACAGGTTCTTGGTGGAAAACCTCCTCAAGGCATACAAAAGCCTTGGTTGCAACATGTCACTAAAGATACATTTTTTGCACTCTCATCTAGATTTTTTTCCACCGAACTGCGGAGCGGTGAGCGACAAGCACGGCGAGCGATTTCAGCAGGACATTGCAATAATGGAGAAACGCTATCAGGGCAAATGGAGCCCATCAATGCTTGCAGACTACTGCTGGACAGTGACAAGAGATGCTCCATTTAATTAATACAAATGACAAGCTAAGAATCACCGAGTAGACACTGAATAGGACTAAACTATGTACATAATAGTTTTTTGCCTTTTGTTTCATAATAAATTTTATTTATATAACCCTTTTGCTGATTTGTAAAGTGTTACATAAACAGGACAGGTGAAATATTATCATGTAAAGCAACCATAAACACATGAAAAGACCTAGGTTTACAATTTATGATTAAAACTCTACTATCTACACAATATACATAGACATAAAATGTAAAAACTTAAATATCTTAGAAACAGTAGCCAATCAGTTGTTTTAATTGTCATATTTGAATTCAGCATATCAAAATACATAATAAATAGCACATTTTATCTCTGAAGCAGACGACTTCTCAAAAATTGTAGACCAGTGTTATTTGTGGGTATAAATTTTGTGATTTAACTAATTTGATTTTGTTCCAATTCAATATTGAGACTAATTTGTTTTTATTTTGGTTGGCTATTTGAATGTTGTGTTGCTTTGTTCTTAGTTTAGTTATTAATAGTAGCTAAGCTTGGTTTTAGGCTTTCTTGGTTTTTTTTGTAAGTATTTTAATAAAATTTATAAAACTGATCCTAAGTCACGCTTCTTTCAATAAGAAACATAGGTCCAGAACCTTTGACGGAGCTGAGACTCAAGGGAGGAACTCCTCTGTGTTAAATTTGAAACTGAAATGTATATAACAAGATGTTTTACTGCACACATATTTAATTGTTTCTTTGCTATAGTTGAAGCTAATTAAGTTACTTTGTTAATGGACTGCAATTTTGTATCATACTTGGAAGATGTGTACATCAAAAAACAAGGCAATAAGAATAGAAATGAAGTTCATTTTTCCCAGTCTCCTTCCTTTAATAGCCTAATTAAAAAAGTCTAGCTCTTTTCTGCCTTTCTTTATGACAGTTGTGGGAATAATGGGACTTTGCTGAGAATAATAGAACTTTGCTGACACTTGTAGGTGATTTGGTATGGTATCTGATTGGAATGTATTAATATCTAAGGAACTGAGCAAGACTTGGGTGACTTGCAAAAGTCACTGGACAGATAAGCCCTGGCTACACCAAGGAATTGCTTTTTTTCAACTGGTGCTGCTATGATGGAAACAGCCAAGATTCTAATGTAATGGCCCAACTATCCATCTTGTGTGGGGTGCATCCAATGCAGTGTATTTACACAACATTTCCTGAAAGCTTTGCAGGCTCTGTAGGTTGCATTTATCCCAAAATTTTAAATACAGCTTCTTGCAGCAGTGTATGACATCTACAATATACAATATTTGTTATATAGGCAGACCACCTGAGTCAGCATAGACAAGTGGCTAGGATACTGGACTGGGAATCTGTAGGTCTGGATTCTGTTCTTGGCTCTGATACTAGCCTCTCTATGATCTTGAGCATATTTCTTTACCTCTCTGTTCCTACAGTTTTTTCCAGTGGTAGGAAAGGAATAGTGACACCTCCCTCCCTTTGTGTAGGGTCTTGAGATCCAAGGATGAAAAGATTGTACAAGAACTAATTATTTTTTGCACTAGTTCTCACTTCTGCTTTGTTCTGATAGATGCTGTGAATGTCTCTGTGCTGCACCAGGGACAGGGGCTATGATTGCATATTAAAGTTGCAGGTGCTATGGTGGAGGGTCACCCACTTCACCCCAAGCTTCTGCCGCATGGAATCTGTGCCTGGAACCCCAGAGTCTGTTGCAACGAGGAAAGCTATCTTTGGATGGCAGTGCCTGAGGAGGTAAGAAGGTTGGGGTTTTGTTATTATTACTCTATTTATTTTCTCTAAATTTTAATATTTTATTGCGTTCCTGTTTTTCTTTCTTTTCTTGAGTTCTCCTGTCATTTTTGTGGTGGTTTTGCAGACTTCATGAGTGTAATTTTGTCTCTCTTTTAATGCTGAGAAAGAAGGGGTTCAGATCCTGTTCCAGAGAGAGGAGATCTAGCTAGGCCTCACTATGAAGCCCATCTGGCTCCCATTTCCTCTGCCCCGTCTCATGCATGGGGGACCTAGGTACCTGTGTGCTCATGAGTATTAGAATTGACACCCAAAACACATTGGGGTCTGTGACAGGATGTCAGGTTCTAGAACCCTCCACTGAGGTCTTTTCTGTTTGTTTGGAGCCAGATCAGGTGGGTCCCATTAGCTCTAACTCAGGATGATAAAAGGTGGAGAGTACAAGACAAGAGAGAGAGTAGGAGGTGTGAGACTAGGGTTTGTAAGGAATAACCCTAGAAGTATCCAGCTTATGAGGAAGCTCATGCTAAAATGTGTTAGTTGTTCAAGTAAGAGTAAAGGAAAAACCCAGGTGGAGACAGGTTTGTGTGTGTGCTTGGAACATTAATACAGCATGTGTGGTATTGGGGGTAAGGTAGGGACTCAGGCCATTCACAACCTATGCAGATGTTAGTATATCCTTGGGCCATGAAGATATTAACTATTTAAAATTCTTGATGAGGTGATATCTGGGTGTTTGTGTCTGTAAAGTGAGGATGCATGTACACATAGCATAGTATAAATACAATATATGGTGCTATTTTTAAAAATGGAAATTAAAAAAGAGTACCTCATACAATTTTTCCAGGGGTGGGGACAGGTATAGAAGGTAAGAAAGACTGAGGGAGGGGGGAGGGATAGCTCAGTGGTTTGAGCATTGGACTGCTAAACCCATGATTGTGAGTTCAATCCTTGAGGGGGCCACTTAGGGGTCTGGGGCAAAATCAGTACTTGGTCCTGCTAGTGAAAGCAGGGGGCTGGACATGATGACCTTTCAAGGTCCCTTCCAGCTCTAGGAGATGGGATATCTCCATGAATTTAAAACCACACTTGTCAGATATTAGTCATTTTGTTCAGTACACTCCTGGGAGGTGCTCAGATACTACAGTGGTATAAGAATCTGAACCAAAGACAGTCTATACTGTTTTCTGCTGGTAAAGCGCTATCAAAATAAATGATTAAATGCTGAGCTTTACAGAAATAGGCTGAGGGGCATGCTGATATCTTAATTTTTATAATGCATACTTCCATAATTCTACACAATTGAGGAAGGGTTTGAGACTTGTTTGATTTTCTTTGTCATAAGGTTTTAATAGACTCATGGATTATGAACCAAGACCTACCTCATCCACAAAAAATAGAGCATTTAATCTTCATTTTTCCAAGCCTGATGAGTTCACTGATATCTTTGATTCTCCTGATAGAAAACTTGCTAAAGTTGTGCAAGAGTATTTCATCAAAAGTTGCATTTTATGGACCTTATAACTAATGAAAAATGTGTGCATTTTATCACACGAATTACAAATAAGAAAAACACTCCCAAATTACTGAAATCCAATACATGCTGTATTGTGCATGCAATTAGTGGAATGTTTTATTTTTCTTTGCAATATAGTCAATCACCTAAATGTTGTTAGTTGTCTGTGATTATTTCTGTTAATGACAATGTAAATTCATGAGATGTAATCAGCTATCGAGTAATTTTGATCACACCACTTTTAATGTATTTGTGTTTTTTTTTTTTTTAAAAAGGACACACAATTTCAAAAACAAGTATTTTAAACATTCTGAACAAAACCCATCCCTGATGTAGCTCCTGTGACATCAGAGGAGTCATTTAGTGGTGTGTGAATTTATCCTTCTGTGACCTGCAATCTAGTCAGTCTTTCCTGGGTATGCTACAAATTGAAATCACTACATGTGTGGTCCTATGAGCAACATGGGATATACTTGTTTAATTGTTTCCCATTCTGGTTATGATACAGTATAGACCGTTAATCTCAAGAACAAAATAGTGATTTTTTTTTTTGGTGGGAGAAAAGATAAGCCTTATGTTGTACATATTGACTATCATCACATGTCTAAGTCCCCAGAGGCTGTGCATCTGTTATGCATATTTGTTCTGCAGTGCTTGTTACAGTACATTTGTTTCAGAGTTCATGGATCTGTTATTAATAGGTATATTGCTAGTACCTTCAGGATAAGGTTGAGGCAGATGTTGGTTTCACAGAGACCTTGGTAAATGAATTACATATGATAGGTTATTCCATCGGACAGAGAAAATAGAATGTGGCCGATGCAATAATTAACACATTTCTCTTCTTCCAGGAGAAGATTGGCAGGTATGTTTGGCTGATACTGGAGGACCAAATCCAGAGCGTTGTGGTGGCTTTGGTGACACACGATTTGTTTCCTTTCTCCATTGCCATTTAGTTGGTGGCATTTCACTCTTGTATAAATGCTTCAGGGCAGGGAACATGTCTTACTCTGTAAAACACCATGTCAGTCTAATTCATAAATAAATAACAGTTACTGTTCACTCTTATCCAGTGAGCAGCTTTGTTACTCACAGAATGGAAGAAGACTGGCACAACGAGTAGGTATCTGGATTACAGGTAAACCATAAACTCCTGTTTCCTTCGCTAATGTGGACATTGGTCAGAATCTATGCCTAGCTTCAAGTGAGTTCTGTCCCATTTCACCTTTTAGGATGGTTTCCTCTCATTTTGGTGGGGAGTACGGAGTAGAGAGCAGAACATGACAATTTCAGGTAAGAGTTTGGGCAGATTTAAGAAACACATTGGATTTTTTTTTTTTTAATATGGAGAACCACTTTATATGCTTTAAAAATAACCCCAGGGAAGAGTAGTCAAATCACTGATCTGTCTGGTCTGAGCACTTAGGGACTACTTAACTGGTTGACTAAGTGTCAGGACAGGGATGTTTTGGCACATCAAGGATACGCCCTCTCATTCAGTAACAGTTTTTCAGTTTTCTGGAAAGAATTGTGTTTTCTATAGCTACCATCTGACCAGCCTGGAGTTTGGGCCTCATGTCCAAAATGTATTCTGGATTTTGGGCTTGGGTTATCCTGAAATTAGAGAGGTGATGTTCAGTGTTTTTCTGGTTATAGGTAAGGATGCCTGGAGTTGGTCTCTCCTGCTGAAAGATGTTAATTCATTTTGTTTGCTCACTCACTAACCTCTCACAGTCCCTCTTTCCTCAATTAGTGACAACTAATAATCTAGGTCGGTGGTCATAACATTTCACATTGAGAGTGGATGTAGCCAGCTGGGAGAGAACAAGTGGCTTTCTGGCTGAATACCAGTCCCACCATGTGGAAAGGTGAGATGAGGGGTCAACTCACTGTCTCACCAATAGACTGATGAGGGGTCAACTCACTGTCTCACCAATGGTTGTGTAGCAACACTGTTTTCCATTTTACAATAGAGGAAATATATTCACACTAATTATTGTTAATGCAACCTTTCTGTCAGATGGTGTTGGTAGCAGCTGGGTTCAATATCAAGGGATTTCTCTTAAAATAACAAGAGAGAACCTGCTCTAGCCCCAACCCAGAAACCTGCAAAAACTAAATACCTCCCCTGAACACCTCTAATAGACAGTATGTCCCTGCTAGTAAGCACTGAGTCTGTGCATAACAAAAAGAAAACTTTTATTAAGGGGAAAGGGAGCATAACATTAATTTGGGAAAACAAACAATAATGCAAAACTATGCAAACTCTCTCCCACAGTATGTTAGGCAGTGCCCTTTGCCTCGTTTCCCACCTTGCAGTATGAAAGTCCAACAGGCAAATGTATCTTCAGTACATCTTGTCCCCTTTCCCTCTGCTGAATATCACTAATGGTTTGTTGTTGGAGGTCAGACAAGTCCCAAAGTCCAGGGGTACATCAGGTGGGTTCATCTTCAGCTTCTAACGGAAGTGAAACCTGTACCACTATTACCGCTGCTGCTTTGCCAGCTGCTACCATCCAACACTACCCACCAGATATAAACACTTGTCTCCCACCTCCTTTGGTTTTGGATAGCTACCACATGCTTAGCAAGTGAGACTAATGTTATGGTGACCGCTCTGTTAGAGATGGAAAGAAGGAGCAGGAGGATCCAGAGGCGGATTGAGTGAATGGACTTCTTTATTGCGGTATTTGTTCCCCTCGACCCAATTGTCAAGTAAGCCCCGAGTTAATCACATCACACTCTTTTATCTAAGTTAATATATAAATACCCACATTTACTTCAACATCCCCAAAACCCTTATTTAATAATATGAATGCCCATATAATGAATATTAATAGCTATATACTGAATATAATTATACCCACCCCTGTTTACAGCATTATTACCTTGAAGATACATTTCTTTGCAGTAATTGTAGCCACAAATTCCCTTAATCAGCAATTCACATGGGAGGGAGGAAGGGGCCATGACCCCAAGCTCATTTATGTAGCTGGGAGAGGAAGGGAGGTGGGAGATACTTCTTCACACAAAGGCTGTTATCCTTCAGACAACCATATTCCTTATTCAGCTACAATGCTTATCTATCCTTAAGAGGCAGAAGGGAAGGGAAAAGGATAGCAACTTTATCAAGCGAAGAAATAGTGCTTGCCTGTGCCTTACTCCCTATTACCATGATAGCGGTTACCCAGGTCTTCACTTAACCCTTCCATACCCCAACACACTCAGTTAGGTCATATTAAGTACAATTCTGTTGCCCTTTAGTCATACAGTAAGGATAACAACATTTCATTACCCCTGTATCCAAGACTTCAGTGAATTTTAACCCAAAACAGCCAGAATTGGTCACCTTGGCAAAGCATATATGTCAAGACAAATAAAGTCTGTTCATGAGGTCTTTTCTTTCAGTTCCTCAATAGATGGCAGCAGAGAGTTCATTCAGACCATATGCTTACTTCAATTATTTGTAATACATGAGTACCTAGAAGTCCTGCCTGAAATCAGAACCCCATCATATTAGATACTGGTACAAATACACAATAAAAGAAAGCCTCCACTCCAAAGAGTTCATAATAGATTGACAAGATTGCTGAAGTAGTTTGCTAGTTGAGGTCACTGCACAAAACCAGCCAGGGGAAGAAGAGGGATAAACTGTAAGTGAAAAGTCTCTTTAAAAAAAATCTACTTCCTTTGCAAGCCTGCCCTATTGAAGACATCTTTACTGTGACTCCCAATACACTCAATCCTATTGTAATACTTTTACAGTACTATGTGGACTGATAGGTTATGAAAAATTGAGAATGAGTCAAAGTGAGGAAAACCTTTTCTTGGGCTTGAGTGGGGGTAATATGATCATTTGCCAAGACGAGTACAGGGACATCCATCCATTCTCTTGTAGTCAAAACATGTAAGAAATTAGTACTGTACATAGAATAAAGTAACTTGTCATTGGGAGGAATTTTTTTAAAAACATATTGGGTTCTAATCTGTGGCCTGTGGAGCATGTGCTCAATGTTAAGGCTGCGATTCAGTCACAGAGGTCACTGAATCCGTGACTTCAGCCAGCGCTGGCTGGGAGCTGCAGGGTCCCCTGCTGCCTGCAGAGGCCAGGAGCTACAGGGTACCCCCGCAGCTCCCGGCCAGCTGTGGGCAGCAGGTGGACCACCCACTGCTCCCAGCCACTGCAAGTGGCAGGGGGGACCCCTGCTACTTGGAGCTGCGAGTGAAGGGGGACCCTGGAGCTTCTAGCCCCCATGGGTGGCGGAGGCCCCTGGAACTCCCAGACCACGGGCAGATGCCCAGGCTCCTCACTTCGTGATGGATATTTTAAATAAAAGTCAGGGATAGGTCACAGGCTTCCATGAATTTTTCATTGTTGGCTGTCACCTGTCTGTGACTTTTTCTAAAAAATATCTGTGACAAAAATCTTAGCCTTACTCATTGTCCACAAAGAGTTGGCTAGGCATGTGATTCTGGCTCTACGTGCTTTTTGCTGTGAGATTACATTATGTGAGGATGAGATGGGGTGAGGGTGGGCTGGGAGGGGGAGAGAGAGAGGGCAGGGTGGGACAGACCAAATTAGCCCCCTGCCATCCTCAGTATACATATTACATCAATTAAAAAAATTATTCACACTGATTAACTGATGTGTATCTTACATTACCTCTGAACTTCGCCCAATGATATTCCAGGGTATAGCAATATTTCATAACATTGTAACCTAAGATAGTGTCTATTTTATATTGTGTTTGCACAGGGTTGTGAATCGGTACTGAGTATATACTGAGGCTATGCTAGATCTTTTCATATACTTCATGTGGTTATAATATCATCAATCCCTTATTAAAAATCTATTGTTTCATTTTCTAGATTAGACTTTTAATAATATAATTCAGTCAATTTTGTATATAGACATATTTATTACTTTGTAATAAAAGATAATCTATTACTTTAAAAATACCGTCTGACATACTGTAATTAAATTTAATTGATGATTATTTAAATATGATCCTTACAGATGCATAAATGTTTACATGATCATTTCAACTGAGCATTGTGAGTAGAAGGTGCCATTCACTGTTGTATATTTTGCAACAGATATAGTTAATGAGTAGAACTTTTCAAAAATAACACTTTAAAGCAGTGTAATTCTTGTTGAAGGCCAGTTTAAAAGACGGCCGAGCATTGTGAATATTATAATACACTGCATTGTATTGAATGAATCAGTGAGTTTTATGAAAAACAGTTTTAAACTACATAGTGATAGTGGGGTATGACAGAATATAGTTAAATTGACGGCAATACGTTTTCCATCTAAGACAACTAAATTTTTATTTGTCAGTATAAATGTATTTAGTGAATAGCTAGGAAAAATGAAGTATTAACAACTTAAAATAATTACTTTTAATAATTACTTTTCATATGTAATACTACTTGTATTCAGCTTGCTACATTTAATAATAAAAATACTGAGCTGTGTTGTATGTTGACTGTTATGTTTGATTTCCAGTACTGATATCAACACATATTGGAACTCAATACATGCTAGTTCATCTTCCAAAACTTTACATTGTGTTCAGGAAAAGCTCCTGTATCCTGGAGAATATTTCACAGTAAATAAATGGTGGAAGCAAGTGCAAATCCTTGGCAACATATTACCCCAACGTGCTACTTCTGCTATTAACAATATGGTATAACATCTACTGGTTGGTACAAAATGGTTGGCTGTGCAACTACTACATAACTAATTATATTCTCTGCAATAATTAGTACTTTTTACAGTGCCACATCGTCAAAGTGCTGCACAAACAACTGATTGATCCGTACTCACTACTCCTCCTTCATTCTCCAGTCTTTGATATTCTCAGTTTTTTATCTGAAATCCTTAAACAATTAAGAAATTTTCTGTTTTAATTTTTTAGTAAACTATTATCAGTTTATTACTGAACAAGATAAGAAGTAAGGAATGAATGACATGACTGTTCATTAAAACAAAGTATGCTATACTTTCCTCATTTATTTTTACCAATAAGTAATCAACTAGTAGCAGTTTTCCCTCTTGCTGTATATTTCATATTAAATAATATTGCTGAACTATTCCAAGGCCTTATCTGTGCAAGCTCTAAGCTGCACCATTACAAACTGCGTTGCACTGGTGTAAACTACATCTATGCTAGGGTTTGCACTGGGACAACTAAACCAGTAGTTTAAAAAAAATCCAGATCCTGACTCACTGACACTAAGGTCTCTTTACATCACACTGGCATGTAATTTATATTTCAATGTCCCTTTATGTTGCCAGATGGTGTGATGAGGCCTTACTGTAAATAAGAATCAGTCTGTAAGTGTAGGCAAGGCTTACACTGCATCAGTTTAAATGAGCTTTAAATACTTGATTGTGGTTTCAGGAAGTCTAACTATTTCAGACTGACTAAACCATCCCTATATGATACAGACAAGTGTGAGGGATTCAGGCAAAAGCAACAAATATATATCTAGGAATATCTGAAATGTCAATGGAGCGGCATTATTTTGCCATGGTAGAACAAGGAAGCAACATGATTAAGAGAGGGAAAACTTACTTTCCATCCTCACATAAAAGAGGAAAGAAATTAGGGGTGATGTCATGGTGATGTCTATTATATTCCACCATATCAGGAAGAGGAGGTGGATAAGGCATTTCCAGAACAAACAGAAATATCTAAAATACAAGACCTGCTAGCAGGGAGGGACTCTAGCTACCCAGACACCTACTGGAAAAGTAATAGGCAAAACACAACATTTCTAATAAGTTCTTGGAATGTATTCGGGACAAATTTTTGTATTGGAAAGTGGAGGAAGTAACCAGGTGGTCAGCCATTTTAGACTTGATTCTGACCAACAGAGAGGAACTGATTACAAATCTGATGGGGGAAGGCAATCTGGGTGAAAGTGATCATGAAATGACAGATTTCGTGATTCTAAGGCAGTGTTTCTCAAACTGGGGTCGCCGCTTGTGTAGGGAAAGCCCCTGGCGGGCCGGGCCGGTTTGTTTACCTGCCCCATCCGCAGGTCTGGCTGATTGCGGCTCCCAGTGGCTGTGGATCGCCACTGCAGGCCAATGGGAGCTGCTGAAAGCGGCAGCCAGTATGTCCCTCAGCCCGCGCCGCTTCCAGCAGCCCCCATTGGCCCGGAGCAGCAAACCACGGCCAGTGGGAACCACGATCGGCTGGACCTGCAGACGGGGCAGGTAAACAAACCGTCCCAGCCCGCAAAAGGCTTTCCCTACACAAGCAGCGACCCCAGTTTGAGAAACACTGTTCTAAGGAAAGGAAGAAGTGAAAACAGCAGAATAAGAACAATGGACTTCAAAAAAGCAGACTTTAACAAACTCAGAAAACTGGTAAGTAAAGTCCCATGGGAAGAAAATTAAAGAAATAAAGGAGTTGTGGAGAGATGACAGGTCTTCAAGGAGGCAATATTAAAGGCACAACTGCAAACTCTCCCTATGTGAAGGAAAGAGAACAATTTTGATCTCTTATTATTCTTTCTAGCAGGAGCTCTTTAATGATTTGAAAAATTATTATAAAGTGGGTAAACAACTAGTTAAAAGACCATACTCAAAGAGTAATTATCAATGGTTTGCTGTCAAACTGAGTGTTTAGTGGGGTTCCACAGGGATCAGTCCTAGGTCTGGCACCAGTCAATATTTTCATTAATAACTTGCATAACAGAGTGGAGAGTCTGCTTATAAAATTTGCAGATGACACCAAGCTGGGAGGGGTAGCAAGTACTTTGGAGGACAAGATTAGAATTTAAAATGACCTTGATAAACTGGAGAATTGGTCTGAAATAAACAAGGTGAAATTCACTAAAAAACAAGGGCAAAGTACTTCAGTTAGGAAAGAAAATTCAAATGCATAACTACAAAATGGGGAATAGTTGGCTAGATGGTAGTACTACTAAAAGGATCTGGGGGTTGTAGTGGACCACAAATTGAATACGAGTCAACAGTATGATGTAGTTGTGGTTCCAGGAAGTCTAACTATTTCAGACAGAAAAAGGCTAATATAATTCTGGGGTATATTGACAGGAGCTAATTGGCCCTCTTTTCAGCACTGGTGAGGCCTCAGCTGGAACATTGTGTTTAATTCTGGGCACCACACTTTAGGAAAGATGTGGACAAATTGGAGAGAGTCCAGAAGAGAGCAAAAAAAATGATAAAAGGTTTAAAAAACCTGGGCATGTTTAGTCCTGAGAAAAGACTGGGGTGGGTAGGTGGACCAGATAAGTTTTCACATATGTTAACAGCTGTTATAAAGAGGATAAAGATCAATTGTTGATCTTGTCCACTGAAGATAGGACAAGAAATAATGGACTTAATATGAAGCAAGGGAGACTTAGTTAGAAAGTTTTCCCTAATACCTAACTATATGGATAGTTAAGCACTAGGATAGGCTTCCAAGGGAGGTTGTGGAATCTCCCATCATTGGAGGTTTTTAAGAACAGATTGGACAAACAACCTAGACCATCCCTGACAGGTTACTTGGTCCTGCCTTAGGGAGCTGGATTTGATGAACTCAAGGATCCTTTCAGCCCTATGATTCCTATCTGTTTGTGTGTGGGATAAATTTAGAAAAAAGTATCACTTTGGACATTTTACCTTAGATTAGATAAAAATAAGGTTGTATCTATGCATGCTACAAACTTTGGTAGACACAAGTTATGTCATCATACAGCTGCCAAAATTTATATATTGTTCAGATGCATGCAATCACACTACAGACCCAAGCTACGCAGTGTGCATGCAAAGTACAGACACCTGTGTGAGCAATTAGCCCGGTTGCAGGCTCAGGTGGTGCACAGACCCTATGGAAGCAGATGGCATGCTGAAGGGGAGAAGCACTGACATTATGTGCCCAAACAGACCATTCATTGCCTGAATCAGCCCCTGCAGTGCCACTGCCCAAACGCTTTAATGGGAATAGGTAGAATTCTGGGGTTTCTGAACCAATGCAGACTGCTCTTCCTGCTCCGTCCCCACAGACCAGACTAAGGTGGGGCTACTGGTCAGACTGCTCTCTGGAGAAACTCTTGATTGGGCCTCCCCCACTATTGGAACAGAACATCTCAGTGCTCCTGGACTTGGATGCCTTCCTTCAAGTCTTCATGACCATTTTTGATGACCCGCATCTGCTCTGAGAGGCTTCCCACTGGAAATTTTGCCAGGGGCATAGTGTCTTTAATTAGGGTCTGCCTCCAGCCCCCTCCTCCTGGGTCACCTCACTTTATACCTCATCTATGCAGTCTCAGGGATGGTGAAGCCTGCAACTGTCTCTCTCTCTTGGCTGATCTGTCTCTATGGTCAACAGTTTTCTTCCTGTTATAGACTGTTCCTTTTTAAGCTTTTCCCCCTGGGCAGAGCATGCCTTACAGGTGGGCTTGGTTAATGCTGGTTGAGTCCAGAAGAGCTCATTAGCTTCCTCTCTACAAGAGTCAAGGTGTGCCCCTTCACAAACCCCAACCCTCAAGTTGGAAAGGCAGTCCTGGGGCAGGTTGTCTCCATCTCTGATTTCCTGTGAAAAGAAATTGGCATTAGTATGGTCCTTTCCCACCCGGTGTTGCACTCTGAAACAATAGGGTAGAAGTGCAAGGCACCATCACATTATACATAGGTTCATGGCTTTCAGGGTATGGATCTAGTGTAGGAGATCATGATCTGTGATCAAGGGAATTGATGGTCCACTTGGTCACTAGTGCCTCCTTTTCAATAATTGAGTAGGTCTTTTCTCTAGGGAATAGCTTCCTACGGAGGTACAGAATTGGATGTTTTTCTCCTATGAAGTTTTGTGAGAACATGGCACCAAGTCAGATTTCTGAGGCATCCGTGTGAAGTATGAATTCACGGGGAAAATCGGGGCTGACGAGCATGGGCATCAGGCATAGTCATGCTTTCAGTTCACTAAAGGTTCCCCACATTTCTCATCCCATCAGATATTTTTGGAGTTGTTACCTTGTATGAGGTCTGTGAAGGGGAGGGGCTGTGATTGAGGCAAAACTGGGGATAAACCTTCAGCAATACCCTGCCATGCTGAGAAAATGCCTACCTTGACTCTTCATCTGGGGAATTGGGCATGATGTTAGGGCCTGTAACTTGTGGACCACTGGTTTCCTGAGGCCGCTGCCTATGCAGTACCCCAAATAGGTGACTTCAGTCATGGCTAGTCTACATTTTGCAGGGTTGGCCATAAGACCGCCATCTTTGAGGGCCTTTAACACTGCCTTTAAGTGTTGCAGGTGATCTTCCCAAGTAGGACTGCAGACGACAATGTCATCTAGGTAGGATGCAGCATACTGATGGTGTGGGCTAAGGAGTCTATTCATAAGCTGTTGGAAAGTTGCAGCAGTTCCATGGAAGCAGAAACGGGTGGTGAGGCCTGCAACTGTCTCCCTCTTGGGTGATCTGTCTCTGTGATCAGCAGTCTCTGAGGTACAGCAATCTTCTTCCTGTTCACCACCCCTTCCTGAGACAGGCTTTCCCTTTTTAAGCTTCCCCACTTCGAGGCAGAGCAAGCCTTACAGGTGTGTCTGATTAGTGCTTGCTGAGTCCAGAAGAGCTCTTTAGCCTCCTCTCTACTAGAGTCAGGGCATGCCCCTTTATAAAGATCCTTGTAGTTGGAGGATCTCCCACAGCAGCATGACTACACAGTAACCCATGCTCCCTCAACCAAGCTTCTTAGAGCAGTGGCTCTCAACCTTTCCAGATTACTATATCCCTTTCAGGAGTCTGATTTGTCTTGTGTACCCCAAATTTCACCTCATTTAAAAACTATTTGCTTACAAAATTAGACATAAAAATACAAAAATGTCACAGCACACTATTATTGAAATATCGCTTACTTTCTCATTGTTACAATAAAATTATAAAATAAATAAATTGGAATATAAAGATTGTGCTTACATTTCAGTGTATAGTATATAGAGAATTATCAACAAATCATTGTCTGTATGAAATTTTAGTTTGCTAGTGCTTTTTATGTAGCCTGTTGTAAAACTAGGCAAATATCTAGATGAATTGAGACTGAGAATGGCTGAGCAATTACACACACTGAATCTATTTCCCCATGTTAAGTATTCTCACACCTCTTGTCAAACTGTCTGTAATGAGCTATCTTGATTATCACTACAAAAGTGTTTTCTCTTAATTAATTAGCCTCTTAGAGTTGGTAGGACAACTCCCACCTTTTCATGTTCTCTGTATGTATATATATCTCTTTACTATATGTTCCATTCTATGCATCCGATGAAGTGGACTGTAGTCCACGAAAGCTTATGCTCAAATAAATTTGTTAGTCTCTAAGCTGCCACAAGTACTCCTGTTCTTTTTGCGGATACAAACTAACATGGCTGCTACTCTGAAAACTGATAAGCTGGTCTATGAACTGAGCTTTAGACCTGATGTGGAGACAGGGGTTGTGGTGAAAGACAGCCCATAGAGAGCAGCTGCAGTGAGGTTCCCCACCACCTAATGAAATCACTAAGATGAAATCGCTAGGTGGTGGAACCTCAGAACACGGTATTGTGGCTAAGGGTAGTGTGGTAAGAGAGAGAGAAGCAAAGGTGATCCCATATGCAGGAAGTTCTAATGGAGTGATTACTAATAGCTGTATTAGGTGGTTGTGGTGCTGTGAAACTGGACAGGATCCGACCAAACCAAGGACACAGCAATGCAGCAACAGCAAGAGGTGGTGGTGGTAGCAAAGCTGCACCTGCTCATCCCCTCCAACTTGTCCCCGTCTCTCTTGCACCACTGGCTCCTCACCTCAGTCCCAGTTTCTCTGCCTAGTAAGTACTAGTCTCAAACCAGTCCCAGTCTCCCCAACTCCCCAGTATTCACACTGTGGGTTGGTGTCAGGCCAGCACTAGAGCTGTGAGAGGCTTGAGAATGCTCAGTTAGGATAGAATCTTCAGAGAATTTAGCTGTTAAACGCTTGCAAGTCTCTATCAAGCATGTCTGAATTGCAATTTTTCATCAGCTTATAACTTGGCCAAATGTGGCCAACATGTGGGACAACAAAATGCACATTCTTGACACATAGGCCACCCTCCTGCTAAATTTCAAGTCCCTTTTCCAAAGCACAGGAGCACTAGAGCTTTCTAAAGAAAAGGTCACAAGATTTCTTTAACACTGAAAAACATTATTTTCCTTAGCCTTGTTTTTGGAAATGGCTGAATTGTTTTGGCTGAAATTCTCCCTTGTCCTCATCCATCCCACTCCGCAAAAAAAAAAAAAAATTAAAAATGAGCCTGAAGGAGACACCTTGCATAGAAAATCTGAGTCAAAACAATAAAAGTTTGGTAAAGTTATAAGCATATGTAAACAGTCTTATAATGGGAAGTGTTGGCCAACTTTAATATTAGGTCAGGGGTCGGCAACCTTTGGCACGCGGCCCATCAGGGTAACCCACTGGCGGGACACGAGACATTTTGTTTACATTGATCATCTGCAGGCACGGCCCACTGCAGCTCCCAGTGGCTGCGGTTCGCTGTTCCCAGCCAATGGGAGCTGCAGGAAGCGGCGCGGGCCGCAGGGACGTGCTGGCTACTACTTCCTGCAGCTCCCATTGGCCCGGAATGGCGAACCACAGCCACTGGGAGCTGCGGGGGAGCGTGTCTGCGGATGGTCAATGTGAACAAAATGTCTTGCGTCCCGCCAGTGGGTTACCCTGATGGGCCGCGTGCCAAAGGTTGCTGACCCTTGTATTAGGTGGTGCTACCAGCTCCACTTCTAATACAATCTCTGTATATATTGTATACGCTTACTATTTTTAACTTTTGTTTTTCATTAATTACATAAACAAACACATATTGTTTCTCCAGTGACCCTTCAGCCACCTGTCTCAGATTCATTGTTGCTGTTAAATATTGGCCAATTTCTTGTGTCATATGGTAGAAATAGATCTTGTGAAGGATTTCGGAGTCGGAGATAGGAAGTAGGCTTTCAGAATGTTGCAGGGACGGCATTCCTGTCTGGTTTGGAAGAAAGTGGTAGCATACTTGTGGGAGGAGTTATAGGTTATAGTCAGGAGCAGAGGATGGAGGAGGATAATGTAAGGGCCAGATCAGATGATAAACATTCACATAAAAAAGAATCTAACACATCAGAAAAGGACAGACAAATAAACAGTGACAAGTTTTTAAAGTGCTTGTACACAAATGCTAGAAGTCTAAATAATAAGATGGGTGAACAAAAGTGCCTCTTGATAAAGGAGGATATTGATATAATAGGCATCACATAAACCTGGTGTACTGAGAGCAATCAATGGGACACAATCATTCCGGGGTACAAAATATTTCAGAAGGACAGAACAGGTTGTGCAGGGGGGGAGTGGCACTATACGTGAAAGAAAATGTAGAATCAAATGAAGTAAAAATCTTAAGTGAATCCACATGTTCCATAGAATCTCTATGGATAGAAATTTCATGCTCTAATAAGAATATAACATATATAATATGTAATATAAGGGATCTATTATAGACTACCTGACCAGGACAATGATAGTGATGATGAAATGCTAAGGGAAATTAGAGAGGCTATCAAAATTCAGAACCCAATAATAGTGGGGGACTTCAATTATCCCCATATTGACTGGGAACATTTCACTTCAGGACAAAATGCAGAGATAAAATTTCTCGATACTTTAAATGATTGCTTCATGGAGCAGCTGGTACCGGGACCCACAAGAGGAGAGGCAACTCTAGATTTAGTCCTGAGTGGAGCGCAGGAGCTAGTCCAAGAGGTAACTATAACAGGACCGCTTGGAAATAGTGACCATAATACAATAGCATTCAACATCCCTGTGGTGGGAAGAACTTCTCAACAGCCCAGCACTGTGGCATTTAATTTCAAAAGGGGGAACTATGCAAAAATCAGGGGGTTAGTTAAACAGAAGTTAAAAAGTACAGTGACTAAAGTGAAATCCCTGCAAGCTGCATGGGCGCTTTTTAAAGACACCATAATAGAGCCCAATTTCAATGTATACCCCAAATTAAGAAACACAGTAAAAGAACTAAAAAAGAGCCACTGTGGCTTAACAACCATGTAAAAGAAGCAGTGAGAGATAAAAAGACTTCCTTTAAAAAGTGGAAGTCAAATCCTAGTGAGGCAAATAGAAAGGAGCATAAACGCTGCCAAATTAAGTGCAAGAATGTAATAAGAAAAGCCAAAGAGGAGTTTGAAGAACAGCTAGCCAAAAACTCCAAAGGTAATAACAAAATGTTTTTTAAGTACATCAGAAGCAGGAAGCCTGCTAAACAATCAGTGGGGCCCCTTGATGATTGAGATACAAAAGGAGCGCTTAAAGACGATAGTTATTACGGAGAAACTAAATGGATTCTTTGCTTCAGTCTTCATGGCTGAAGGTGGTTAGGGAGATTCCCAAACCTGACAGGTGTAGGTGACAAATCTGAGGAACTGTCACAGATTGAAGTGTCAAGAGAGGAGGTTTTGGAATTAATTGATAAACTTAACATTAACAAGTCACCGGGACCAGATGGCATTCACCCAAGAGTTCTGAAAGAACTCAAATGTGAAGTCGCAGAACTATTAACTAAGGTTTGTAACCTGTCCTTCAAATTGGCTTCTGTACCCAATGACTGGAAGTTAGCTAATGTAACGCCAATATTTAAAAAGGGCTCTAGAGTTGATCCCGGCAATTACAGACCGGTAAGTCTAACGTCGGTACTGGGCAAATTAGTCGAAACAATAGTTAAGAATAAAATTGTTACACATATAGAAAAACATAAATTGTTGAGCAATAGTCAACATGGTTTCTGTAAAGGGAAATCGTGTCTTACCAATCTATTAGAGTTCTTTGAAGGGGTCAACAAACATGTGGACAAGGGGGATCCAGTGGACATAGTGTACTTAGATTTCCAGAAAGCCTTTGACAAAGGCTCTTAAGTAAAGTAAGTTGGTGTCATGGGATAAAAGGGAAGGTCCTTTCATGGATTGAGAACTGGTTAAAAGACCGGGAACAAAGGGTAGGAATTAATGGTAAATTCTCAGAATGGAGAGGGGTAACTAGTGGTGTTCCCCGAGGGTCAGTCCTCGGACCAATCCTATTCAACTTATTTATAAATGATCTGGAGAAAGGGGTAAACAGTGAGGTGGCAAAGTTTGCAGATGATACTAAACTGCTCAAGATAGTTAAGACCAAAGCAGACTGTGATGAACTTCAAAAAGAGCTGATAGGTAAGGTCCCATGGGAATCAAGACTGAGGGGAAAAACAACTGAGGAGAGTTGGCAGTTTTTCAAAGGGACACTATTAAGGGCCCAAAAGCAAGCTATTCCGTTGGTTAGGAAAGATAGAAAATGTGGCAAAAGACCACCTTGGCTTAACCACGAGATCTTGCACGATCTAAAAAATAAAAAGGAGTCATATAAAAAATGGAAACTAGGACAGATTACAAAGGATGAATATAGGCAAACAACACAGGAATGCAGGGGCAAGATTAGAAAGGCAAAGGCACAAAATGAGCTCAAACTAGCTACAGGAATAAAAGGAAACAAGAAGACTTTTTATCAATACATTAGAAGCAAGAGGAAGACCAAAGACAGGGTAGGCCCACTGCTCAGTGAAGAGGGAGAAACAGTAACAGGAAACTTGGAAATGGCGGAGATGCTTAATGACTTCTTTGTTTCGGTCTTCACCGAGAAGTCTGAAGGAATGCCTAACATAGTGAATGCTAATGGGAAGGGGGTAGGTTTAGCAGATAAAATAAAAAAAGAACAAGTTAAAAATCACTTAGAAAAGTTAGGTGCCTGCAAGTCACCCGGGCCTGATGAAATGCATCCTAGAATACTCAAGGAGCTAATAGAGGAGGTATCTGAGCCTCTAGCTATTATCTTTGGAAAATCATGGGAGACGTGAGAGATTCCAGAAGACTGGAAAAGGGCAAATATAGTGCCCATCTATAAAAAGGGAAATAAAAACAACCCAGGAAACTACAGACCAGTTCGTTTAACTTCTGTGCCAGGGAAGATAATGGAGCAAGTAATTAAGGAAATCATCTGCAAACACTTGGAAGGTGGTAAGGTGATAGGGAACAGCCAGCATGGATTTGTGAAGAACAAATCATGTCAAACCAATCTGATAGCTTTCTTCGATAGGATAACGAGTCTTGTGGATAAGGGAGAAGCTGTGGATGTGGTATACCTAGACTTTAGTAAGGCATTTGATACAGTCTCGCACGATATTCTTATTGATAAACTGCGCAAATACAATTTAGATGGGGCTACTATAAGGTGGGTGCATAACTGGCTGGATAACCGTACTCAGAGAGTTGTTATTAATGGTTCCCAATCCTGCTGGAAAGGCATAACAAGTGGGGTTCCGCAGGGGTCTGTTTGGGGACCGGCTCTGTTCAATATCTTCATCAACGACTTAGATATTGGCATAGAAAGTACGCTTATTAAGTTTGCGGATGATACCAAACTGGGAGGGATTGCAACTGCTTTGGAGGACAGGGTCATAATTCAAAATGATCTGGACAAATTGGAGAAATGGTCTGAATTAAACAGGATGAAGTTTAACAAAGACAAATGCAAAGTGCTCCACTTAGGAAGGAAAAATCAGTTTCACACATACAGAATGGGAAGAGACTGTCTAGGAAGGAGTACGGCAGAAAGGGATCTAGGGGTTATAGTGGACCACAAGCTAAATATGAGTCAACAGTGTGATGCTGTTGCAAAAAAAGCAAACATGATCCTGGGATGTATTAACAGGTGTGTGGTGAGCAAGACACGAGAAGTCATTCTTCCGCTCTACTCTGCTCTGGTTAGGCCTCAGCTGGAGTATTGTGTCCAGTTCTGGGCGCCGCATTTTAAAAAAGATGTGGAGAAATTGGAAAGGGTCCAGAGAAGAGCAACAAGAATGATTAAAGGTCTAGAGAACATGACCTATGAAGGAAGGCTGAAAGAATTGGGTTTGTTTAGTTTGGAAAAGAGAAGACTGAGAGGGGACATGATAGCAGTTTTCAGGTATCTAAAAGGGTGTCATAAGGAGGCGGGAGAAAACTTGTTCACCTTAGCCTCTAAGGATAGAACCAGAAGCAATGGGTTTAAACTGCAGCAAGGGAGGTCTAGGTTGGACATTAGGAAAAAGTTCCTAACTGTCAGGGTGGTTAAACACTGGAATAAATTGCCTAGGGAGGTTGTGGAATCTCCATCTCTGGAGATATTTAAGAGTAGGTTAGATAAATGTCTATCAGGGATGGTCTAGACAGTATTTGGGGGACTGGACTCGATGACCTCTCGAGGTTCCTTCCAGTCCTAGAATCTATGAATCTATGAATCTATGAATCTAAGATCTCACAAAACTAAGTGATTGGGCAACAAAATGGCAAATGAAATTTAATGTGGATAAATGTAAAGTAATGCACATTGGAAAAAATGACCCCAACTATACATACGATATGATGGGGGCTAATTTAGCTACAACAAGTCAGGAAAAAAGATCTTGGAGTCATCGTGGATAGTTCTCTGAAGATGTCCACGCAGTGTGCAGAGGCGGTCAAAAAAGCAAACAGGATGTTAGGGATCATTAAAAAGGGGATAGAGAATAAGACTGAGAATATATTATTGCCCTTATATAAATTGATGGTACGCCCACATCTCAAATACTGCATGTGGTCTCCTCATCTCAAAAAAGATATACTGGCACTAGAAAAGGTTCAGAAAAGGGGAACTAAAATGATTAGGGGTTTGGAATGGGTCCCATATGAGGAGAGATTAAAGAGGCTAGGACTCTTCAGCTTGGAAAAGAGGAGACTAAGGGGGGATATGATAGAGGTATATAAAATCATGAGTGATGTGGAGAAAGTGGATAAGGAAAAGTTATTTACTTATTCCCATTATACAAGAACTAGGGGTCACCAAATGAAATTAATAGGCAGCAGGTTTAAAACAAATAAAAGGAAGTTCTTCTTCACGCAGCGCACAGTCAACTTGTGGAACTCCTTACCTGAGGAGGTTGTGAAGGCTAGGACTATAACAGAGTTTAAAAGAGAACTGGATAAATTCATGGTGGTTAAGTCCATTAATGGCTATTAGCCAGGATGGGTAAGGAATGGTGTCCCTAGCCTTTGTTTGTCAGAGGATGGAGATGGATGGCAGGAGAGAGATCATTTGATCACTGCCTGTTGGTCCACTCCCTCTGGGGCACCTGGCATTGGCCACTGTCGGTAGACAGGATACTGGGCTAGATAGACCTCTGGTCTGACCCGGTACGGCCATTCTTATGTTCTTATGTTATGTTCTTATGTAGTTGGTCAGATTGATGCATGATCTCTTATTTTCTGATTTTTCAGTCATAAATGTATCGTGACCATAATAATTTAAGGAAAATGTCCATCAAATACCCAGTAACAGATGATCATGAAAAGGATACCTGGTATTCTCATACAAAGGAACCTTTAAATGTGGAGAAAAATCCACCTCTACTTCTATTGACTTTCTTCTATGCATTCTGTTGACTTTGTGTTTTGTATCTTAAAGTTTTGGTACATATTAATTCCAGTGGCAATTTACTGTATCTTAAAAGATCTGAAAGAGTTCAATGAGTCTGAGATTAGCTTCTTTTATAAAGAAACTGAGGAGAATATGCCTCTTTAACAAGATAAAGGTACTATGTGGAATTTAAACTCCCTTATTTAGACTGTCCAGCTTTTCCACCAAAGGGATGGCTAATTCAACCAGGTAAAGCTCTCTTTTTAAAAGTGTTACTTGGCAATCAATATAAAAACTCTGAGACTTTTTTGTGTTTGAGATAGCTTGATATATGGGAAATTCTAAATGATTAGTGGCTCAGCTCCTTAAGGAGATTAAATTGTTAATGCTGCCCTTGTCACTTCAAGGTTAGATGAAACAGTAATAACCTAATTTTTGGTTATTCTTGAAGGTGATGAACGAGGAGAAAACAAACTGTTAACCATGGATTCAACACTGGGTGATTCAAACCTTGGTAAGGCATGGTGTCTTCATAGCAAGAACAAGTATCCACAACCCTATAAGAGGTGACTCATTGCTTTTAACAAGGGGGACAGACATACCAAGCTGAATTATATCAATACTGTTTGTGGTTGTAGAATTGATTTTTATCCCAGACATGCACCCACAGAACCTTTCTATTTTAAAATACAATTGACAGTGCTATTGGACTTCTGTAAATAATTAGGTAAAAGTCCAACCATTCTGTACTGAATTTTGTACTTATCATTATGGACAGAATTCTGATAAGTTACCCTATATTAAGAATCTAGATCTCTATTGATATGGTTCATGTCTAAATGAATGTACATCCTGAATGATTACTGCATGATTCAAAGTGACATTTCAGGGAACATATAAAACCAATTGTTTTAGTCATGTATTGTATATGCCAGAAGGTTTTTTATTCAACTGGCTATGTAGCACTTTGGACCTACTATTTCAGGTACTATTTACAGGATGGTATAAAATCTTGAGATGACTGCTGCTGCATTGATGTCAATGACAATCTTCAGAATCTCCATTATCAAACATAATTTTGTGAGGGAATCTAGTGAGTTTGAACTCTCATCAGTGAATCAAATTAAAAAAGCAGATTGGTTTACACATATCTAACTACACAAGACTTCCTTCAAGGAGATTAAGGATCTGATCCTGTGAGGAGCTGAGCACTAGTTTCATGGACTTTGATTTTTGTAATTGTTTGGGCAGTAGTTTTACTATCTAAGTATTAGGACAGTGGACACTAATAATAGCATAAGTATCCAGTGTCTCAGTATAAAAAAAATTGAAAACACTTAAACAGTACAAAGGCCTAGGTTAGTCTAGAATTTTGGGAAATGATTGCCATGGTTTATATAATTAACACATTGGGTTCTGTTTTTAATAACTCTTCATTCTAATCTACTGTCTCTCCAGTACACTCTCCCTACTCTGTTTTCTTTTCCATTGTTTCCCCCTGATTTATTGTATTTTTCTCACTTTATTGTCTCCCACTTTAGTGTAATCTGTCCCTTTTCTTATGACTATTGTTTCCTTGGTTGGCCCATTTGTTTTCCCCTTGGGCTTCTCCGGGTTTTATCTTCCTTATATTTGCCCCGTTTGTTTCCTTCTCCTCATTTTCACCCTTCTGTTTTGCTTTCCCATTTGTTCTTTTCCTCCTTCCTGTTCTCTTAGTTTTCTTTCATCTTCTCACACACTTGTTTCTTCCCTCTCTCTCTCTCTCTGACCCACAAACTTCTTTTCCCCAACATTCTTTGGTCTCTCTTCCTGCTCAGATGGCTCTTCACCTGTTGGTTTGACTCACACAATCCTCAATCAGCATTTCTTCAGCCTGGTGACATATCCTTATGTCAGTGGGTCTGATTGGTCCACGGTTTATCTTGGTCATCTTTTGGCTGAAGATGCTAGCTCAACACCTCTGCTTCTACTGACTTTCTTCTAAATTGGACTCTTCAAAGACTTAGAAGATAGGATCAGATTTGGTTGCCAGAGGGCATATAATACTAGTTGTCATTTTTTTAAGGGGGAGGAGCAGCTGCCCAACTTCTTTATTTATTGTTGTTTGCAGTGTTGTAATCCTTTTGGTCCCAGGATATGAGAAAGACAAGGTGAATGAGATAATCTTTTATTGGACCAACATTTGCTGGTGAAAGAGACAAGCTTACAAGATCCACAGAGCTCATCTTCAGACCAGAATAAGGAATCTAGTGAATTTGGAGGAGCTCAAAAGCTTGTCTCTTTCACTAACAGAAATTAGTCCAATAAAAGTTATTACCTCACCCACCTAGTTTTTTCTTTATTCGTGTCTGGCATGATGAATATCAATTTAGTATTGTTTATGAAAATAGGAACTTTGTTCATAAGTCCCTATGTATTCTCAAAAGTTACCCCTATAAACAAAGACAGCCTTCCACAATTCTTGTTTCAGTGCACAGATAATCATAGCCAATTTTTTGTAATTTTTTCTCCCTGTTATTTGGCTCTAAGTACCACTATGGATCAGTGAGAGACCCTGCTGCGTATTAGGATACAAATGTTCTACCAACAGTTCCATTTACTTCTACAATACCTCAGGTCCAGTTCCCTGCTAGCAAATAGCTTTTTCCATCGACAGAACTAAGTATGCCTATTCTTACCATTTTATTTCATTTAAATGATCAGCTTACTGAGAGCAGTTGTCATATATTTCCTTAATCTGAACCATCATAAAACTTTTATGCATTTCCACCTGCAATGCTTTAATTTTTCATGGACTCAGTGTAATCAGTTTCCATGTTTTTCACATGGTTTCACTCTGGAAGTTTATATATATATATATATATATATTGCATTTTATTGTACTGTTCTAGCAGTGGGACAAGACCTTATATAAATATATTTGTATGTATTTATGTTCAAGTAACCCTACCATTCTGAAATATCCTGCACAAATATTATTATAAAAGTGATATAAAATTTTTGGGGTAGAATTTTAATGTAAATACTTTAAATGTATGGGTTTGGTTTCTCTTGAAAAGTGAAGAAATTGGAAAGAGTTCAAAAAGTGACTTTTTTTTTGAAGTTTTACTTTCCTTAAATACATTTTTATATTAGTCCAGCTAATGAGGAGTGAAAGCAAAAACTGGTCTTTTAAAGGAGAGTAAAAAGGTATCATTCAAAATATAAACAAATAAAATTAATAGTGGAATATGGTACAGAAACCACAACAGTCAGTACAAAGCAGTACAGAAACTACAACAGATATTAACACACATACACCTGCTTAGATCAGTCAACCATTAACTTTGCGTTAGCAGAGCTAGCATTGTGACTTCACATAGTAAGAGTTGATTCACAAACCATTTAGACACCATTTACACTTAAAATCCACCAATTGTATGTGATATCTTTATACATTTACATTCCCTAAGGAGCCCTTCACTCCTTATATGCAATTGTTTCAATCTCATTTCTGTGGTTTTGAAGAGTGATATGTGTAGAAGGGGTGGAGTTAGTTAAAAATGAGGCTGGCTTTGCTGAAAGAAGGGAATTATTATGCAACTATTACATTAAAAGTACATTTAAAGAAAAGTAGGCTAATGTTATGGGGCATGCTAAACTTTGGATCTGTAATAAAAAACCTTTGCAGTGGTAAGAGAAAGGCTAGAATCTCTTGCTGAAAATACAATTGGATATTAATGTTATCTTTGACAGACTTCTCAAGTGGTGACTGTGTTGGCCATTCAAGTTCCTTCACCCAGGCATGATTGATTACTATTTTGTCTGAATAACGCTATTGACTCATGGAATATTTCATCCAAAACACACCCACAAATTTACATTCAACACAATGACAACATTCTTGAATTGAACAGTTCCAAAGACCTAATGCATACAATGGGTCAAATTCAACCCTTGTGTAAAAGGGATCCAAACTGCCATCCATTTCAGTTTGCCTATTTACACCAGGTCTGAATTTGGTCCAGTGTCTAGCAAACAATTAAATAATTCAGCCCAGTTACACAGTCTTATTTCACATGCCTGTACAGCTGTCTGTATGTGAATATAGCTGTTTTCCTCTTTTTCTCGCTCTTACCCCAGCAATTGATGGCATGTGTCTGGAAAAACAATTTTAAAAATACATTTGCTAAATAACACTTTGTATGTCATTCAAGACCCATTATTGAAATTCTTTAGAACCTCTTTGTTTAGATTCAGATGACTATATAATTCAGTCCAGTGGAAAACCACTACTATTTCACTCTATTACAGCTGCTTAGGGCAGGAGAAGAGTGTCTTGTCCTCTCCTTCTGGGGATGGGGAGGATATCTCTCTGATGGATGGCTTTAGAGAAACAAACAGAAAGGATAGATGGATACTTTGGAAGTCATTCAGCCCCACTTTGAAAATTACTATAGAACTTCTTTGTACAGCCACACAGAGTAGTATTGTTTAAGCTCCATTACATCATACTGTGTTGCATTGTGAAATGAAGTGACTGTGATGTGATTGGAGCAGCTGATATATATCAAATCATTTGACAAAAGGGGAAGTGTAGTGGAAAATCAAATGGACGTGTATGGACAGTAGAAGTGAACAGAACAAATAGTGAACATGAGTGTATTTGCTCAGTATTATTTTTTTTATTTTACTTTAAATTGCCTTATAGTAGCCCCAACCCATGCCGAAGATATGGGGCTTGGTCTTGTTCTTTCAGGCCTGTCAGACATCTGCTAATGAATAATCGTTTGACACTCAGATGCCATGGCGATGGGTGTGGTGTCAGAACTTGAATAGAATGATTGTTCCTTGTCATGGGAATGTGAGGTTCTCTTTACTGTTCCTGCTCATTCAACCTGTTGTTCCTGTTTCTAACCAACTGGGACAGATGCAGCAGGGTTCAATATCAGAGCCCACATATAGGGTCCTAGAATTTCCACTGTTTTCCACTCTGATTCCTTTGGGCCAACTTCAGCAGCATCTTACACCCTACAACATCTTGGATCATTTCCAGTCTGACTTTAGGCCGGGAAGTGGCATGGAAAATATGGCTGTCATTCTGATGGACGATCTCCTCATTGGTATAGATGAAAGTCAAATGCCCATGATAGCATTGTTGGATGTACCAACAGTCTTTGAAACCATTTAGTGTGAGGTACTGCTGGCCTGTATATGATTTAGCATGAGTGTCCAGGTGTGATGCTGTATACAAGCCCCACACTGGGGTGGAAAGGATTAAAGGATCCTCACAAAATGAAGAAAGGAAAGTAGCAAAATACAGACATGGGACTTCAGAAAAGCAGACTTAGACTCCCTTAGGGAACTGATGGGCAGGATCCACTGGGAAGCTAATATGAGGTGGGGAGGAGTCCAGGAAAGCTGACTGTATTTTAAAGAAGCCTTATTGAAGGCGCAGGATCAAACCATCTTGAAGTGCAGAAAAAGTAGCAAATATGGCAGGCGACCAACTTGGCTTAACAGTGAAATCTTAAGTGAGTTTAAACTCAAAAAGGAAGCTGAAATTTGGACAATGACTAGGGAGGAGTATAAAAATATTGCTCGAGCATGCAGGGGTGTAATCAGGAAGGCCAAGGCACAACTGGAGTTGCAGCTATCAAGGGATGTGAAGGGTAACAAGAAGGGTTTCTACAGGTATGTTAGCAACAAGAAGAAGGTCAGGGAAAGTGTGGGACCCTTACTGAATGGGGGAGGCAACATAGCGACAGATGATGTGGAAAAAGCTGAAGTACTCAATGCTTTTTTTGCCTCGGTCTTCATAGACAAGGCAGCTCCCAGACTGCTGTACTATGCAATACAGTATGGGAAGGAGATGAGCAGCCCTCAGTGGTGAAAGAACAGGTTAAGGCGTATTTAGAAAAGCTAGATGTGCACAAGTCCATGGGTCCAGATCTAATGCATCCAAGGGTATTGAGGGAGTTGGCTGATGTGATTGCAGAACCATTGGCCATTATCTTTGAAAATTCGTGGCAATCAGGGGAGGTCCCAGAAAATTGAAAAAAGGCAGATATAGTGCCCATATTTTAAGAAGAGAAGAAAGACAACCCAGACCAGTCAGCCTCACTTCAGTTTCTGGCAAAATCATGGAGCAGGTCCTCAAGGAATCCATTTTGAAGCACTTGGAGGAGAGGAAGGTGATCAGGAACAGTCAACATGGATTCACCAAGGGGAAGTCATGCCTGACCAACCTGATTGCCTTTTATGATGAGATAACTGGCTCTGTGGATATAGGGAAAGCAGTGGATGTGATATATCTTGACTTTTGCCAAGCTTTTGATACGGTCTCCCACAGTATTCTTGCCAGCAAGTTAAAAAAGTATGGATTGGATGAATGGACTATAAGGTGAATAGAAAGCTGGCTAGATTGTCAGGCTCAATGGGTAGTGATCAATGGCTCGATGTCTAGTTGGCAGCTGGTATCAAGTGGAGTGCCCCAGGGGTTGGTCCTGGGGCTGGTTTTGTTCAATATCTTTATCAATGATCTGGATGATGGGATTAATTGCACTGTCAGCAAGTTTGCAGATGACACTAAGATGGGGGGAAAGGTAGATATGCTGGAGGGTAGGTATAGGGTCCAGAGTGACCTAAACAAATTGGAGGATTGGGCCAAAAGAAATCTGATGAGGTTCAACAAGGACAAGTGCAGAGTCCTGCACTGAGGAAGGAAGAATCCCATGCACTGCTAAAGGCTGGGGACCGACTGGCTAAGCAGCAGTTCTGCAGAAAAGGATCTGGGGATTACAGTGGACAAAAAGCAGGATATGAGTCAGCAGTGTGCCCTCGTTGCCAAGAAGGCCAATGGCATATTGGGCTGTATTAGTAGGAGCATTGCCAGCAGATCGAGGGAAGTGATTATTCCCCTCTATTCGGCACTGGTGAGGCCATACCTGGAGTATTGTGTCCAGTTTTGGTCCCCCCACTACAGAAGGGATGTTGACAAACTGGAGAGAGTCCAGTGGAGGGCAATGAAAATGATTAGGGGACTGGGGCACATGACTTACAAGGAGAGGCTGGGGGAACTGGGGTTATTTAGTCTGCAAAAGAGATGAGCGAGGGGGGATTTGATAGCAGCCTTCAATTATTTGAAGGGGGGGTCCAAAGAGGATGGAGCTCAGTGGTGGCAGGAGACAGAACAAGAAGCAATGGTCTCAAGTTGCAGTGTGGGAGGTCTAGGTTGGATATTAGGAAACGCTATTTCATTAGGAGGGTGGTGAAGCACTGGAATGGGTTTCCTAGGGAGGTGGTGGAATCTTCATCCTTAGAGGTTTTTAAGGCCCGGCTTGGCAAAGCCTTGGCTGGGATGATTTAGTTGGTGTTGGTCCTGCTTTGAGCAGGGGATTGGACTAGATGACCTCCTGAGGTCTCTTCCAACCCTAATATTCTATGATTCTATGAAAGAAGAGTACTGGGCCCAGGTAGCCCCACCTCTCCAATGCTGCAGAACATGAGCTAATTGGAGACAGGGTTGAAAAGGGAGAAACCCAGCTCAGAAGAGGGAGGCTGGGGAGGAGGACAGACCTACCCTGAAGGCTGCTGACAAAAGGGGCTGGACAAGCCTCCCTGAGGAAACAGGACTGTCTGTTGATTCTGACTGGGGCTGACAGGTTGGTTTCATTTTCATTTTTTACTTATCTGGGACTGGAAGCTGAGGGAGGAAGGCAGTGGTAGGAGTTGTCCCTGGGAGGGTAGGTCAGAGGGCCCTCTTGGAGACCAAACACTGCTGACCTCCCTAGGGCCCTGGTTCGGAGTCTGGTGGAGTGGGTGGGCCCGGGCTGCCCTACCACTTCCCCCACAACTAGGTGGGTGTTAACTCCAAGAATATCCAGTCCACAAAGGACCCTATTATACCAGGGTTTTATTAGATGGGATCCACTTATTCTTATCCAGCAGGGGCATAATTTCAGAAAAAATTGGGGGCAGGGGAGGGAAAGTTATCTGAGCATATCAAATATTATATGTAATTATATTCTATCCTGCTATAATATAAGCACATATAATGTTTGAAATGCTCACACCAACCTGGCTTACATGGAATACCCCAGAAGTCTGTAAATATGGTGGTTATTGCATGTCTTGAATGCTCACGCGGGTGTTCAACATCATCTGGGAGAAGGAGATCATGCCTTAAGACTTCAAGGATGCCTCAGTTATCCTTATATACAAATGCAAAGGGGACCGAGTAGTCTCCAACAATTATTGTGGTATCTTGCTTCTTTCCATTATCGAGAAGATTTTGGCATGTCTTGCTCAATAGATTCTCCACCATCACTGACAGCAACATCTCAGAGAGTCAGTGTGGCTTTCGCATGGGACACAGAACAGTGGATATGATTGTTTCTGCTTGCCAGATATAGGAAAAGTGTTAGGAACAAAACCAGGACCTCTAAATAGGGTTTGCAGACATGACGAAGGCCTTCAACACTACTAGTCATGAGGGTCTTTGGCAGATCTTGCACAAAGTTGGGTGACCACATCAATTTATCACCACTGTGTGTTCATTCCATGATGTCATGCTGGTTAGAGAAAATTGTGCTTCATCATTCTCTGTCATAAATGGTGTTAAGCAAGGCAGTGTGCTTGCACTGATGCTATTTACCATTCTCTTTGGTGATATGCTGTTAAATTCCTTCAAAGACTGCAACTGGGATATTTACATGCAATTCTGCACAGATGGCTGCATCTTCAGTCTCCAGCATCTTCATACTTGCACTCAAGTGATCAACTTGCTCATCAGGGAATTCTTCTTTGATATGCACTTGAGGCACATACGGTCTAAGACATGCAGCATCTAATTGACTGCTTGTTTTGATTTGAACTCTCTATCAGCTGCAAGAAAACCAAGATAGTTTACTGCCTTCTCCAGGAAAAGTGAATTCTGCCCCTGAAATGACACACTGCTTAATGCAGTAGAAAAATTTTGCTGTCTTGACAGCACTTTATCTAATAATGCCATGTTTGATGATGAAATCATGCAGTACATTTCTAAAGCTAATTCTGCCTAATGTCTACTTTGTCACCGCTTGTGGAATGTGAGAGTCATGTTGCTTCTCACCAAGATTAGTGTCTATTTTGCAGTCATGTTAAGCACTCTTCCTTACAACTGTGAAACATGGACACTCTTTATAGCAGGCACTTAAAATAACTGGAGCATTTTCACATGCACTGTCTGCATCTTATCTGTAATATCAAATGGTCAGACAGGATATCCCACACTGAAGTCCTGGACTAGTGCTGCATGACTAGCATTGAATCCCTAATCATATAGGTGCAACTTTGCTGGGCAGGTCTCCTTGTATGGATGGATGATATGTGACTCCCAAAGCCATATTATATGGACAGTTGAAAACGGGAGCACATATGCAGGGAGGCCAATGAACACTCTTAAAGTTCACCTAAATGCTTGCCAAGTTGACCTGAACACAAAGGAAACTGCTGCTGCTGACAGATCAGGATGCTGGCACACCTGTTGGTCTGCGGTTAAAACCACCAAGAATAGCAAAACAGAAATAGCCAACAAGAAGCATGAGCAAAGAAAGCAGGCTGTGGCAAAAACATGCAGCCATGTCTGCTGACGTGTGGATGCATCTGCAGATTCCTCATCAGTTTACAGTCACACAAGAAGATGCATTGAAACAAATTGACTCTCATACATTGACCACAATGGGAGATTGCAAATATTATATCCTGCTAAGTCTGGGAGTAAGGGACAAAAAGTGGAAGACATAATGGAGCATATGGATCTATGAAAAGTTGGCTTTGGTGAACTGCCCCCTAGCAAATGACACCTGTTATACAGTGGAGCTTTCAGTGTTAAGATAAGCAGCTACTCGTTCTCATCACTAGGGCTAAACCCATGTCACTTTTCCTAGTCAGCATGTATGGGAGGCCACTGGGGGAGCTTGTGTCATCTTGAATAATCAGAAGAACTGTATGAGATGAAAATAAATGGAACAATTTATGATGGGAGACAGCATTTGGTAGATCATAGTTTCAAATAGTTCAGTTTTCTCATCTGTTCTTTTAACCACTGACACTAACTACTGTGGGGTGAATGATCTGAACAAGAAGAAACAGATGCAAAATGGTACATCACTTGGAATGGTGTAATAATCACTTCCTCCTCCTTATTAAAGAGATTTTAACACAGCAAAATGCTTTATTGATACTGATCCCCAGCTGGCCGACGGTCATCAAAGAGAAAATAGAGCTGAGCCAAATTTCAGATGATGATTTTGGGTTCTGATTAAACAAGCATTTGTAAACTTGAAATAAATATTCTCTAATCTAGCTGTACAACAAATATTGGTGTGTCCATTAGACAAACAGTTCAGATAGCACCTAACCTATAATTATGAATACGTGTGTGTGGTGTTTGAAAAGACAGGAAACAGGAAGGAAGGGGGAGGAGTTGAGGAGGCTGGGAGAGTCAGAGTGTGCAGCTACAGCTTGGAAAAGAGACTTCCACTGTAAATAAAGTTCTGTTGAAGTTGTTAATACTTTGCTTGGTGGATACAACATTTTGGCGACGAGGATGGATCTTCTGCCTCTGAACCCACCTGCACTCTTTCTGCAAAGCCCAGGTGAGCCTCCAATTGCTTTTACTGCCTGGATCCGTATGTTTGAGACTTATCTGCTTGCAATCAGTGCTACAGAGATTTCTGAAGTAAGAAAGCGTGCTCTGCTAATCCACTGCCTTGGAGCAGAAGGGCAGCGTATATTTTACACTTTTCCCCTTGCAGATGATAAATATGAGACTGCACTCACTGCATTAAAGAACTTTTTTGTGCCAAAAGTGAATGTAGTAGCTAATCGCTACAGATTTCGCCAGCGTGAGCAAAAACCAGGGGAGACTATAATGCAGTATATGGCTTCCCTGAGGAGTCTGATTGTAACTTGTGAATTTGGGAATATGGCAGATGAGATGATTAGAGACCAGCTCATTGAGAAAACAACAATGCTTCATGTAAGAGAACGCTTACTTCTAGAACCACAATTTACACTAGAAAAAGCAATAACCATTGCTACTCAGATTGAGTCAGCTACAGCTGAAGCCAAAATAACGAGCCAGGATACAGGAGGCCCAGTCCAGGCTGTGACTCCTTTGCAGAAAGTTCACTATCACTGCAGACAAACAATTGCAAAAGGAAAACTAATGAAAAGCCACTGAATCAGCAAATGCAAAATACAGTAAAGCATGCTTTCGCTGTGGATCCCCACAACATCTTGCAAGCTACACAGGATGTCCAGCAAAAGTAGCTCAGTGCAATCATTGCAAAAAGATTGGGCATTTTGCTAAAGTATGTCGCAGTAGCCAGTTCAATCAACAGGTGCATGCAGTTACAATACCAGATGTTACTGTGCTGAGTGTAGACAAAACCACTACTGCACATATTCCAGAACAGATAAAGTGCACTGTAAATGTTTCTGCCATACCCTCAGGCAAATCACACTCTATTCAGCTAATGTTGGACACTGGCTCAGCAGTATCTATGCTACCTGATTCCATCTATTTGGATTACTTTAAAGATGTGCCTCTTACTGAACCCAAACTTCACTTGGTATGCTATTTGAAAAACCATATTCCAGTACATGGCTGCTTGCCAGCAATAGTTACTTTTGGTGATCGCTGTGTAACTGTGGAATTCTACATTGTTCACAAAGGCACTCCTATCCTTGGCAGAGATTTATTAGCTGCTTTAAATTTCAGGGTAGTTAATGGACGAATTGATCTTCCTCAGCAAAGCACTTTTGCGGTACACACACCAGTTTCAGGTGAGACCCAACTCCAGATTGAGGAGAAACTCGGCTGTGCTTATGGGTTTCTGCATAAAGTTAAAATGTGGAATAATGTGTTACCTCTACGACAGAAATTACGGCGCTTACCATTTTCAGTCAGGGAAGCTGTTTCAGAGGAACTTAGAAAACTTGTTCAAAAGGACATTATTGAAGAGATTAACGCCTCGGAATGGGTTTCACATATAGCAGTGACGCAGAAGAAGGGTGGAGACATTCGCCTTTGTGTGGACTTAAGGGAGCCAAATAAAGCTATTGTGATTGACAGCCATCCTCTTCCTCACATAGAGGAAGTATTTGCATAACTCCGTTAAGCAAAGATGTTTTCTACTCTTGATTTGCAGAGTGCATACCACCAGGTTATGTTGCATGAAGATAGCAGAGACCTCACAGCATTTATTACACATGAGGGACTATTTTGTTTTAAATGTGTTCCATATGGTCTCGCATCAGCCCCAAGTGCCTTTCAAAAAATGATGTCATTGATTCTGAAGAATCAACATGGAGTTCAGTGCTATTTGGATGATATTATTGTGTTTGGAAATACTACTGAGGAGCATGTCAATAACCTGCAGTCTGTTCTAAACTGCATCAGCAAAGCAGGCCTCAAGCTCAATAGGTCCAAATGCAAATTTAGACAAACCGAACTCTCCTTTCTGGGGCATACAATTTCACAGGCTGGACTAAAACCTGATCCAGATCATATCCTGGCAATTTCAAATGCTCCTCTCCAACAGATTTGCAAACCTTACGTTCCTTCTTGGGTCTTACCTCCTGGTATGCAAAATTCATTCCCAATTATGCTTCTGTCATTGAACCGTTACGAGAATTACTACGGAGAAGTTCATCCTTAGTGTGGACAACAGATGCACAAGTTAGTTTCGAAAGGGTGAAAGACTTGATTGTACATAGTCCAGTACTTGCATTATTCAGTCCCGCATTGCCCACAATTGTAACTACTGATGCTTCTGATTATGGACTTGGGGCTGTCCTCACACAACTTCATGAGGACAACACAGAGAGGACTGTTGCATTTGCTTCAAGGACACTAAGTAATGCTGAGAGAAAATATTCTACAGTTGAAAAAGAAGCACTTGCTTGTGTCTGGGCTACTGAAAAATGGAGAACTTACCAGTGGGGCCTCACGTTCAAGTTGCGCACAGACCACAGCCCTTTGACAACGTTGCTCACCACAAAAGGACTGGGAAGAGCAGGATATCGTATTGCTAGATGGTCTGCAAGACTACTCTCTTTCAATTATGAACTGGAATATAAGCCTGGAAACAAAAATGTGGTAGCTGATTGCCTTTCTCGCCTGCCTTTGCCTTTACCAGATGGTCCACCGGAGGATGAGGATGTAGTAGTTGTGCTTATTACAAGCAGTGACATGTACCCCTCCATTACAGCCTGTTCCTCTTCCTGAATCTGCATGGAAAAAAGTGGCGATTGATATTGTAGGGCCCTTTGATACTGCTTCACTTGACTGTCGTTATGCCATCACTTTAATAGACTATTTCAGCAAACAGCCTGAGGTGGCGTTTACATCGCAAATTTCTTCTGCTACAGTAATTAAGTTCCTCTCTTCAGTTTTTAGCTGGGAAGGTAACCCCAAAGAACTGGTTTCAGATAATGGTAGTCAATTTACTTTCCTGGAGTTTGAAACTTTTCTAGCAGAGAGGAACATTTTACACAGGAGGTCACCCCTATATTACCCTCAAACCAATGGGGAAATCGAACGGTTTTGAAAGAGAGTTTGCAAACAGCTAAACTGGAAGAGCGATTGTGGATACCCTTCACTACTGATTTCTTGCAAGCATACCGGGCTACACGACATGCCACAACGCAAAGATCACCCGCAGAGTTACTTCATGGGAAAGAAGATGACTACTAAACTGAACATTGCTGGATTGTTAAAGGCACGACTTGATGCCCCACACAAGGATGATGTGAGAAAGACAGTTGAACAGAACCAAGCAAAGTCTAAGGCTTTCACAGACAAATGGCGGGGTGCTAAGGAACCAAAGTTTGAGTGTGGTTCCTTTGTTAGAATACAAAAACCTGGACTCTTATGCAAAGGGGACCATATATTCACAGCTCCTCTTAAAATCATAGAGAAGAAGGGACCTTACACCTATCGACTTTCTGATGGGCGGGTATGGAATGCTTCTTATCTTGCACCTGCCTATGCACCAAGAGGAAATTATGCCAACACCCAGTCTGCACTGGATGACTTCACTGTAGAACCAACACAACAAGACATTGCACTGGAACCGGGGCTTGAGAGACGGCCTGTCAGACTCAGACGACCACCTGCCTGGACTAAAGACTATGTTATGTAGTATCTACAGTGTTTACAGTGTAATATTCCTGCCAACAGTATAGTGTCTTGTTTCATATTTGTTCCTGTGGTTAGAACAACAATGTTTATTTTAATTTGGAAAGTTTCTTAAGAGAGGAGGGAATGTGGTGTTTAGATGTTGCATGTGATTATTAGAACTGGGAGCACTGGCTGTTGGAAGTCTGAAAGGACAGGAAACAGGAAGGAGGGGGGAGGAGTTGAGGAGGCTGGGAGAGTTACAGAGTGTGCAGCTACAGCTTGGAAAAGAGACTTCCACTGTAAATAAAGTTCTGTTGAAGTTGTTAATACTTTGCTTGGTGGATACAACACTGTGATCTTGCTGAAGTCATGGAGTCTGGGACTTCCAGAGGATATGCCGTACTTGTGCAGTATAGACCTAGGGTATCATAACAGGCCTACGACCTTTGGAAAGCGACCAAACATTAGTGCATAAGGGCTTAGTCACAAATAAGCTACTTACGCAACAGAACTTGTGCGTTATCTATGTGCATGAGGATTCTCAAATATATTTCAGCTTTAATATTCATTGCAAATAAAGGGTCAGATGGAACAGTTGTGGTGGGGGGAGGGGTATCATCTTCTGACCTCGGGTCTTGGGCTGCAATTGGCAACATTTCCAATATATTCAAAATTTGGATATGTAATAAAATTCATATATGAAAACACTGATGAAATGAAAAATTGTAAAACTCTTTTAGAATCAAATATCTGTCCCCAATGCCATTCAGATAGTGAGTATGGGAGATATCATCAGGTGAATTTTTGGATACATTCCCACATAGCATATAGTTAAAAGGGAAACAAGCTGTTCTGGAATATTTTCTGTGAGGTATCATCCGAAGATATTTGTTTCCTTCCTATGGTATCTTCAGTCTTACAGCTGACCCCTCTTTCTGGAAGCAAATTGTTGTTGATTGTTCTGACTGTAGAATAAGGGGTCACCTTTAAGCACCTGTCAAGATGAATCCCCATGTCTTCTTTGGGCCAGTGGCAAGAGCTGTGCATTTAACATAGATTTAGCAAGTTAGAGAGATACAACACTCTATAAATGCTTATTTATATTCTTCATTCTTGTCTTTACAACATAGCTCTTATCAGCTTCTGTGTTCTCACGTCCTTCTATTTCCTCTCACTTGCTTTGTTTCACTCAACCCAACCATCTCTTTGTTTCCTTCTCCCATTCCCATCCCTGTGCCTTCTTCTAGCTGACATGCTGTGCTTAAAACCCTCTGCCTGACCCAGTCCCTCCCTGTCTTCACTTTCTTTCTGCTTTAATATCTCATTAAAACACACTTTTTCCATGAAACCTATAAGTCCTAGTCTTACCTCAGTAAAAAAAGTATTAACCCATTATGGAATTCTCAAGATGCCTGCATTACTAATAGAAGCAGCCTCGTGATCCTATTGCTGGATTCCTCATACTCTCTTCCTCAAACCTGCAATCTGGTGTGTGGAACCTTATTTCCATGTGGACTTGTACTGACGTTAATGGGTTTCCACATAGAGGCAGGGTTCATTTAATTCATCAAGTTATGGGATTGGGGCCATAGGTTGTAAACTAGTCAGTGTGGAGACTTTGCCTTATATTTGACTGTAAAGGGGCATATACCTTTATGACACTGTATAAGTAATGATTATAGGGCACTAATATACTGTCGTTATATAGACAAAGTAAGTTTTATAGATCTGGTGTTGGATGAATTTGCTCGAGTAACATAGTACCAATACAGACTTGCAAATTTAGCTATCAGAAAATACCATACAAAATAACAGTTTGTGCAGGAACATCCACCTTCTCTTTTCAGGCAGTCAGTAGTGTTTTCCCTTTCTTTCTCTGTCTCTCTTATACGCCATACATACATCAGCCCTCTTTTCTTTTGGTACTCTGCTCTGCATACCAACAATGAGACAGTATAAATATTCTGTCCTATAAATCATACACATTCCATTACACACAACAGCAACAAGTACAGTGGCACAGGATCCTTAAAAATACAAATGGAATTCATAAAAGGGACATATCATCAATAGCAGTAAATTGAACACAGTTAACAAAATATAACCCAGATTCCAGTTGTGCCCTGAATATTATATCTTCTTGCAGAAAAATTCTGTTGTCAGTGCTATCAGTTTAAATCTTATCTGGGATTCAAAATGACTGTGGTGGCTGTGCATATCCATATCATGATTTTACCTTGCTTCACGGTGACACCCTGGCAAGATTATTCCAGTGCATGATGCTGATAGAGCAGGATTTGGGAAGCAGTAGGTAGAGAGATCTTTCTAGTCTGTAATGCATGTATGGCATTCTTCTTGCATATATACTGATGAGACGATACCTAAAAATCAGAAGGAAACATTTATTTGTGGAAGACAATAAATGTAAAGAAGGGAAAATAGTGGTAACAACATATAACTTTATTTAAAATGCATATCTTAAAAATATTTTTCAAGGTCAGCAGATGCTAAGGTACAAATATAACAATTTCACTGCAATATTCTCTGAAAGCACATATAGCTTTCAGGAAATCAATGCCTTTTGACTATTACTATTTTACATCAAACAATTGCTGTGCAAACATTAAGGAACTTTATTTATGCAAATTACAAAACCTCAGCAACCAACAATCAAAACCTCCAGTACAATGGTAAGCAAATATAAAATAATGTCACCTTTCATCCCAAAGGAACTCCTTCCCTTACTTAATAACTCTCCTACATCAGGAGTAACACATTTTAGGCATGCATGGATGCATGCTGTGCTGTCTCTGCCACAAGTATTCAAACTACCAGGTTTGTCTGGAGAAAAGGAGGTGGTTGGTCCATCCCAGCTTAAGTAATAAAGAGGAAGCGGAGAGAAAGAATGGTTCTGGGATTAGAACATTAGTCTGGGATTCAGTAGATGTAGGTTTAGGTGTCTGTTCTGCTACAGACTTCCTGGGTGACCTCTTGCAAGTTACTTAGATGCCTAAATCCTGGCTGGAGTTACTGTAATCCACAACCCCCCTGCCCCACGCACACACACTCAGCTGATGCACAACTTTTTGCTGAAGAAGGTCCCTTGGCATCTAAATTTCTGCCTCTGGGCATGTGCATTTGTCATAAACATAGCGATAAGGGTAACATAGAATCCCTCCTGGGAAGCTGTTCTAAATCACTTTACCTATAAGGGGTTAAGAAGCTCAAATAACCTGGTTGGCACCTGACCAAAAGGACCAATAAGGAAAAGAAGATACTTTCAAATCTGGCAGGGTGGGGGAAAGGTTTTGTTTGGGCTCTCTTTGTTTGTTCCCTCTCCGGACGGAGAGAGAGACCAGGCAGGTAAAACATCTCCTGAAAACATACCTGAAATGATCCATCTAAGATTACAAAAATTGTAAGTAAGGGCAAGGAAATGCATTAGATTATCTTTTGTTTTAGTTTGTGAATTTCCCCTATGCTAAGAGGGAGTTTTATTCCTGTTTTTTGTAACTTTGAAGCTGAACCTCTGTATTTTAAATCTTGTTATTACCCTGTAAAGTTACCTTCCATCCTGATTTTTGCAGGTGTGATTCTTTTACTTTTTCATTAAATAAAGTTATTCCTTTAAGAACCTGATTGATTTTCAGTGTCCTAAAGACAAAGGGTCTGGTCAGTACTCACATTATTCTCAAGCCTCCCCAGGAAAGGGGGTGAAGGAATTTGGGGGAATATTTTGGGGAAATAGGGACTCCACCTGGTGGTGGCAGCAATACTGTCCAAGGACAAGAATTGTACCGTGGGGAAGTTTTAACGTAAGCTGGTAGAATATAAGCTTAGAGGTTCTTTCATGCGGGTCCTCACATCTATACCCCAGAGTTCAGAGTGGGGAGGGAACCCTGACAGCATTGCAGCCTCAGGCAGGCATCCAGATGCCTACCTCACACCTAAGCCCCAGCATGAGCCTCAAACCAGCTGGAGATAGGTTGCCCTACCTAACTAGCCTGCAGGTCTGATCCAGTAGGTGTGGTCTGAGCATGCCTATCCACACAAAACAGCCAAGGGAGGGTGGGGTGGAGGCAACCTCCCCCTTATAACCTTTAGTCCAGTGGTTAGGATACTTACCTTGGATATGGGAGATCCCAGCTCAATTCCTCCCTCTGTCTGATGAGGAGATGGGATTTGAACAGGGATCCCCCAACTCTCAGAGACATTCTCTAACCTGTGGGTTGAAGAGTCATTCTCACTCTGTATCTGGCCCAATTAATATTTAATTATTTAATACAAAGTAGAACGACTTCAACAGGAGAGATTGAGGAAGGCCTACATCAGAATATCCTATGGCCCAGTGATAAGGGCACTCACCCAGGAGATGATACTAGCAGGGATGTTGTGAGGAGAAATACTCTAAAAGATTATGTGCTCAGATAGGTGCTCTATAAGTATCTTGGATAGTAGGGGTAGATTGTTATCCTTGGAGGTGGGCAGCATCCATGTATAAGTGGGAGTGAGGAGGCAGAGATGAAAGTGATAACCGGTGTGGGAGGATGGGAGCCAGGAAGGAAAAAGCAGGGTGGAAAGGTTGTGTGGAGAAGATAATTGAGGATGAGCGGACAGATTACATGTGACAGAGTGAGTGCAGAAGGAGGGGTTCAATACAAAGTAAATGTGAGATCCTGCTCACAGTGAAGTCAATAGCAAATCTCTCATTGATGAGAGTGGTTCAGGACTGGCCCCTAAGTTTGACACTCAAAGGGGATTCATCTTATCAGATCTGGGTTTAGCTATTTGGGTCTGGTCTTGGTCCCTTGGCCAGAAAGGGATGGGAGCACTGGTAAAAAAAAAAATGTGCTGAGTCCTTTGCAGGAGGGAATTCAAAGGGCCTAAATTTCAGCCATAGAACTGAAGTAGACTTGCTCTATACTGGAGAATTTGGATTTGGTTTTCTACTTTGCCTCCCACTTCCAGTCCTGCCCAGATCTCCCTTTCCTCACCCACCTCACCCTGGCAATGCTATGGGAGAGCCATTTACTGCCTGTACTTTTCTTCCCCAGTTAGTCCTCTCATAAGCATTTCTCACTCCATCTGGAACAGATGGTCTGAATTGAGAGCTAAATAGGTGTGTATGTGTTATGCAGAGCTCTCACTTGCTGAAGGCTTGGCTCCTTGCTCTGGCCATGTGCTTCAGGCAAAGCAGAGTACTAAGGGCAGAAGTGAATGAACAGAAGAACATAAGCATGGTCATACTGGTCAGACCAAAGGTCCATCGAGCTCAGTATCCTGTCTTCCAACAGTGGTCAATGCCACGTTCACCAGAGGGAATGAACAGAACAGGTAATCATCAAGTGAGCCATCCCCTGTCGTCCATTCCCAGCTTCTGGCAAACAGAGGCTAGGGACACCATCTCTGCCCATACTGGCTCATAGCCATTGATGGACTTATCCTCCATGAACTTATTTAGTTCTTTTTTGAACCCTGTTATGTTGGCCTTCACAACATCCTCTGGCAAGGAGTTCCACAGGTTGACTGTGCGTTGTATGAAAAAATACCTCTTTTTGTTTGTTTTAAACCTGCTTCCTATTAATTTCATTTGGTGACTCTTAGTTCTTGTGTTATGAGAAGGAGTAAATAACACTTCCTTATTTACTGTCTCCACACCAGTCATGATTTTACAATGAAGAACTAGGGCATTCCTGAAGTGCTAGAAAGCTGAGAGAAGGTTGAAGGTAACTAGCCCCCTCCATTGCCTCTTCTTTTTTACTTCTTCCCCACTTTGAATCTGCCTGTGTCCCTCACTGCTGTACTCTTCACACAACAGGTTTTCAAAATGAAACTAATCACTAATGTCTCACTATCCCTTGGAGCCAGAGTTCAGGGGAACCCAGCTAATCTCTGCTTTTCTCCAGAGCTACAGCAAAAGGGGAGAGTGAAATTATTAAGTTTTATTGTGCGGAGATATCAGCAGGCTGGAGAGGGGAGAGGAGTAGTGGGGAGCTGAGAGAGGGTCCTAAATGCAAGGCCACTTCAACTTCAGGTGATTGCTTGAAAGGTATGGGAAAACTCATATCTGAATGCAGAGATTGCCTTGATGGATTGAGCAGCTGCTCCAAGTAGTAGCATTAAGAGACTTTGAAGTATATTCTATTTGACCTGAGTGAAGCAAGATCATGGTGACAAGGGGCTGTGAGGGAGAGAGTATAAATAGGGGATTGGGTGATGGGCAAATCTTCTAATAAAAACAAAAAAAAAGAAGACTGGGTGGCCCTCAAGGTTTACCCTGGCATCTTAATGGCATATATATAAAACGAGGAGCAAAGATCAAATAATTTACAGGGAAGTAAAGATTAGTCTTTCTGCAAAGGGTCTACCCCTTTATGACCAGTTGTGACACGTTTTGGTCACCACATTTGACAAAACACTAGCTGTAACTCTGGACATAATTCTAATATGACAGTGTTTGAAAAGTCTTTTCTATAGCTTCATATGTAGCAAAAGTGGGTGGAGGTGGAGGTGGAGGAGAGGATGGGGGTTAAGCTTAGCTACCAGATCAAAACAGTGGCTAGGAAAAAAGAGACTTGCGTAATTGGACCGGACCTGACCTATATTGCGAGGTGCTGAAATACAGTAAACACTTTAGGCAGGAAATGAGAAAACTTGTTTCAGCTATTGAATGGGGCACAATGTGATAAACTATTATCTGCACATATTATAATCCAGTGAAAACAACCTCATTTCATTATAAGTTGTCGTGCAAATGTTCAAAATATAAAATGGCCCTTTTTTTCAGGAGCTGTGGTATGGCCTCATCTAGGGTCCATTCCTGTGCCTATTAAAGTCAACAGCCAAATTCTCAATAACTTTAATGGGAGCAGAACTGGACTCGTATTGAATGTTGTTGCCTGTGCTGTCAGTCAGATTCTGAGTTCTACCATCATTCCTTCCTGTCTCTTGTGCCTGTTTCAAGGTATGAATGAGCTTGCACACAACACATGCTTCAGGAAATTTATACATCTGGCTTTATTGGCAGCCAAAACAAATATTATGAAATACTGGAAATTTGACAAACCGGCCAGCTTTCAAAACTTGGATTACTTCATGTTCTCAGTGTAGTCTCATTAGAAAAAGAATATCATTAAGGAGGACAGGCACAAGATTTCTTCATGACCCTTTATCTGTATAAGAAACCGTAATAATACAATAGATTCTGCTTAATAGCAATCCTGATTATAACAACTTGGAAACATTTTGCTGGGAACCAATTCTGTCTATTGACTTAAATGTTAATGGGATAACAGCATGCCACTGTAAGGATCCACAGGTCTAGAATGCAGGGTTATGGCATCTTGGATGATTGATGCCTTCATAACACCAGTGGGCCTGGCAAAGCAGCATCCAACAATTGCTGGAGTGTTAGGCACTGTAGGAAGTACTGTCTGAACTGACCAGAATGACAGAACTCTCCACACCAAATATTTAAACCAGGGAGTTGCCTCAGGGAGCTGTCTGAGCAACAATGTAGATTCTAGCTTGCTACTACTGCAGACCTCATCTTTTGCCCTATCTTGCAACTGATTCCTGCCTTCAACCCCAGCCTGGTTTGACCTTGGTACCTGTCTCCTGACGCATCTTGGTAACTAGTCTTGTCTCCTGCCTTCAACCCCAGCCCAGTGGACATTATTGTCCCTGCTGCCTACGCCCCAGCCATTACAGTTGCTAAATGAGAACACTTGAAAGTTTCTCTACCACTTTATGATCACTCCTTAATTAAACTGATATATGTCACCATTATGTTGTCTTTGCTACTCTTTTGAACCTGTACTTTTTTTACTTGATTCCTGTGTTTTGTATCAGAGGGGTAGCCGTGTTAGTCTGAATCTGTAAAAAGCAACAGAGGGTCCTGTGGCACCTTTGAGACTAACAGAAGTATAGGGAGCATAAGCTTTCGTGGGTAAGAACCTCACTTCTTCAGATGCAAGTAATGGAAATCTCTAGAGGCAGGTATATATCAGTGTGGAGATAACGAGGTTAGTTCAATCAGGGAGGGTGAGGTGCTCTGCTAGCAGTTGAGGTGTGAACACCAAGGGAGGAGAAACTGTTTCTGTAGTTGGATAGCCATTCACAGTCTTTGTTTAATCCTGATCTGATGGTGTCAAATTTGCAAATGAACTGGAGCTCAGCAGTTTCTCTTTGGAGTCTGGTCCTGAAGTTTTTTTGCTGTAAGATGGCAACCTTTACATCTGCTATTGTGTGGCCAGGGAGGTTGAAGTGTTCTCCTACAGGTTTTTGTATATTGCCATTCCTGATATCTGACTTGTGTCCATTTATCCTCTTGCGTAGTGACTGTCCAGTTTGGCCAATGTACATAGCAGAGGGGCATTGATGGCATATGATGGCATATATAACATTAGTGGACGTGCAGGTGAATGAGCCGGTGATGTTGTAGCTGATCTGGTTAGGTCCTGTGATGGTGTTGCTGGTGTAGATATGTGGGCAGAGTTGGCATCGAGGTTTGTTGCATGGGTTGGTTCCTGAGTAGAGTTGTTATGGTGCGGTGCGTGGTTGCTGGTGAGAATATGCTTAAGGTTGGCAGGTTGTCTGTGGGCGAGGACTGGCCTGCCTCCCAAGGTCTGTGAAAGTGAGGGATCATTGTCCAGGATGGGTTGTAGATCACTGATGATGCGTTGGAGAGGTTTAAGCTGAGGACTGTAGGTGATGGCCAGTGGAGTTCTGTTGGTTTCTCTTCTGGGCCTGTCTTGTAGCAGGAGGCTTCTGGGTACACATCTGGCTCTATTGATTTGTTTCTTTATTTCCTTGTGTGGGTATCGTAGTTTTGAGAATGCTCGGTGAAGATCTTGTAGGTGTTGGTCTCTGTCTGAGGGGTTGGAGCAGATGCGATTGTACCTCAGTGCTTGGCTGTAGACGATGGATCGTGTGGTGTGACCGGGGTGGAAGCTGGAGGCATGAAGGTAGGCATAGCGGTCGGTGGGTTTTCGGTATAGGGTGGTGTTAATGTGGCCATCGCTTATTTGTACGGTGGTGTCCAGGAAGTGGACCTCCCGTGTAGATTGGTCCAGGCTGAGGTTGATGGTGGGGTGGAAGCTGTTGAAAGCATGGTGGAATTCTTCCAGGGCCTCCTTCCCATGGGTCCAGATGATGAAGATGTCATCAATATAGCGTAGGTAGAGAAGGGGCATGAGTGGACGGGAGCTGAGGAAGCGTTGTTCCAGGTCAGCCATAAAAATGTTGGCATATTGTGGGGCCATGCGGGTGCCCATAGCGGTGCCACTGGTCTGGAGGTATATATTGTCACCAAATTTGAAATAATTGTGCATGAGGATAAAGTCACAGAGCTCAGCAATAAGTTGTGCTGTGTCATCATCAGGGATACTGTTCCTGACAGCTTGTATTCCATCTGTATGTGGGATGTTAGTGTAGAGAGCTTCTACATCCATGGTGGCTAGGATGGTGTTTTCTGGGAGGTCACCAATGCATTGTAGTTTCCTCAGGAAATCTGTGGTGTCACGGAGATAGCTGGGAGTGCTGGTGGCGTAGGGTCTGAGTAGGGAGTCCACATATCCAGACAGTCCTTCAGTGAGAGTGCCAATGCCCGAGATGATGGGGCGTCCAGGATTTCCAGGTTTGTGGATCTTAGGTAGTAGATAGAAACTGAGGAACCACCTGATCAGCATCCTATACAGCAAACAGAAAAACATCAAGAAAGAGCTCTCCAACCTGGAGACTCTCATAAATAACCAACCCTCCACACAAACGGACTTTACTAAAATAAGACAGGAGATCTACATTAAACACTTCACCTCTCTACAAAGGAAAAAGGACCGTAAGCTGTCTAAAATCCTACCTGCCACATGGGGCCACAACAGGGGTACCCCTAACTCACCCAGCAATATCGTCAATTATCCAGCTACACACTCAACCCAGCAGAAGAGTCTGTCCTATCTCGGGGACTCTCCTTTTGCCCCAGCACCCCCACGAACATGATACAGTTCTGTGGTGATCTGGAAGCCTACTTTCGCCGCCTCCGACTCAAAGAATACTTTCATGATAACACTGAACAGCGCACTGATACACAGATACCCTCCCACCAACAACACAGGAAGAAGAACTCCACATGGACTCCTCCTGAGGGTCGAAATGACAGTCTGGACCTATACATAGAATGCTTCCGCCGACGTGCACAGGCAGAAATTGTGGAAAAACAACATCGCTTGCCTCATAACCTAAGTCGTGCAGAACGCAATGCCATCCACAGCCTCAGAAACCACCCTGACATTATCATCAAAGAGGCTGATAAAGGAGGTGCTGTTGTCATCATGAACAGGTCTGACTACCAGAAGGAGGCTGCCAGACAACTCTCCAATACCCAATTCTACAGGCCGCTTTCCTCAGATCCCACTGAGGAATACACTAAGAAACTACACCATCTACTCAGGACACTCCCTACACTAACACAGGAACAAATCAACATACCCTTAGAGCCCCGACCGGGGTTATTCTATCTACTACCTAAGATCCACAAACCTGGAAATCCTGGACGCCCCATCATCTCGGGCATTGGCACTCTCACTGAAGGACTGTCTGGATATGTGGACTCCCTACTCAGACCCTACGCCACCAGCACTCCCAGCTATCTCCGTGACACCACAGATTTCCTGAGGAAACTACAATGCATTGGTGACCTCCCAGAAAACACCATCCTAGCCACCATGGATGTAGAAGCTCTCTACACTAACATCCCACATACAGATGGAATACAAGCTGTCAGGAACAGTATCCCTGATGATGACACAGCACAACTTATTGCTGAGCTCTGTGACTTTATCCTCATGCACAATTATTTCAAATTTGGTGACAATATATACCTCCAGACCAGTGGCACCGCTATGGGCACCCGCATGGCCCCACAATATGCCAACATTTTTATGGCTGACCTGGAACAACGCTTCCTCAGCTCCCGTCCACTCATGCCCCTTCTCTACCTACGCTATATTGATGACATCTTCATCATCTGGACCCATGGGAAGGAGGCCCTGGAAGAATTCCACCATGCTTTCAACAGCTTCCACCCCACCATCAACCTCAGCCTGGACCAATCTACACGGGAGGTCCACTTCCTGGACACCACCGTACAAATAAGCGATGGCCACATTAACACCACCCTATACCGAAAACCCACCGACCGCTATGCCTACCTTCATGCCTCCAGCTTCCACCCCGGTCACACCACACGATCCATCGTCTACAGCCAAGCACTGAGGTACAATCGCATCTGCTCCAACCCCTCAGACAGAGACCAACACCTACAAGATCTTCACCGAGCATTCTCAAAACTACGATACCCACACAAGGAAATAAAGAAACAAATCAATAGAGCCAGATGTGTACCCAGAAGCCTCCTGCTACAAGACAGGCCCAGAAGAGAAACCAACAGAACTCCACTGGCCATCACCTACAGTCCTCAGCTTAAACCTCTCCAACGCATCATCAGTGATCTACAACCCATCCTGGACAATGATCCCTCACTTTCACAGACCTTGGGAGGCAGGCCAGTCCTCGCCCACAGACAACCTGCCAACCTTAAGCATATTCTCACCAGCAACCATGCACCGCACCATAACAACTCTAACTCAGGAACCAACCCATGCAACAAACCTCGATGCCAACTCTGCCCACATATCTACACCAGCAACACCATCACAGGACCTAACCAGATCAGCTACAACATCACCGGCTCATTCACCTGCACGTCCACTAATGTTATATATGCCATCATATGCCATCAATGCCCCTCTGCTATGTACATTGGCCAAACTGGACAGTCACTACGCAAGAGGATAAATGGACACAAGTCAGATATCAGGAATGGCAATATACAAAAACCTGTAGGAGAACACTTCAACCTCCCTGGCCACACAATAGCAGATGTAAAGGTTGCCATCTTACAGCAAAAAAACTTCAGGACCAGACTCCAAAGAGAAACTGCTGAGCTCCAGTTCATTTGCAAATTTGACACCATCAGATCAGGATTAAACAAAGACTGTGAATGGCTATCCAACTACAGAAACAGTTTCTCCTCCCTTGGTGTTCACACCTCAACTGCTAGCAGAGCACCTCACCCTCCCTGATTGAACTAACCTCGTTATCTCCACACTGATATATACCTGCCTCTAGAGATTTCCATTACTTGCATCTGAAGAAGTGAGGTTCTTACCCACGAAAGCTTATGCTCCCTATACTTCTGTTAGTCTCAAAGGTGCCACAGGACCCTCTGTTGTGTTTTGTATGCAGACATCATCATTCTGTGTCCTTTATTCTTTGCATAATATGCAGTAGATGTCTGTTCTATTTTCACTGCTGAACAAATCAATATTTTCTTTAAATGAGAGGGAGCAAAAAAGGTCATCCTAGCTGTTGTAGACAAACTGGATTTGTCTAGCCTGAAATCAAAACCAGCCCTTTTGAGTTATGAGTGATCAGAAAAGGTTAACTTTTTGCAAAAAGACAGAAATGTTAAATTCTCATTACCTTATGCCTCACAAATGGCTGAGCCAATTTTCTTCAAATTTTCCAAAGTAATTCTCTTCTGCACCTGGACCAAGAATATGAAGTTTTCAGATTAAAGTAATTTTATTATGCAGTATGATTAATATTTATGGAAGTTCTGTAAACTTACTCTGTATGGTGCTATACAAAGTGTCATGCATGTTCCTTGGCCATAAACACTTCACAATCTTATAGTCCAGTTCTACGAGATGCTGAATGGCTTCCTGTAAGGTGCTGAATTCTTTTAGCTCCCATTGCAGTAAATGATTTGTAGTCAGTGGCACTTGAGAACACTCAGCACCTCACAGGAGGCACTGAATACCTTTCAGTTTATGGTATGAAACTTTTCCAGCACCTTCAGTATTTCAGAGACCACAGTTGACTGAAATAGAAATAGAGAAGACCTAGCATTTGTCCTCATACAACATTGTTTTGCTTTCATGGTAGCAGACAGTCTGAGTCAAATCCAAATGACTTTTTCCCCTCTGAAAATGATCAATTTCCTCATATTAAGAGGAGCTCTAATCATCCACAGAATGGATACAGCCAGTAATTATTATTTAGTATTTTTATTATTTAGTATTATTTAGTATTGTAGCACCTACAGTTCCCAACGGGATATGTGGCTTCATTGTACTATCTATTGTACAAAATTTTACTAAGAGATGGTTCCTGCCCCAAAGAGCTTATAATCATGATAGACAAGGCATATGAAGTGCACAAGGGGAAATGGAGGCCTGAAAGGAGAAGTGACTTGCCCAAGGTCTCACAGCAGACCAGTGGCAGGGCCAAGTACAGAACCCAGGTCTCCTATCCTGAGTCCCAATCCAGTGCTTTATCAACTGAGCAACACTGTTCATAGTATGAACAAAGCTAGCCACTACTCAAAACAAATCTTTTGTTCAAGATTTTATTGATGCTACGATGGAATCAAAGATTGGTATTTTTGTGTCTCCCACATGGGTATATCATAAGAATTACACACTTATTTTAGGGTATAGTTGATCAGCTTCACCCCAAAATTTCCACCACCTGGGCTCTAGTCTGTTTCCCTCTTTCAGTGCAATTCACATGTATAATAATGTGTGTGGCTATCACACAATGTACATATATTAAGTTTTTTTAATAATTCAACACACACACACACACAAATTTCCTGTGGAGAGGGAAATAGAGAAAAAAAACCACCCATGACAGATACTAGGCATGTTGCTTTAATTCACTTCTGGAACAATGCTGAGATATATCAGTGGTGAGGGCTGCATAGAACCTGAATACTATAGTTAGATCCCATTCCCTCAAAGCAATTAAAGTTATTTTCAAGAAAGAAGGGGAAATCAGACTCCTATAACTGTGTATATACAACAGTACTTTTACTTAAGCATTCATTGAAGAATATTTGTTAATACAATTATACATTATTCTATTCCATCATAGCATTTTAAAATCTGTTTGTAGACTCTACCTGTAGAAGCAACAAGCTTAAAAAGAAAATTGTGGATTGGTGTCATAAAGTAACATACCTGAATATTGATGATATGAGCACTCAGGAACAAAGTGGAAAAAATCTAAGAAACGGTTTTACAGCCAACTAATGATATTAAAGAAAGTAGGTATTCATTTTTGTTTTCATGGTTGTTGTGTGTGTCCTCCTGGTATAGTGCATTTCTGATTGGCATCTCAGCAGTAGCTCATAATCAAGTTTGAAATAAAACATTCAACTTAGCAACAAAAAACAGTGTGAAATTTTACAGCCACAGCCATTTGCATTTAACTTTGGGGAAATGGGCTGAAGCACTTGAGTGATGCTAATTGGGAATTTACAGAAACCCTAAATGTGCTTAAGTGCAACATCATGTGTCTGGGATGCTACAGATGGCAGTGCTCCAAAAGGATGTATGGTTGACTCCCAAAATGAGGCTGGTTTGGTTAAAAAGCTCATGCAGAATGGGGTAGCCTACTTGGTAAGCAGAATATCTCTCCAGGAGTACATGTCACCAGTTGAGTTTAAGGTGGTAGCATTGACCTACAAAACTGTAAGGCGATCGCGGAACAACCTATTTGAGAGGCTATCTGTCTCCCTAGGCCATATTTATGAAGTTGAGGGCAGTGGAGTCACTTGAACTGGACCCTCCTTGATATAAGATAGTGTGATCCACTTGAACCTTCAACTTCTCAAATTCACTCCCCTTACTTGTTCCAAAATAAGCAAGATCTGTTGAGCTTCAGGGTACACCGTAAGGCCATTTTTTAAAGCAAGCTTTTGGGAAGAAGAGGCATAATGACTCTGTAGGGTATTGTCAGAATATTGCTTGATTTGAAATCTGTTTGGTATATTTCTGGTTTTAAGGAAGCAGCTGGTTTTCTGTATTTATTTTTTGTGATCTTGCATTTTTCAAAATGAGCTCACAGGCATCTAGCATCCAGCATAGATGCTTTTCCCTCTTTGTTATAAATTTAAATAAATAATAAAATGTTGCTCCTTTTCTATTAGTCCAACATGGTGATATACATGACAGAGCAGGGCAATTTTATAACAGTATCAAAACATTTTTTTTAATTTGAAAACAACACCACCACTGCATTAAATATCAATGTGTGTGGCCAACTTTTTCAAACTCTGGCATCTAAATTCACCCTTAGGCACTTGGATAGAAGTGGATTGATTTTTTTCCCTCTGACTTCAGTGGGAATCAGCACTTCTGAAAATCAGGCCACTTGGATTTAGGCATTTATATGTGGATGTAGGTACACAAATTTAAAAATGTAGACTGAATCTTCTATTTTGAGAATACTCCTTTGTTGAGAAGCCATGCACAATAATGAAATAACTAAGCAACCCATTTTGTGACAAAATATCCTTAATTTTGGCCACATATATTGGGGTATATTTTGGTTGCATTCTGCCAATGTGCAGAAGGTCGTGGTCCTTCAAGTTCTACCCACAGTCCAACCCAGATGTTGGAAATATGTACTGATTATACAAATAATTTAGTAAAAGATAAACAGCTCTGAAAAACTGGTGGGCATATCTACACTGGAGCTGGGAATGAGCCTTCCAGTCTGGGTAAACAGACCGGACTAGTGTGCTAAAAATAGATGTGTGTTGAGCCCCACCAGTCCTTGATGCCTGACTCAGTGATATGGCTGAACGTGCAGCTAATGAATGACTGGCATTCCACAGAAGGGGAACATCCAAAAACTTCAGAGCAATTTGGCTGACCTTTTAGACAGCTATGATTAATGTAGACCCTGAATATAAATCTGTTGCTTCCTCTCCCTTTCCTTTATCCTAATCCTATTTTCTTTATTTTGTGTATTATGATGAATCTGGTATTTTGGTATATGTTGTAGTTGGAAAAATTAATAAAAAATTATAAATATATATAAAAATAGCACTGTGGACACTGTAGGTCAGGTGGCAGCATTAGTTTCAACTCCACCCAATCTTTTGGATCTGAGCTTGGGTGGGTAGCCTGAGCCTTCACCAGAGCCTTAATGTCCACACTGCTATTTTTAGCATGTTAGCTCAACCTTGCACAAGTCTGTCTACTTGTGCAGGGAGGCACGGTCCCAACTGCAGTACACATATACCCTGGGAGATCATGGAGACATGATTTATCTACAAGGATCTGTGACTGTAAGTTTTCAAGTGTTTATTAAAATTTACACTAATATTTGTATTGTATGGCATCCTGGGAAGTATGCTGCCTGCCAGGGGCCTGTATTTGAGACCTTACTTAAGGATTGTCGAGGATCATCTGGCCCTCTGACTACTACCCCTTGCTACTCATTCATGTGGGCACCAATAGGTGTGACCCCGAGCAGATCACGACTACAGGACTCTGGGAATAAGGGTTAAGGAGTTGGAGTGCAAGTGGTGTTCTCTTGGATCCTTTCAGTCAAAGGTAGGGGCCCAGGTAGAGACAGATGCATCCTGAAGATGAATGTCTGGCTGCGAGGATGGTGTTGCCAGGACGACTTCATTTTCCTTGATCATGGGATGCTGTTCTGGGAAGAAGGACTGCTAAGCAGAGATGGGGTCTACCTATTGAAGAAGGGGAAGAGCATATCTGGATACAGATTGTTAACCTAGTGAGGAGGGTTTTAAACTAGGTTCGACAGGGCAGATGACAAAAGCCCACAGGTAAGTCCAAAACATAGAGACCTGGGAGAAGGGTTGGAATCTGGGGGGGGACATAGGAGGAAATCAAATCAGTATCTTAGATGTCTATAAACTAATGCGAGAAGTATAGGGAATAAGCAAGAAGAACTTGAAATGCTAGTTAATAAACAGAACTATGACACAGTTGGCATCATCGATTTGGTGGGATAATATGCATGAGTGGACTATTGGTACAGAAGGGTACAGCTTACTCAGGAAGGACAGGCAGGGGAAAAAAGGGAGGGGGTATTGCTTTGTATATTAAAAATGTATGCACTTGGACCAAGGTTAAGATGGAAATAGGGAGACAGACTTGTTGAAAGTCTCTGGGTAAGGATAAAAGGGGTAAAAAACAAGGATGATGTCATGGTAGGGATCTACTACAAACTACCTAGCCAGGAAGAAGAGGTGGATGAGGCTTTTTTTTAAACAACTAACAAAATCATCCAAACTTGGTGGTGATGGGAGACTTCAACTACCCAGTCGTCTGTTGGGAAAATAATACAGCAGGGCACAGATTATCCAAGTTCTCGGAATGTATTGGAGAAAATTTTTTATTTCAGAAGGTGGAGAAACTCAATGGAAACTTCTGCGGACAGTCTCAGATCCCACAGTGCATTGCTTCATTAGCTGCTGGTGCTGTTCTGTAGTCAAGTCCTCTAAGCCAGTATGGAATAGCTATCCAGACTTCACCAACCATGGTTAGGCAGCAAGTTAGTATGCACACACCAACATGACTGGGTTGTGAAAATGCCGGCATATGGACACAAGTCATCTATGTTTGTTGTAACTGGGTCAGAAAAGAGTATCGTGATCTGGCTGGAGAAATATGGGCATACTTGTAGTAGATGAAGACTTAATGGTAACCTAAGAATCTCTCCAAGCTCTTTACAGATATTAATATATAATGAACCACCAAAATCTCACAAACAACCAAAGAATAGAACTGAAGAGTTATCTCCTGTGGCCAACTTCAGGCCTGGAGTGAATTTCCTTATTTCAATATTTAAATCCTTAAAGTACTGTGTCAGGGGATATGGTGTATGTTTCATCTGATGAGCTCTAAAACAGCAATCCCAAAACACAAGGAAATTGAAGCAAGACATGCAGGTATGTAGTCAAGCAAAACATGTAATAATCATGAACTAGTTAAGTCAGCAACAAAACATAATAGCAATCAAAATGGCAGATATGTAGCAGCAGGCCCTGAGTAACTGCATTCTCCCAATGCCATGTGTGGACCTGGAACACTGAGTTCAGGGATCAGAAACAAGGAGACAAATAGATATAGGAATAGGTTTCAGAGTAACAGCCGTGTTAGTCTGTATCTGCAAAAAGAAGAACAGGAGTACTTGTGGCACCTTAGAGACTAACAAATTTATTAGAGCATAAGCTTTTGTGGACTACAGCCCACTTCTTCGGATGCATATAGAATGGAACATATATTGAGGAGATATATATACACACATACAGAGAGCATAAACAGGTGGGAGTTGTCTATGTTTATGTTTATGCTCTCTGTATGTGTGTATATATATCTCCTCAATATATGTTCCATTCTATATGCATCCGAAGAAGTGGGCTGTAGTCCACGAAAGCTTATGCTCTAATAAATTTGTTAGTCTCTAAGGTGCCACAAGTACTCCTGTTCTTCTTTTTGCAGATATAGGAATAGGGAACAATAAGCAGGAAGCGTGTATGCGTGTGCGCGCACACTTGTTAAAGAAGCCATTTCAAGTCTTTGGTTGAGGAAGAGGATCAAAGGCTTAAGTGTCTGCTGTTATCAGCCCATCACCTTTAAAGATTTCTTTTGTCCTTGCCAATTATTCCAACTCCATGCCAAGCTAGATTCATCTATAGTGCCTATTAACTCCATTTATGGGCTCTGGTTTGATCTAAAACACAAGTTATAACAATAAATCTGTGTTTCATTTGGTATTTTTACCACTTTTATTACTCTTTAAATTTTGTTAATTATTTTAGTGGTCTGATTTATGCATCCCAATTTGATCTGAGCTGCCTTTTTGAAGATCTCTTTCCATCATGCAGTCTGTGACAGTCCTTGAAAATGAAATACCAACTCAAGTATCTTTGGCTTTCATTTGTACAAAATGATCATACTACTTTTTTCTCTTAACTTGAAACAGACCCCACCTGCTGCATAAGAGATGTCAGAACACTATGAAGTGATTGGCTAATATTCTGCCTTTGCCACCACATCAGGACTGATGCGGGAGATCAGAAAATAAGGAATGGAACTTTCCTTTTAAAAAAAAAGAATATCATTTTGCTGAAATTAAAAAGAAAAGAAATTTAGATAGATATTGTACCAAAAAAAGCCAAGAAGTGTGGTGTCCTTAAACAGCCAATTCTGTAGCCGCTGCCTGCAATATTATTTTTATTGCACATGAACCGATACACTTTTAACATTACTTCAAAAAGATTATTACTGAAAACTGACCATATTTCCAGAGAAAATCAGTTCCTAAATGTTCTTCCTATTGGTACTGAATAAATCTAGAGCAATTTTTGACTAGGGAGAGAATCCTCCATAGAATTTACTTGATAGGATTGTTTTCCTGGGTGATCAAAACAAATGTTTAATAGTTTCTGAGCAGCTAAAGGACTCTGCAAACAAAAAACCTCTCTATCAGTTAAAGTGAAATCTAGCAGGTTTCTTCAATCAGGAGGGAAGTTGTCCATAATTGAAGGGAATGGTGTGTGTGGATCTCTATCTTCCCAAAAGAAAAGATTTTTCTTCTTCATTAACAAAAACCATCAGTCTTATCCACATCCCTTAAAGAAGAGGTTATCTGGGGGACCATCCGCAGCCTGTTATTTGATGTTCCTCAAAAAGCATTCTGCCAAGATGAATCATTCTTTGAGTGGGCGCTGGCAGAATTGAAATGCAGGAGGCAAGTTTCATAAATGTTGTTTTTTTTCTCCATGTAGGGGCTTGATAGCTTTTAAAGCTTCACTGTTTGAGCACTAATGATAATGTCTCTGTTGGTAAACACAGGAAGCATTCCTGTGCACTCAAAGTGAAAAATCTTTTCTGAAATGTTTTCTGTAAAGGGCTGGGAGCAGAATAGTACATATAACAGGCCAAAAGGGGGAGAAAAGTCCATTAAAATGAAATTAAGACATAGCCCTAGCCTTTTTGAAAAATGCCAGAAAATAATTTTGCCATTTAAAAAACAAAGCAGACTAAACAGCAACATGAACACAAAGCTGGAAAGCTGGGAAATCCAAAATTTGAGGTTTCCACTTAAAACCAAAATCCCCACCAAACACTGGAGAGTTTGGAGATGCACATCGAAGCTTACCCCCAAACCCTTAACATTTCTACAGTACCACCACTGATCTGCAATCATACCTAGCACTTTTTCAGATATAACCTTTTTTGTTGATGGATTTTGTCTGACCATTTTTATTAAAGATGTTTTATTTTTTCATCGGGGCTCTAAGAATTCTGCAGCAATAACTTGTGGGTCTCTTACATCTGAAAGAGCCATTGTATTTGTACTGTTTTCACATGGAGTATAGTAAATGTGTTATACAGTATACTGAGTTTATATCTGTCTGTCTTTGATACTAAGGCCTTTATCCTCTTGAGACTTAAAGTATGTGAGTAGTCCAAATTAAAGTCAAAACTATGTTTGTGTGACACAAGTCTTTTCAGGCTACGGCCTAAATGTGTTCCTGGCCCACCACACTCTCTGTACTCTTACCATGCAAATGTCATTATTTAGGGCTCAAGTTTTAGGAGGTTTAAATTAGATGTAGAATTGACCCCTGACAGCCTGTCCAGGATCTAGGCAGAGAGCAGGGAGACCAGGGTAGCAAGGTGAGAAGCTGCAATACAAAACCACCTGAAAAAGAGAGACAGAAGTCTCCTTTCTGAGCAAATCACTTGTATGAAATGTGGCCTTGTAGAGGTAAGATCAGGGGTGCTCAGTAAAATGTTTGTTTGTTTTCGAGTCTGGATTAAGTGAACCTGTGTGTCCCACCTGGGCCAGATTGTCTCTAATTTTTTGGTTGCTCTCATGTGAGATGGGGGCCAAATTACAGATTTTTGCTGATAACTGTACATTCCAAGGTTTTCCACTTCCACATTTTTAAGTGGAGACTGAGCTTTGGATTTCCAGGATTTCTAAAGTAACTTTTTTTAAAACTATATTATTCTTTTAAGGCATTTTATTAAAAGATTAGTATTATCCTTGTTTAATTTTAGTATTATCCTTGTTTTAATTTTATGATTAAAGGTCTAGAAAACATGGCCTATGAGGGAAGATTGAAAAAACTAGTTTTGTTTAGTCTGGAGAAGACTGAGAGGGGACATGATAACAGTTTTCAAGTACATAAAATGTTGTTACAAGGAAGAGGGAGAAAAATTGTTCTTCTTAACCTCTGAGGATAGGGCAAGAAGCAATGGGCTTAAATTGCGGCAAGGGTGGTTTAGGTTGGACATTCGGAAAAACTTTCTAACTGTCAGAGTGGTTAAGCAATGGAATAAATTGCCTAGAGAGGTTGTGGCATCTCCATCATTGGGGATTTTTAAGAGCAGGTTGGACAAACACCTGTCAGGGATGGTCTAAATAATACTTAGTCATGCCTTGAGTGCAGGGGACTGGACTAGATGACCTCTCAGGGTCCCTTCCAGTTCTATGTTTCTATCTACTCACACCTAGAGGTAGCTGGAATTCAGAAATTTTCTGAGGAAACAGTTTCATTTGGAAAAATACCAACATGTAGCATCTGAAATGCTTTGCAAAAGCACTTTGTGTTTGAACTGTTGGTGAATCAGAGGCAGGGTTCTATGGGAAACCTGCTAGCTTGTTGGACTGCTGAGGAGCCCAGATTATCAGGGCCATGGCTCTGAAGCAGTCCTGCTGTGCTGAGGTGCCCAGTCTTCCAGGATCCATGGCTCTGGGCCAGCCAGCCATGCCAGAGGCTGCAGCCCCAGATGCCTGGAAGTCTTGGGACAGGCTCCCAGGGTCAACAGACATGCAGACAGCCTCACAAATCAGATAATCTGGGGAGCTAGCTGGCCTGGGAGTCTGGAAGCCCTGGGGTCCTTGTTCCAGGGCAATTCATGTGGCAGGGCTGCACTGCAGTCACAGATCCTGCAAGCAGCTGACTAAAATTGATTCTTGTCCATTTCACTGCTGCTAATTTAGTCTGACAAGACTAAATTTCACCCAACAACCAGAAAGCAGATTTTGTTTCAGAAACAGCAAGGGTTAGTGTGATGGACTATACCGAAAGGCCCCCTGCTGGAGGCCTCAGAGTTCTGCCACACCCATCCCAGGAAAGAAGCAGTGGAGAGGTCCTCCAAGGGGCCTAGAGTGGTTGTGAGGAAGCAACCAACCAGAGGGGCTGCTGGAATGCCCAATCAGGGGCCAGGAGGACCCTATAAAAAGGAGCTGCAGAACAGAGCAGTAGTTAGTTGCTGCTTAGAGCTGGTGAAGAAAGGACTGTGTGCCTGGGTAGAAGAGTAGCAGGACTATGGAGAGCTATGTCTGCTGGCAGGGACTGGGGGAGTGAGAGGTTCCTGGCTGGCTGCTGGGAGTGAGCCAAAGACAGTCTGTTTGCAGGGACCAGGGGAGCAATGAAGAAGCTCCTAGTTGGCTGTGAGGACTGAGTAGGGACTGAGCCCTGGGAGGACCATAGGGAGATAGTGTCTCCAGGGAGGAAGTCCTGGAGATACAACTCCATACCAGGGCTGAACTGGTTTAAAGACTGCAGACACACCCAACCAGAGGGGGCGCTTGTGAGAGGTGGGTGATAACCCTGTTACAGTTAGTGTTTCTGAAACACTTTTTCTTTAGGATTTCCAATTTATGGGAAATTGGGGGGGGGGGGGGGGGGGGGGGGGGGGGGGGGGGGAGTGAATTCCTTCTGATCCATAACAATCCAAAACTTCAAAAAAGGCAACATATCCCACAACCACAAATCTTGTGTTTCAGCCAGCTCTACTGGCACCTTATCAAATGACAAACTATGGGCAGACATACTGACATCTGTCTTTTACAGAGCATGGCCCACCCCCATTTGTTTCCTTCTTCTGAAGCATTGTGTATTGATCACTGTTGTTTGCAGGATTCCAGACTTTTGATAGCACAATTATCTAATCTCGTGTGCTAAATTCTCTGTTAATGTTAAAATAAAATGTATATTCCATCAATTTCTACTGGAGATATAATACTGAACTATCACTCTGATTAGAAAAGTGACCATGTATAAAGGTGACTCCTTTTTACTCAACAATTTGGCCTCAGTGGCCTGAAAAGGCATGTCTCTTCACGTTAGTCAACAGACCTATAGATGAATGAGATGGATTTTATTGTGCCTCACATATGTCATCAGCTAAATGTTAATTGGAACATCATTATTGCTGGAAATGATGCTGTAATTGACAAACAACAATGTGACTTTTTTCAGATGCTAGGTTGTTTCTATACTGTCAATTTAAAAGACAAAAACCTTTCACATGTTAACTAAACAAATTCAATATAGAAATCATTGTGAGAAATAAATAAGTAGTCCTAAAATGTCATTTACATGGAGTCACTTTTCTGAGCACTTTATGACATGGAGTTTTCTTTGACTTAAAATTTGTGTTTTGGACTATAAACCATTGCTATACAAATAGCCGCTGAATGCATTGTGTAGAATGCCATAACATTTGGGGTGTAAGCCAATATTTATATTAGTTATAGAAGCAAAGTATGAGCTGAATGAATTTCAAACCTACCAAGTCAGAGGCATACAATGAATTTATGATATAAATAAAGATTGCAAATGATGATTTTTTTATACGTTGTATAGGCTAAATTCTATTTTTACTTACACTTCTTGGCTTACAAAATGCTACTATGATCATATTTGCAATACTTCTGGACCATTCTGATCATTGAAAGGACACAGGAGAAATTTAAAGTACAACAGGTGGCAGCCAAAATGATTCTTGATTTTACAATTACAATGCAAGTTTTGAGTACAAAGGAAAATTTGAAGAGATTTGCCAGCGTTCCCTTCCTTTTACAACTTAACTTTTGCAAAATTATTTCAGGTTTTCTGCAGCAGTTAGCACTTCAGCATCAGCATGTCCCATTACAAGTAAAGTCATTTGTGCCAGGAACTTGTGCCTCCTGGAATCAAAGAACTTCTTTACACAGCTAGTAGCTGAAACAGGAAATGGTTGGCAAATGCAGAAGGGGGGAGGGAGGGGGGGAACAAACAAACCCAAGCAGTGGAACACAATAAATTTAAGAACAGCTACAAGCCAACTGACCCAACTTGTGGTGTGTGTGTTTATCTTGTCTACAATTGGGTTTTTAGATACTGTCATAGTTAACTGGAGGAAGCTTCACCAGTAAAAGTCATAGTTTACTCTGGTACACTGCATGCACACTAAGCATGTAGTGGCAAAAATCCCCAGTGTACACAGGGCCTTAATATCACCATTCTTCTCTATCATTATATCCCTTCAATCCCTTTCTTCTCCAGAAAGTAGGTGTTTCTTAAAGTCTCACTTTTTTTTTTTTTTTGCTCCAATGATTTTCCCCTGGGACTAATTCTTTACATGTAGTACCTTTTAACATCAACTTCTTCTGTCTACTTTTTCCTATGTGCTTTCAGGTTCCTAGTTTTTAGATTGTTCTGTAATAATGGGTTCAGGTTAGATTATTAATAATCTAATGAGACATCAGCTACCCAAGCTCCATTGGGTTTATTAAACCAGATTGCTCTAACTAAAAATAGACCTGCAGGATGCAGAAAAATGATAGTCACCAATCTAGGGTCCAGGCCCGTCAGCTCATACTAATCTGGAATGGTTTACAAGTATACAGTTTTTATAGACTGCTTGTCTACCTCTTTCTACAGTTTGCGGTTATTTGCATAATTAGCATCATCCATTCACCATCAAATGTTATCGCTTGTGTTTCATGATCTGGACAACATAGGATTCAAGCTTCCAACTTAACATACCAGTACTTACAAGAGCTCATAACTTTTTGGTCTGCTAAACAATAAAGACAATACTATGATTAGCTGTGTAACACTTTTATTTTTTTTTAACCAATGATTTTGTTTTGCTCTTTGCAGTCAGAATAGCCTATGAATCTGCAAAACGTATTCATTTCTTGTGGTTTCAGTTATCTTTTAATTTGTAATTGGCTCTGACGACTGAAATAACAAGCACAAAAACAACCTTAAGCAGCTATTTTATATTTTTATAGGTCATGCCCTAGACATATTTCCATTTCTTGTAGGGCACCTCCTACATAAGTTTAATATGCTCAAAGCCAAATATATTGCTTGGCTCCCTGACATAATTGTGAGGGATGCTGGAAGCTCGTAGGCTTATACGGCAACAGTTCCCTAGTTTATTAACCTCTTAGGTGGTGTAAAAATGTACTTCTCACCTCCCCATCTCTGTCAATCCTTTTTTGAATTTTGAAAACAAGTATTTGCCTCAAAGTCCTTATTTCTTCACTAAGAACAAAAACAATTCCCTTCCTGCATATTTTTCCTGACCTGCTGTAATTGTTGTTGTCTTAAGCATGAACTCCTACAAGGTACTGTCTACTACGATGACAATGTACAGAACTCCAGAAGGACACTGGCAAGTACCTTATACAGCAACAGTATAAGCACTGTAATGTTGTATTCTATTTCACTGGTAATAAAATCTACAGTGGTGGTAGCATTATCTTGTTTGCTTTTCTCCCCACCACCCACATCTATTTATATTTTCAATTACTTTTGCCCTGTTAACTTTTCCCAGTGGGTGTGCTGCATGATTTAGGATATTCTCATGTTGCTTTCTGATTCCTTTTTAAATTATTCAACTTTTTTCTCAATTGAACTTCATTTGCTTACCTGCTACTCTGGTCTAACCCTTTCAAAGCTTGGTGATTTTTTTCATATTATTTGTTTTGTTTCTGCCTCTAGTATCCTCTAGAATCTTGGTAGTTAGGGTACTGTAACCACATAAAAATTTTTAGTTCTAAATTTACGCACACACTCCTAAAACTGACTCGTTGCAAATCCCTTTCCAACTTGAAAAAGTTTCCATCTATAGCTCTACTTTAAACTTTAGTCTCAAACCAGTTTTTTATCCAGTATCTCATTTTACCCCTTATTCCATGGCTCTTTACCTTACCCATTAATCCCTGGTGTGCAACCTTGTCAAATACTTTTGAAAGTCTCTGTATATTATGTCCACTAAATTCCCCTTATCTCTTAGCAGCAACATCTTCAAAGAACTCCAACAGGCTAGATAGGCATGACAATCACCTGCAGAATCCATGCCTGCACTCCATAATCTGTACTTCTCCAGGTGTTCTCCTGCAAAGTTCCTTATGAAATTGTTTTGAAGATTTTTCTCATGTTAAATTAATATCTAGAGTTTCCTGTTTTAGTTACTTTTGATCACGTAAATATATTTCTGAAAGTTTCTAGTTTGAGAATTTCTTTTCACTATAAGAAACATTTTAAAATGTCAGAGTTTCACTGATTCCCCCCCCCTCACTCCCCCCCTCACATTTTTATCATTCCTTGGAGCAGGTTATTACAGTCTGGTGTGTGTTGCCTAAACAGATACTGTACTGAGAGTTGTGGTAGTGACTCAATCCAAATTTGCAAAGTAGATCTGCTGTTTATCTGTTTGACCAAACTTGATAGGAAGTTTATTATATTGTTCTGGAATTACCAAGCATTAAAACTTGGTTCTTTTTAGTACAGATTTTTTATGCAAAAGTCACATACAAAAATCAATGTAATAGGTGCTCTTTTTGGGGAAACATTTATAATTAAAATTTTGGATAATTTTTCATTATCTTCTCACACTTCTGCAGAAGATGCAGAGTACAAAGGGCCAAACCCCAATTCTGCTTCATGCAACACATTATCCCCTTATTTCCACACATGCCTTAGACAAGATGATCAATAAATTCTATGAGTCTGTCCCAACCAATCATGGAGAATTAATTTCCTGCCCCCTGGGCGTCCTCTCCGCCCACCCCTTTTCTTAAATAATTACTGTAGACATGTGGGGGAGAGATAGTTCAGTGGTTTGTGCATTGGACTGCTAAACCCAGGGTTGTGAATTCAGTCCTTGAGGGGGCCACTTAGGGATCTAGGGTGAAAATCAGTACTTGGTCCTGCTAGTGAAAGCAGGGGGCTGGACTCCCTGACCTTTTAGGGTCCCTTCCAGTTCTATGAGATAGGTATATTTATTTATTCACATGCATTTCCCATAAGACATATTTACAAGATGCAAGATTCTAGAAGCAGTGATTCTGAAAAAGATATGGGGTCACAGTGGATAAACAGCTGAACCTTAGTTTTCAGTGTTGGGCTGTAACCAAGAGGGCTAACGCAAGACTTGGATGCATAAAGAGGGGAATCTCAAGTAGGACTGGAGTGATTGCTTTCCCTTGGTATTTGCCACTGGTGTGACTGCTGCTGGAATACTGTGTCCAGTTTTGGTGTTGACAATTCAAGAAGGTTATTGATATTTGGAGAGGGGTCAGAGAAGAGCCATGAGGATGATTGAAGGATGAGAAAACATGACTTGTGGTGATTGAACTCCTTGAGCCTATCTATTTAGCTTTACAAAGGGAAAGTTAAAGGGTGACTTGATTGTTCCCCAAATATAGACTAAATATGTAATAATGGGCAATTCAATCTAGCAGAGAAAGATATAACAGTACAATGGCTGGAAGCTGAAACTAGATAAATTCAGACTGGAAATAAAATGTAAATGTTTAGCAGTGAGGGTAATTAACTATTACAACAATTTACCAAAGTTTGTGATGGATTCTCCATCACTGGCTATTTTTAAATTGAGGTTGGAATTTAAAAAAAAATATGCTGTAGTTAAAAAGGAATTTTTTGGGGGAAGTTCTATGACTTGTGTTAGACAGGAAGTCAGACTAAATGAACCCAATGGTCCCTTCTAGTCTTGCAATCTATGTATGTATGGCATATTTCTAATGCAGGCACAGTTTTGTGTTTGGAATAATTTTATCTTCTGTATACATAAGGATGCAACAAAACACATAAAAAGTAATGTGTGTGTGTGTGTGTGATCCATTGTGGGTGCTTTGCCTTATTTGTGGGGTGGTTATGATACCTCAAAAGTTGTGATCTTTGTCTCCCTATCCCTGGATATTAGAGTCAAACACCTACCACCCAAGCAGAGGATAATCACATATCAAGTCTATGTTGTTTATACAACAGATCAGGAATCTCACAAGCTCTTCTAGGCAAAGCATGTCCAGATAGCTGAACTGTATACAGAATGCCTTAGGAGGCACAAGTCCTTTCCCAAGCAGCCCATGACAGAGGGGGACCATGCAGGCTGCATCATATAGAATGGGAGGATTGGCAGAATCAAAGTAACTTCCCTGCTTTGCTGGCTGGTGAGGATTGGGAGTGCACATGGCAATCTGCAACCTGGGTGTAGATGGAAGGAGCTTTATGCTCCCCTGAGGGAACTGATTCCAGTTGTAACTGGTCCTACCTGGGGCATGCTGTGGGAAGAGGTTTCCTGGCTCATTCTATCCCTGTTCAAGTCAATCACAAATTGGCCCATGACAATTAACTTTGGTGAGAACAGCAACAACAAAAATGATAAAGGGTATGGAACAGCTTCCATATGAGGAGGGATTAAAAAGTCTTGGACTTTGAAAAGAGATGACTGAGGAGGGGAATATGACAGAGGTCTATAAAAACATGACTGGTGTGGAGAAAATAAATAAAGAAGTGTTATTTACTCCTTCACATAACACAAGAACTAGGGATCACCCAGTCAAATTAATAGGTAGCTGGTATAAAACAAAGTAACAGGAAGTAGTTCTTCACACAACGCACAGTCAACCTATGTAACTCATTGCCAGGGGATGTTGTGAAGGTCAAAACTATAAGGGGGTTCAAAAAAGAATTAGGTAAGTTCATGGAGGATAGGTCTGTCAACTGCTATTAGCCAAGATGGTCAGGGATGCAATCCCATGCTCTGGATATCTTTAACCTCTGACTGCCAGAAGCTGAGACTGGACGACATAGGATGGATGGATCACTCAATAACTGTCTTTCTGTTCATTCCCTCTGGCATTGGTCACTGTTGGAAGACAGGATACTGGGACAGATGGACCATCAGTTAGATCCAGTTGTCAGCTATCCCTCAATATGAGGATGATGTCTGCTGGAGGGGCGGAGGGAGGGCGAAGCCATTGATGAGGCTCAAGATGGCTGAGGACTCCAAACCATGCTCTACGGGTTTTGCCACATAAATGACAGGTGGTTGCTTGGAGAGAGCACAACTGCTGGCCAGGATGCTGTATGCCTTTTCCTTCCTCCTCTGCCATTGCTCAGATTCTTGAGCAAGGTGATTCTTTTCAAAACAGGCTGAGGCTTGAAGCATGATGCCACGCCATTGCAGTCTACTGCCAGCCAGCTTTTCCCAATTTGTGGGATCAATGCCTCCCTTCTTAAGATACACTTTCAGGGTGTCCTTGTAGCATTTCCTCTGTCCCTGCGAATCCTCTTACCATGATTAAGCTGAGAAAAGAGAACTTACTTCATTGGCCTTGTGATAATGCGGTTCTGGCGGAACCCAACTGAGAGTGCCAACTCAGGACAAATTGCTCAAACAGGGCAGTTACAGCCCAAGGCTGGGGTTTTTTCCACCTCTAAGGCAAACCAAACCAGCCAGACTAGGAGGACTTCGGTCTCATCCCACTGGCTAATCGCAAATCTCACAAGCAATCTCCTTAGACACTCCAGTTTCCCAGTATTAACACCAGTGCCACTCGTTATGGGGACAAATGGTTATGAAAACCAATACCCCAGTAAAAGAAAAAGGTTCTCCTGATCCCAAAGGACCAAGCCCCAGACCCAGGTCAATATACAAATCAGATCTTATCCACAAATCACGCTGTTGCCAATCCTTTAGAATCTAAAATCTAAAGGTTTATTCATAAAAGGAAAAAGATAGAGATGAGGGTTAGAATTGGTTAAATAGAATCAATTACATACAGTAATGGCAAAGTTCTTGGTTCAGGCTTGCAGCAGCGATAGAATAAACTTCAGGTTCAAATCAAGTCTCTGGAATACATCCCCCCGCTGGGATGGGTCCTCAGTCCTTTGTTCAAAGCTTCAGCTTGTAGCAAAGTTCCTCCAGAGGTATGAAGCAGGATTGAAGACAAGATGGAGATGAGGCATCAGCCTTATATAGTCTTTTCCAGGTGTAAGAACACCTCTTTGTTCTTACTGTGGAAAATTACAGCAAAATGGAGTCTGGAGTCACATGGGCAAGTTCCTGCATACTTTGCTGAGTCTCAAGGCATATTTGCCTTCTCTCAATGGGTCCATTGTATAGCTGATGGTCCTTAATGGGCCATCAAACAGGCTAGGCAGAGCTAACACCAGTTTGTCTGGGATGTCACTCAGCAGCATAGCATAAGTTTGAAATACAGACGGTATAGAGCCAATATTCATAACTTCAACTACAAAATTGATACACACATATAGACAGCATAATCGTAACCAGTAAACCATAACCTTGTCTTAGACACCCCATTTGACTCCCTTTATACAAGATTTGCGTGCCACTACAGGACCTTGGTTGCAACAATGATCTATATGGTCCCAGATTATATCAATGACGTCACAGGCCTGTTAAACCCAGGGTTGTGAGTTCAATTCTTGAAGGGACCATTTAGGGATCTGGGGCAAGAATTTGTCTGCGGATTGGTCCTGCTTTGAGCAGGGGGTTGGACTAGATGACCTTCTGAGATCCCTTCCAACCCTGATATTCTATGAATGGCCAGCCCAGCAAAGTTGCTGTTTCATAAACTTTGCCTCAACATTGGTGATATTAACTACAGAGAGAATGCTGGCATTGGTGCAATGATCTTCCCGTCTGATATGGAGAATCTTCCTAAGACAGTGCTGGTGGGACCATTCCAGATGCTTAAGATAAGCTTTGGTAGGTCACCCATGTCTCACACCCATAAAGAAAGAGTGGGGATGACTATTATATTGTAGACCAGGATCTTAGTTTCCATCTGCAGATCTCTGCCAATAAAGACACGATGAAGCAACTTTCTGAAGGGTGCACTGGCACAATGGATCCTATGTTCGATCTCCCCATCAAGATTGGCTGTCTGGGAGAGGTGGCTACCAAGGTAAAGGAAATGCTCAATGTTTTCCAGGAGTTCATCACTGATGATAATTTGTGAGAGAAGGGGAGGGAGGCAACTTGTGCTGGGGCAGGCTGGTGGAGCACCTTAGTTTTCCCAATGTTGAGGGAAAATCCCAGGCTACGATAGGCACCTGAGAAAAGTTATTGGGTGGATTTCGAGTCAGCCTTGGTGTGCGTGAGGGTGGCACAGTCATCAGCATACTCAAGGTCGGTAGTGGAAGTCCTGGTGACCTTAGTTTTAGAATGAAGACACCGCAAGTTGAAGAACTTTCCACCCACAATCTCAATCTCAATTCCAAAAGAATTGTCACAAATAATAAACAAGATCACAGCAAGATAGATGGCAAAAAGCGTTGTGGAAGTAACACAGCCCTGCTTAACACCAATACGGATGGTGAACAGGTCCATCTCCAACCCATTACAGAGGACAGTTGTGGTCTCATAGACTTTAAGGTCAGAAGGATCTTCTAGTCTGACCTCCTGCACAACGCAGGCCACAGAATCTCACTCACCCACTCCCGTAACAAATGTCTGACCTATGTCTGAGCTACTGAAGTCCTCAACTTGTGGTTTAAAGATTTCAAGGTGCAGAGAATCCTCCAGCAAGTGACCTGTGCCTCATGCTGCAGAGGAAGGCAAAAAAATCCCAGGTCCTCTGCCAATCTGCCCTGGAGGAAAATTTCCTTCCCGACCCCAAATATGGTGATCAGCTAAAACCTGATCATGTGGGTAAGACTCACCAGCCAGACACCCAAGAAATAATTCTCTGTAGTAACTCGGATCCCTATCTAGTGTTCCATCACAGGCCATTGGGCATATTTACTGCTAATAGTCAAAGATCAATTAATTGCCAAAATTAGGCTATCCCATCATATCATTCCCTCCATAAACTTATCAAGCTTAGTCTTGAAGCCAGATATGTCTTTTGCCTCCACTGCTCCCCTTGGAAGGCTATTCCATAACTTCATTCCTCTGATGGTTAGAAACCCCTTCTAATTTCAAGTCTAAACTTCCTGATGGCCATGAAGTAGTCTGAGAACGTGAATGAACTTCAATGGACAACCAAACCTAGACAGAACATTTCATAATGCTTCAGGACTGGTGGAACCAAAGGTCTTAGTTAGGTCAATACATGCCATAAACAATGGCTGGTGTTCTTCTCTATACTTCTCTTGGATCTATCGTGCAACAAAAATCATGTCGGTGGTGCCTCAAGATGGTCTGAAACCACATTGGGATTCCAGAAGGATGTCTTCAACATGTCCAGCAGGATCACTTTACCTACGGTCAGAACATATGATTCAAAGTAATGAAGTCTGCCACTTGGAATGTTCACAATCTTATGGATTCCCTGGGCAGTGACTGTCCTGAAAGAAGTGCAGTAATAGCTAGAGAACTTGCAAGATATGACATCGATATTGCTGCCCTAAATGAGATCCATCAGGTAGATGAAGGCCAACTGAAAGAAGATGGAGGTGGCTATACCTTCTTCTGGAAAGGAAAGTCATCTGAAGAGAGGTGTATTAATAGGATTGGTTTTGCCATCAAGAACAAAATTGCTAGCCATCTAGTTACTGCTTTCAGGGACAATGTACCAGTAAAACAAGGAAAACACAGGCCTAGCAAAGAAATGTCTTAACCACAAACACTTTTACTCTTAAACAAGCAATAGAGTTACAGATCTATGGAAAACAAAAAATTCCTGTACTAAGCACAATCTCCTTTAGTGTGTCTTCACCATCCCTGGGAGTCCTGGGTTTGGTTCAAGTCCTCAGACCAGGCAGCTCTTCCTGCCTGCTTGACCTGGTCTTCTGCAAATGGTGTTGGAATAGCCTCCTACTTGAGAAGCAGCCACGTTTTAAGCCCATCTCTGTCCCATTTCTGCCTATGTGCTGTTGCTGAGGAACTGCAGCTCCTTTCCCCAGCCAGCCTTCTGTACAGAAAGACATTTAAAATCGAAGTATTAGAGGGGTAGCCGTGTTAGTCTGGATCTGTAAATGCAGCAAAGAGTCCTGTGGCACCTTATAGACTAAAAGACGACGAAGTGGGTATTAACCCATGAAAGCTCATGCGCCAATACATCTGTTAGTCTATAAGGTGCCACAGGACTCTTTGCTGCATTTACAGATCCAGACTAACACAGCTACCCCTCTGATACTTAGATTTTAAATGTCTTTCTATACAGAAGGCACTTTCCTGTGGCACCTTTATAGACTAACAGACGTATTGGCGCATGAGCTTTCATGGGTTAATACCCACTTCGTCATCTGTTAGTCTATAAGGTGCCACAGGACTCTTTGCTGCATTTAAAATCTAAAGCTCTGCTGGTGGAACATTGAATCACTCTTCCATACTGGAACAATGTTGATGGCCCGTATTTGCTTTGTCACAGCATCTCAGACGTAGTCTGTGCACAAGGTGTCAAGCTGCTACTATAAAAATAGATGCTCTATCCACAATGAAGATTACAATTATAAATGGCAAAATGGAATTCATAATTCGACATTGACATATTCTCCAAACTATCACTGACCGTTTTACCCAAAGTATCATCTGGCCATGGCATTTAAAGAGAGTATCCAATCCCTAAAGGCTCTTCAAAATATGGGTTGAACATTTTTCTTGAATATTTGCCATAACTTTGTCATAGGATTCAAAGGTTAGATTTTCAGAGCAATATTGTCCCTACATCAGGGCCTTGCATGACCATCAAGAGGTGCAAGTATAAATTGTGCCCCCCACCAATTTCCAACCCCAAGAGTAGTTCTGGAATGCCTGTTATAACATGTGCTATATGAGTGGAATGAGGCAGGAACATAATAAAAGAAGATGCCATTGTCCAGAATGTGGGTGTTTCAAGTGGTCGTATGTTTGTCCCTCTGTCTAAAGATGGTATTTGTGATAAGCAAATCGAGTTGACTTTTCCCAACCCTTCTTTCCCAATGGTGCCTCTCCAGAACATAAGCTTTTGTGGGTTACAGCCCACTTCTTCGGATGCATAGAATGGAACATACAATCAACTTAGGCTTAAATAGAGACTGGGAATGGCTGAGCCATTACAAACATTGAATCTATCTCCCCATTTAAGTACTCTCACACTTCTTATCAAACTGTCTGTACTGGGCTATCTTGATTATCACTTCAAAAGTTTTTTTTCCTCTTACTTAATTGGCCTCTCAGAGTTGGTAAGACAACTCCCACCTTTTCGTGCTCTCTGTATGTGTATATATATCTCCTCAATATATGTTCCATTCTATGCATCCGAAGAAGTGGGCTGTAGCCCACGAAAGCTTATGCTCAAATAAATTTGTTAGTCTCTAAGGTGCCCCAAGTACTCCTGTTCTTTTTGCGGATACAGACTAACACGGCTGCTACTCTGAAAGTTAGGAAGAGTGACTAGTTACTGCCCAGACTCAGGGGGCTTAGAGGAACGTGGGATTTGGTGAGTGTATCAAATCACCAGCACATCCCTCGGCCCGTGCCACTTCCCACAGCCCTCATTGGCCTGGAGCAGCGAACCGCAGCCAGTGGGAGCCACGATCGGCAGAACCTGTGGATGCAGCAGGTAAACAAACCGGCCCGGCCCGCCAGGGTGCTTATCCTGGCGGGCCGTGTGCCAAAGCTTGCCGATCTCTGCTATAGAAAATGGCTTATTGGGGTTAAAATTATTAATCAGAACCAAAAATTGAGACTCAGCCATTTGCAAATACTTCCTAGTATCAAGAGTGCAAAGCAGGTAAGCTAATAGTTCTCTGGAACAGAAGGTTGCACCCATAAGTTTAATAATTAAAATCTGCAATTATATATGCAAATCTATATATCTATATATATATATAAATAAAATCTGGATCCAAAATCCAGGGCTTTCAGATCTTGGGGTTTAGTTCACCCCATTACAGAGATGGGCAGCCAACTGTAAAGTAGGTTTAACAGCTTTGCTCTTTCCTTATCCCTCTTTATAGTGTCAGGGTCTCATAAGTGGCCCAGTGATTTCTTTAATCCTTTGGATATGAAAGTCAAGTCAGTCCAAAAGGGAATTGGAAAAGATTGTGGAATTTAGAATATTTTCCTGAAGCTAAAGTTAGTAGCAATTGTATGGGGATAGGAAAACTATATTATTGAAAACGTAAAGAAATTCTCTCCTCAGTGTCAAGCCCAAGTAGCTGGGCTGGACACTAGAGATCCACGGCAGGCGGGAGCATGTATTTGTGTCTAAAGAGTATGACTCCTCCTTCGAACACTTCTGATCAGCTGTTCTGCATTCCTAGGGTCTCTCCTCTAGGGAGTGGTGGGTTCTGTGGCCCATCCCCTTTCAGAGTCCTTCATACTGCCACCCCAGGAGCTCACGTGGAGGTGGGATCTGTGCCTTATTAGGATTTTTAAATATATGGAATTCATAAAGCAATGAATAAGTGCATGGATTATAATACAATTACACTTGTAAAACTATATGGAAAATATGGTCACCTTCTAATATGGAAATTCTGTAGAATAGAAGTGATTTCAGTTTTTCACCCTACATCTAAACATATATGGTTGAATTCCATGGTAGTGTTTCAGACCATCATGTCAGAAACACTACCATGGAAACTGGGTCCTCATTATCTCTTACCCTTTGTAATGCTGATTAGAGTTGTGCTCTTTGATCACCTGGTAGAGTCATAATGCATTGTTAGGTATCAGGAGAATAAGTTAAACCTTTTTTCAGGGAGCCATCCAGATACACTGTGCACATATCTAGGATTGGTACAATTTTTCTTTCTTTCATATAGCACTTGTCATCAATCTTTTGCAAGCAGAAAGTGAAAATGGAACCTGTCATCCATACTTTAGCATTTGCTGTTGCGCCTACAGACAGCAAATTTCAGCTCATTTCTCTTAAGCACTAGGGCTTTCTACTTTGCTTTTTGATAACCAAAAGCTTTGCTTTATCTCTACCTGTCATACAGTCTAGCATACAGATTTGTTCATTAGATTTTCCTTCCATCACTTTAAGGAACCAAACTATGATTAAGAGTTAATTTTAAAGAATACCTTCATCTAATCTCAGCTGTGTACAGTATCTTCTAGGCATAGTGATTGTGAGAAAACAGTAGCTATACAGCAATCTGAGAAAATTGCGGTCAGGAAATAAAAAGGATCTGACCTAATGCAAATCACAAAGCAAAGAAACATAGGTAAGGATAAAAATGCAGGCCAATTCTCTGGGCTTAATTCCACAATCCTACAGTCAATGGGAGTTTTGCCTAAGTAAGAAATGCAAGATCAGGCTTTCTTGCCTTATTGTCTGAGATGAGTGCATGATTCAGTATGTGGGGACAATGAGGTGCATTAAGGACAGTGCATTACATGCATCTGATGAAGTGAGCATTCACCCACGAAAGCTTAAGCTCCAATACATCTGTTAGTCTTAAAGGTGCCACAGGACTCTCTGTTGCTTATTAAGGACAGTATCACCCTTGACTCTTGCTGTCTTAGCTCCAAATTTCCTTACTTCCTACAAGTTTCCGTCAGACCACTAGCATTATTTATATGTACATGACTGTCTATTTGAGCTACAGTGACAAGGTGGGTGAACTAATATCTTTTATGGGACCAATTTCTGTTGGTGAGCTTTTTCAAAAACTTGTCTCTCTCACCAACAGAAGTTGGTCCCATAAAAGATATTACCTCACCTACCTTGTCATCCTAATTCTGAGACCATCACTGCTTCAACAACATTGCATACAACAATATTTGAGCTAGAATAATATTTAAAAAAAAGAATACTTTATTTGACTTTATTTTTGGAAATTCTGCTTTGTTATATGTACTTGTACTTGGTAATTTGGAGGAATCCATAAATATAACAAGTGAATACACAATTATCTTAATGGATTATTGGGTAACAACTGCAATTTCCGTTTTTTTTTTTTTTTAATGTGTTGCATATGTGTTAGAGAAACACACAAGCAGGGATTTAGAAAAAAAACCTCAGATTCCTGTCATAGGTTATAACTCCAGAGGAGTTCAGATCTGATTAAATTATAACAGTTCTCTTTAGCCAACACAGTCTCTTGTGTCATGACCTACTTAGAAACTTTAAGTTTATATAGTGACTTGATAAACAGCAATGGCTTCTCTGGGGCTGTTAAAGTATATTTGATCAGTATAGGTCTCTCCAATGTGTAGCTCTTGCTAAATATTTATTAGTTTAAAAAAATCAATATAAATTAAATATATTTGTAATAATAAGAGAAATAGAAGGTTAGGAAGAGAAGTGAAGCAAGTTCCTAGTACAGGAGTAATAAGAATATTTATATTATACATAATGTATAATATTGAAGAACAGAGAAATTATCATTATCATTTATGACCAGCAACTTGTCTAGTCTAATATTCCATCTCTGACAGTGTCCAATGCCAGATGCTTCAGAGGTAGGTGCAAGGAAACCTGAAGTGGATAATTATCAAAAAGTTGTCCATAAAGTAATGAAATGTACATAATATTCCACATAAGGAATGTGCCATTGATAATTGAGTCTACCTGATTGTGTAGAAGAAGTGGGCTGTAGTCCACGAAAGCTTATGCTCTAATAAATTTGTTAGTCTCTAAGGTGCCACAAGTACTCCTGTTCTTTTTACCTGATTGTGGGAGCTCTGGTTTCCTATTTACACACTTCAGGGATAATGTGGCAGTAAAGTAAGGATAACACTAGCACTGTGTTTTTAGAATTTTCTATTGCTTCTACTACCTAATATTTTGTTGGTTTTTAGAGTGCTTTTGTACACTACCCTGAGGTTTTAACTGAGCTGTCAGAGTTGGCACTTTGAAAATCTGCCTTTAGGTGCTTTTGAAAGATATTTAGGAACATAAAGATGGAGATAGGAGCTTTGTGCAGGCACCTAACCTGCTTAACCATACTTGAAAATCCTACTAGGTCCCTACCTGCATATTTAGGCAGCTAAATACCTTGGAAAACCTGGGTGATTTAGGAGCCAAAATGATGTTGACTTTCCATGACACAGGACCAGACTTTTAAAGGTATTCAGGTGCCTAAAAATGCAGATGGGTACCTGCTGAGATTTTCAAATGAAATAAATGGGCATTATCAAATATGTTAAAATAGTTTATAAACTATCTGGTTAGATCATAGATAATATCCCAGTGTTTAAGATTGTCTGTTTCCAGACTCATGAGAACTGTATTTTGGAGATTAATAATATTAATTTTATTTATTTGCATTGTAGTAGTTTCTGGAAACTATAATCTTGATTGGGGATGCCATTATGTTTTTTTTTTGAAAAACAAAATCTCACCTGACAATTTTTTAACTACAAGGGGATAAACCCAGAACTAATTATCTGAAACCCCAGTCTACATTGACACTATGGATCAATGCAACTTTGCAAAACCAAATCCCACATCATATCCATTTTTGCTTATCTCTACAGCCCATCCATATAAACATTTATCCATTACCAAAGTTAAATGTAATTTTTCCTCTTGCTGCTCAATCCTCATGGTGTTGAAAGTCATCAAGATTTTCTCAAACTTTCTTCATATGTTCACTAAAATAAGTTTGTCATCTGCGAATTTTGACATCTTCCTGTCCACTTCCTTCTTTTAGTCATTAATAAATAACAGAGGTCCCGTTGATTACCCTTCCTTCATCTAAAACACACTATTGTTTAGTCATGTTCCTAAACACTATAGTAACACTCTACTAAGTTATAATCAGGATTCTGCAACAGTAGAATTTGCCTCTTCCAGTAAAATCATGGTCCATAATTTAACCCTTTATTTAAAAAAAATGTTTCTAGTCCTTATGCTTGCAAAGATAACCTTGAGAACATTGACAACTGACACAATGATATTTGCACAAGTCTGCAGACAGCCTCAATCACTCTAAGAGGTATGAACTTGCCCATTCATCTCAGTACTGTGCTAACTTTGAAACTTGATATCAATTTAGATATTGCCAGTACAAAAATTAGTGGCATATTGAAAACTGAGAATGTGCCACAGCTGACAATAAATTGAATTTAATATAAAAATAACACAGGAGGTACTTTATTGACTGTAGTTTCTGTTTTAATGTTTAATTAAAATAAACCTCAGTTTTGAAAATTTATTTTCAACTGAGTCAGAATTTTTGCTAGAGCTATGCAGAATCCTGAGACCTTGCTGCAAATTTATGTCTAGCTTGCCAGAGAGTACATGGGGTCATGGTACCAATGTTTCCAACTACGAATGTAGAACAATTTTAATGACGGTATTTTGGTCAGAAATGGCCTCTTTTTGAAAATAGTACTTTTGATGAAACTCAGAATTTTCAGTTTTTCCTTTTACCCCTTTGTTTGTTTTTCTTTCTGACTTTCTTTTTTCAGTGACAAAATGTCAAAAAAATTGGTGAAAAGTAAGATAAACGGGGAGAAAAAAATAGCATGCCTTCTCAAAAACCTATTGAATTAAACCTATTTCAAATGTGTTGATATTTTTGTCAAAATGCTTTTCTCTTTGTTGACCACCTCTACATGAGATATGTCACTATTTACTACTTTTTACCACGAGGAGCTATTATGATTTTCTTACTGCTAAAATCTTATTAAATACTTACGGCTCCTACTGGAAATGCTCCTGATTACACTTAGAATTCTGTATTATTTGTACTGATCAAAACTATGTGCATAATGTAGGATTGTATTTGGTTAGTAAATCACAATACATTCTTTTCAGAGTTAGGAGTGTATATTAGATCTTACTGTATCTTTTAGAAGTCTATGAAGCAGCTATATGTAGAAAACTGCCAAATTATCTGAGCCTACACACTGAAACTATGGGGTCTCTCCCTTTAGGGAGCCAAAATAAAGGTCCTTGCTAGGAATTCCTGTTCAGAATGGCCAGCAAGTACTGCTAGTCACAATTCAAGCTTAATTTTTACAAAGGTAAATTTCAAGGCACATCTTAGCAAATATTTTGGCTTGTTCACTAATACCGAACATTCTCCTTTTTCTGTCTCACAGTGAAATACAAGCAGAAGGGTTTCTTTTTTTCCTCACACTTCTATTCAAGCTGTTATCTTCCTCTCTCCCCTTCCCCCCCGCCCTCATAACAGCATCCTTACTGACACTGAAGTAGAATTTTGGCCTTGGCCTTCACAATTGTACAGATGTTTCAAGTAGCAGCTACATAATATAGCTTTATGGCATAATTATTCAAGCTTTTAAAGATATTCAGTTTCTGTGGTAGTATCATTATAGTCCTGTTCATCTTTCAGGCCATTATTTCAATTGAGTTCCAAAGCAACAATACAGTAGTTGCAACTGTGTACACAATAAACATCAGAAGTGAACTGATCAGAGCTTGAAATTCCTGCCTTTTATTTATATATATATATATATATATCTTTAACTATTGCTTCTAAAACCACAATGACAGTTAATGCTGATGAATGGTTATAAATGGTTTTGATGGTGCATGTGGTAACTACCCACATTACTTTACAAAACAGACAATAGCCCCATTAACAAGTGATTTGCTTGATCTGGCAGTGTTTAATCGTATTTACAACACAATAGAACTCTGTTTCTCTTCAAATAACAATGTTCACTCCAATGCAATGAACTGGTATTTTTCCATGCTTTAAGTTTCTATTTTTGTATACACTAGAAAAGTTACCGGATGCTGGCAACCAGCATCAACCACAAGTGCAGCTGAACAGGTGCTGAAATGATTTAACTGTAAGTGTGGACAAGGACAGCAAATATGTTAAGCACAATTTCAGAAAGCATGGATAAGCATTTCACGGCGTAGAACATAGTTAGTCCCGCTTTACATTTGCAGTTCAATAATGTTTTACATTAGTTCGGCTGCACCTATGGCTGACATTCTTTCCAAGCAATGGATAAATTTTGTAGTGGACCCAAGAGTTCAGATATGTCTACTAGCTTGTCCTGCTTCCCCCTTGTTCCTCCAGACCCTTCCTGGGGAATATAATTCAAGAATGCTCACCCCCCCCCGCCCCCCAGGAAATGCCTTGTGAATTTTGGACCATTGTTAATTTCACTCATAAGAGTATTTTTCTCAAATATTTATCAAAAGCATTTAAAGCAACAAAAGCAAGCCAAGAAAGCCATTGTGACGGTCTCTCTTCAGGCTCTAGCCTATGTATTTTGCTCATCCCAACTTCCATTTGATGCCAGTGGGAATTTAAAGTGTGTTTATTTAATAATTGTGTGATTTAAGGCTCTTATCTCCTAGGCTAATATACTAGTCAGAGTATAATCTTATTTGTAAAGAAAAGAGAACCAGCAGGAAAGTGATTAGTACTGCAGGAATACTGGCCATCAAAATCTCAACATTAGAAGTGTTAGAAAATCTTGACTTTATAAACAGTACCTGCCATAATCTGAGAACCCAGGAAGGGGTTAGAGGCGAGGTGACACCTTTGCCCGGGAAACTGAACAAAGGCTGTGGGAGGGGTCGCTGAAGGCAGAGTTTCAGGAGCTGGCTGGTGGAAGGGCTGGGAGGCAGACGGGGATCTGACCTCACAAGGGGGCTGGAGCGCCCTGGGACCCCAAGATGGATCTAACTGAGGTGGGTCCTGCTGTCTGTGCCTGCAAGACCTGTCTTGGACTGTATTCCTGTCGTCTAAATAAACCTTTTGCTTTACTGGCTGGCTGAGAGTCATGGTGGATCGCGAGGGGCCGGGGGTGCAGGGCCTTCTGTCCCCCCACATTCCGTGACAACGAAAATGATAAGGTGTGTGAGGTAATATCGTTTGTTGGACCAACTTCTGTTGGTGAGATAAGCTTTCGAACGTACAGAGCTCTTCAGGTCTGGGAAAGGCACTCAAGGTATGTCTACAGCTGAGACTGACTTGTGCAAGCTGACTTAGGCAGACATAGACTGTCTGCAAAAATTATTTCACTCAGGAGTGTGAATATTCCGGCCCCTATGATGTTTGATTGAAATATGACAATTTATATAATTAACATTGCCACTGTTAAACAGTTGCAGCAAATCTTTTACAAAGTATGTCATGTAAGAAGGCATCAACGGAAAAATTACAATCTATCAAATGTGATTATCCTGTTTGTATGTATTATCTTTGTGTCTAAAGTTATGAATATTGAATGTGTACCAGTATTTCAAATGTTTGCTTCTGGGGTAACATCCAGAATGTAGTTTACATCTAATCCAGCCAGCACATTGTGAATGGACCATTCAAGTTGATGGCCTATTAAAGAACACGATGGGTCATAGAAGAAGCTTGTCCCCGCTCAGTGACTCTTCCTATGGATGCTTTAGCCAAAATATGGGTAATGGCTGCTCCTATGAGCCATCCAAGCATGCAAGGGAATGTGACTTCCTCATGTGACCCTGGACTCCATCTTGTGCCGGTAATTTTCCATAAACTAAGACTGTGAGAGCATTCCCTCCACATGGGAAAAGGTATAAAGGACCCTGGACGCATCTCCATTTGGCCTCTTTCCTGCTCTGATGTCTGGACTATGGACTTATACTAAAGGTAGCAAGCATTTCAATCAATGGACTGAGTACCTTCCAGTCTTTTGGAAGTTACCAGAGACTTTATAAGCCAGCAGTCTGAAACATCACTGCTACAAACCTGATCCAAGAACTTTGCAATGATTGTATGTATTTGATTTCTTTGACCATTGTAACTTTTTATTTTCTCTTTTATAAATAAACCTTAGATACTGGATACTAAAGGTTTGGCAACAGTGTGATTATTGTGTAAGAGCTGAGTTATAGATTGACCTGGCTATGTGGCTGATCTCTTGGGATTAGAAGGACCCTTTGTTTGAGGAAATTGGTTTTAAATAACCACTCATCATAAAGTCTAGTGTCTGGGTGGTAAAGCAAGGGCTGGAATGCTTCAGGAGACTGCAGTTTTGACTTGTTAACCAGTGTGGTGAGACAGAAGTTTACTTTTGCTACTGGCTTGGTATATCTGATGGTAGAATAATCACCAGTTTGGGGTGTGTCTGCCCTATTTCTCAGCAGTTCATCTTGAATCTGGCATCCTCAGCTGTGACCCACGAGGCATGGTGATACCCCTCCCCCCCCCCCGAGTGACGTAAGTTACACCGACATAAGCATTCATATACACAGTGCTATGTCGGTGGGAGAGCTTTCCTCACCAACATAGCTTATGCTTATGGTTGGTTGTTTTTTTTTTTTTTTAAATCCTTCAGCCGAAAGGAGAGTGCTCTCCCATCAGCATAGAGCATCTTCACCAGATATGCTGCAGCGGTGCAGCTGTATCGGTACAGCAGAGCTATTGCAGTGCTGTACGTATAGACATGTCCTTAGGCTTGCAGGGCTTGGGCTGCAGAGCTGTTTCTTTGCTGTGTAGACAGCCAGGCCAAGCCTGGGGTTTGACCTTGCTGTGGGAGGCTTCCAGAGTTAGGGCCCAGAAATCTACACAGAGATAAAACAGACCTGTAGCCTGAGCCCTGCAAGCCTGAATCAGCTGGCATGGCAAGCCATGTTTTTTTCTTTACTGTGTAGACATACCTTCAGAGTGTCACAGCTAAACACAAGGTAGAACAGAGTATTTTAGCACAAGTAGTTAATATATGTATCAAGGGACCATTCAAGGTAAAATGGCTCATTCATCCTCCCCATGACTGGAGAGGTGGTGAGGGAAAGCTGGGAGATGTGGGAGTTAGTGAGTTATAGATTGTTATAAGTCAGAAATCCAGTGTCTCCATTTGGTCCATGATTTTTGGTATTTAGCAAAGTTATGAATTTAAACTCCCAGGCTCATCTTTTGAAGGTGTTGTGCAGGTTTCCTTTGAGGATGAAGACTGAGAGGTCAGATATGGAGTAATTGTTCTGTGAAAAGTGTTCACCTACATTGTTTTTGTCTTATCAGTTTCCTGTGTGAGTTCATTCAAGATCATAGTAGCTGTCTGGTTTCACCCATATAGTTGTTGGGGCATTTAGTGCACTGGATGCGGTATACCACATGTTGCGATAGGCATGTGTACCACCCATGGATCTTGAAAGGTGTGTTTTGAGAGGTGTTGATCACAGTAGCAGTAGAGATATATCTGCAGGTTTTGCATATGTTGTTTTGGCAGGGTTTGGTGCTGCTTTGAATTGGTGTCCTGGTCTGTGGGTATCTTCCTTCTGATGATGAGGCTGGAGGGTTGTTTTAAGGCCACAAGAGAGGGTTCAGGCAATATTTCTTTCTGGATGTGGTCTCCTTCGAGTATGGGTTGTAATTATTTGCTTGATACACCTATGTGGGTTTCAGTGTGTGGTGGTTGGTGACAACTAGAGGTGTGAGGTTGGAGGGGGATTTATTTCTGTACTAAAGCATGTTATCTTGGTGTATTTGGATGTCCAATTCCATGATGTGATTTACTTCTCTGGTGGAGTGTCCTTGTTTGGTGAACACAGTTTTAAGTGTGTTTGAGGTGTATATCCTGGACTTTCTCCTTGGAGCATATTGTGTGGTAACTGAGTGCCTGGCTGCAGATAACAGATTTCTTGGTGTACATGGGGTGACTGCTGGATCTGTGAAGGTATGTGTGGTGACCTGTGGGTTTTATACATAGTTGTCTGGCTGAACACCCCATAACAGACAAAATCACACTCTCTTGATCATTACAATCAATGATTCAGGAAAAAAAACTGACTATGAAATCCTTAACAAACATCACATCCACCACAATCTCTCCACTGCTGAGAAGACAGCTGTACAGTCCCTGAAATCCAACCGCCAGGTAGTGATCAAACCAGTGATCAAACCCCCATGATGCAGTGCTTCCCCGCTTTTCTGGTCCCAGAGTTCAGTGCGGTTCTCTGTTCTCTATTCTGTATACTAATGGAGATGTCTTAATCTTGTCACCCTTGTCAGGAGGGGTCTAGATGTGTCTCCCAACACCCTTCACTGCTCTCGGCAAGCCTTTTCTCTGATTGGCTTTGGTTCAAGCAGAGACTGCTGGGGGAGTGGGTGTCTTTCATGAGTCCGACAGGCTTGATACTGCGCCCTGGTTTCCCAAAAACCCAGAGTTGATTGGTATCACTTGACTGGTGTCTATAAGCCTTCTTTTGTGGGGGGCAAGATTTAAAAAAAATTAACTTGAATCAATTAACATAATTATAGGTGTTAATATAGATGCTCCGCAAATATTTGTTCCAAAACACAAATATTTGTTCTTGGTTATGGCTCACCATAAGGCTCTAGACATGCCATAGTTGTAGTTCTTCACCATGACCAGGAACAAATATTTGTGTCCTAGCACACACGTTTATGGACTCACTACACTAGCATTTACAATTGTGTTAGTTACAATATTGTTAACTGGCAGTTAATTTGAGTTACAACCCTTTGTCTTCAACTGTTAGACCAGAAACTTCACTCTAGTCCATGACTAATGCTCCTTCCATATCCAGCCATGCACCAAGGAGACAGGTGCAGAAACCTCCACCTTCTGTGGACTTTCCTTTAGATACACCAGGGAAAATTGTTAGAATCACAGCAGTAACTAAAGCCTTGTCTATACTAGCATTGTAGCCTCTGATGCACCAATTTGGCTGCATGAGTGCAAAGCCCTAGGGTGAAATCATAGCTCCAGTGAAGTCAGTGAAATCACTGATTTTCAGGGGCCCAGAGTTCATCCCAGTGTAGGCATGCTGCACTAGTGCATTTTAAAACAGATTCCACCCAAGTAGTTGTATTGGTCATCAAACCCCAATGAAGAAAGGGTCTGAGACATTTCATCTTGCTTCTACTCCTTTCAAACTCTCAGTATGAAAGGATTAAGAAGACAGAACCTGAGAGATGACTTTGGGAAACATGCCACCTAGAAAGGAGTTGAGAGAGCTGCTCTCCTCAGCCTCAGTTCTAGATCTTAAATATTTTACCACTTATGGAATCAGAGCTTTATGGAATTTTAACTCCAAATTTCCTGGCTTTCAAAAACCTGTTTGTTTGCTAACAAAGCTTTTCTAATGTGGTTCTTCTGGTTTAAGAAACATGCAAACTTTGCTCTATCTTAGAGTTTTGATTTGGAATCATTTAGTATTTTTAAATCACTTTGTGATTGTTGGGAGCAAAAAGCTAATGTATTATCTTGTCTAGCATTAATGCAAAACAAGATTATAACAAAGACCGACAAGCATTTGACACATATTTTGTACCTGGAAGCAGAAGCAACATGCCTGGGACAGTATTAATGTCAGAATCTCAGAATATGCCCTTTTGTGGATATAAAAACTAATTTGTTTATATACCAAAGGAGGGTAAGTGAAACTGAAAAAATATAACAGATGGGGTAGCTGACATCCTACAGTAAAGATTGAATCAGCTGTTAGAGAGCTCAGCACCAGTCTGGAGAATTAGTATAAGTCAACACCACTTATGATGCATCCAGTAGACCACTAGAATCTTCATAAAAGGCTGTGTACAGTAGCTTAATAGTTGTACTGTATTTACTTCACTGTTTACTTTCATATGAGAACTACACTTTCTGCAAGATCCACTAAGCCTGAATCATCCATTTGGTTGCCTTAGCATCTCTCATGACACAGCCTGGAAAATTCTAAGTGACAAAGCATCTTAAAGCAGCATGCCCCTTTACTGTATATTGTGACAAACTTATGTTTCTGTGGATATCTCACCTGCTACCACTGTACAAACTGCAATCCCTTTGTGTTAAATCTGAGTCTGGAGTAGAATGAGATTTAGAAAGAATTACTGTTGTGTTGCAGTTTGATACAGCTTTAGTGTAAAAAATAAATTCATCTCAATCTTAGCCTTGGAAGGAGAATATATATGTATCTTTCTTTTCTCATCCATGTGAAGAGGTTTTGTGTAAAACCCTCTTGGGAGATGCTTGTTTTCTTAAGTGCATGTATATGGCATGTCTTTGTATTTGGGTAAGAATGGAAAGGGTACACTTGATTCCTACAACCTGGAGAAGTTGAGTTAATGTAGGCTTTTCATTGCAGGAGCTCTTTTATGTTAGACACATCTCATTCAAGATTTAGTGCTATGTACACGTATAAAAATAAATGATAGTTTTAGACTTGGATGGAGTACAGAGAGCTGGATATGATACAGCTACAACACAAGTTTCATTGGTTGATGATTTCTCCTGGAAAGGAAAAAGACAAGACAAGGGCCAACTCTATTACTGGTGCAACCCCCCTATAGTCAAATGAGATACATTAAGGGTGAATTTGGCTCCATGTTGTCCAGGCTGCTTTTTTAAGTTTGTCAAATTCCTTTGGTACTATTGACCACTAATTTTTGTTGATACAGATCCAAACCCTTACAGAGATTGAGTAATTTCCATTTGTTTTGCATTGGGGGAATCTAGAGGCCATGTTGGGTGACCGCTCATCTCTCCTGAGGGTTCTCTTGGGCTTCTGCTTGGTCAAATGGGTGAGGGGCTGGCAGTCCCTACACTCCTAGTTGTCCCCTGTACAGTGAGAGTATTCCCACACTTGCAGCAGCACTTTTTGAGTCTGGCTATCCTCGCAAGAGATGATTGGTGAGGTTGGAGACCCATGTGGTGTTGGTGAGGCATCCATGACAGCCTAGTGTTCTAAACTGACACCTGAAATGATCTATGGTGCTCAAAGCTAATGGTTCCCAGATTTAAATGTTTGGGTACAGAAGTAAAGGCATTCTTGATGAGGGGCTCTCACGTCTAGAACTTAATTCCCCTGTTGGTCTAACAGGATTTGTTTAACTTTAGAGCATGCTTAAAGGCCTTTCTGTTCACTCAGGCTTTTATGGATTTTTCAAGGTTCTTTTTAGGAAATGATTGTGTGTGTGTGTGTGTGTGTGTGTGTGTGTGTGTGTTAACTGACTTTTTTTATAGTATACATCCACCATATCAGCAAAAAGTGGGTGTAAGCAGGGTACTCCCACCCACACAAAGGATAGGCAACCTGATTGTGCTCCAAATGTAGCCCATTCCTGGGGTTTGGCTTCAGTGTAATTCAAATAATAACAAAACATTTCGCCTCAGTCTTAGCTATTCATAGAGATTTTTCTGCAGGGCCCCTTTGTCCAACCTCCTACTTCCCTCTGCCTTGGAGAGTCTCCAGCCCTTCTTACTTCATGGCTGAAGATAACATGTATCTGCTAACAGGAACATGAAAAAATTCTCTTCCTCTATACAGGTTTCAAGCACATGACTTCAGAATGACTCAACAGAAGAAGTTCTTGAACCTGCTACCTCTTGAATCTGATGGCTGTGATGGAAGGGAATGATACCTGTGGGGAAAAAAAAATCCCACCTACTCCTGATCCTATGAAAACACCTCTGTGGGTACCCAGCAGGGCGAAGGCTAAGTGAGGTTTGGGTGGAGGGCAGTTAAGCTACTCTCCACAGTATGTTCCACTCCTATGGTAGCAGGATACCAGTTGAATAACTTCAGCTATTTTAATGTTATTGAAAGCAGCATTAACTATGACTTAAAACCTGTAGTCCCTTCAGAGAGGGATTTAGCATAGGTAAGGACTGCCTATCCAATGCATCTGGGGTAAGCTGGGTAAGGGAAGCAGCAGAATGATTGACACACTATCAGTCTTGGGTTTCCTTTCTCTGTGGATCCGTGGGGTTGGGATCTGCCCCCACTGGGACAATATGAAAGAAACGCCAGGAGATAAATTTTATGGAGTGTCTGGGCCCACTTCTAAGGGTGTTTCCATGGGCGGAGAGTACATTGTAGTCCCTTGATAGGTGGACCTTATAAATAAATAAAAATGTCTTTTCTAATTAGAGCACTGATTATGAGAATATGGAACCAGGTCCTCAGCTGAAGTAAACTGGTGTACTTCCATTGAATTAAGTGGATTTACGCCAGATTACACCAACTGAGAATTTGGCCAATGGAATTTGAAAAAAAAACCTTTAGGAGAAGGGGAAGAAAGACTTAAAGAGCTTGGCTTGTTTAGCCTAACTAAAAGAAGGCTGAGGGGAAGATATTATTGCTTTCTATAAATAGATCAGAGGGATAAATACCAGGGAGGGAGAGGAGTTCCCAAACTTGGTTTGCAGCTTATTCAGCTAAGCCTCTGGCAGACTGTGAGTCACTTTTTTTTACCTGAGTGTCCATCCAGGTACAGCCACTCACAGCTCCCAGTGGCTGTGGTTTGCCGTTCCCGGCCAATGGGAGCTGTGGGAAGCGGTGGCCCAGCCCACCACGGCCACTGAGAGCTGTGATCGGCCATACCTGTGGACGCTCAGGTAAAAAAAGTGTCTCAGTCCACCAGGGGCTTACCCTCAACAAGCTGCAAACCAAGTTTGGGAGCCCCTGCTTTAGAGGTGAATACACGGAAAATGAGTCCATTTTTGTCCAGTAATGCACTCTTCCCTAACCAGAGATGTATATTTCAGATAGGTAAATAATGGTTTGCATAATTTAAACAAGAAACTAATCCTGAGTTCTCATTTAAATTGCATGAAAAGTGGAGTCCATGAAACTGAGAGTGTATTGGAAAATAAGTCTATAGGCTTAAAATGAACTATATCCATATGCCAGGTGACTAAAATAATACAATTTTGTTTCAAGATGTAAAATGGTGAGATTTTTTTCAGGATTTGCTACAGTGGTAAGATACTAATGGTCCTGTTTTTCCTTTGTTTCCAGTACAGATATCAATTCTACAATAAAAATTCTTTATTAAAAAAAAATTAGACCAGATTTTGATCTTGATTGTGCAGATGCACAGGGAGGGAGACATTGGACGAAAGGCTAAAAAAAGTGGGCATGTTTAGTCTTGAGAAAAGACTTGAGGGGGCACCAGTCTAACATGTTAAGGGCTCTTAGAAAGAGGATGGTGATCACTTGTTTTTCATGTCTGCTGAAGGTAGGACAAGAAGTAATTAGCTTAATCTGCAGCAAGGAAGATATAGGTCATGGGGTAGATTCACCCTATCACAGGGCGAGTGGAGGAAGACCCCAACATTGGGAAGTGACAGCTTGAGTGGCAAAAGTCGCTAGGGCCACCTCCTGTTTTCATGGTAGTGTGGCCTAACTGCCAGAGTCTTTAAGGCTGCCTTCTGGGCAGTCATGCCTCACCCCTTGTGCCGTGCCTGCATCCAGCGGTAGTTGAGGTTGGTGTAAGGGGACCGGGTCCACCCTACTCCACTGGGTTCCAACCCAGGGCCCTGTGAAACCAGTAATCTTTGTTTTAGGCTCAGGTTCCTGATTCAACAGTCATGTTCCCTGAGCCACTTCCTACCCCTATTTCCTGCTCCATCAGTTTCCCTGGAGAGGTGGGGGGGGGGCTTCTGTCTCCCTTCTCCTACTCCATGGTTGGTGTGGGTTCTGCCGTTGATTCAGCCCGTTCGGGCTCCGCCGTCTGAAGCTCCAGCAATTCCCTGACAGGAACCTGCAGCATGTGGGCTGAGCTGCTTCCTTTTATATCCTTTCTCCAGTTGGAGCATGTCCAGCAGGGACGACAGGGCATAGCCTCTTCAGCCAACATAGTGTGGTCCGTCCTAGCTAGATCAGTGCAGGGTAGATACACCAGTTAGTTAGATTTTAGGAAAACCTTCTAATTATAAGGATAGTTAAGCACTGGAGGTTGTGGAATCCCCATCATTGGAGGGTTTTAAGAACAGGTTGGATAAACACCTGTCAGGGAGACTGAACCTTTATTGATCACTATGATCTAAGAAATTAATCCATAATGAATATTAATCAATCAATCACTAATCCATCAATAAGGCTGCACCCTCCGCACTCAGCTCTTACATGGTTGTGGCTGATGTAGTTAGCCTGACCAAAACTTTTCCTCATTCAAAACAAGAATTTGCTGCTATTGAATTCAATGGCTGCAAATGCCATTTTATCTATCTTCTATACAGATAACTCATCGTTTTTTTCATATATAGAACTATCCACTTTCAGCCTGAATGATCTGTATTTATTCTCATATTAAAGAAAATAATAAAACACGTCATGTCTCCCTGAGAGAGCACATTATGTAACAGGCTGCATCGCACAATGGTAGGTGACTCTGTAGACAGCAGACGCCTAGAAATTTAAAGGTACAACACACAATAAGCTCAGAACAGTTATAGCTACATACAGCACAATTTTAATTATACTTTTTTGTTCTACAGATGACTATATATTTTGACATTTTAAGTCAAATGTTTAATAATCCAGGATAGGATATGGCTATGATAGGGAAATCTGTCCATATACAGCTTAGTAATTCTGAATGATTTTATGAATCTGTGTATAACTAACGCTCAGTGTGCACTGAATAAGCCATTTGCTGACAAGGACCATGTTACATCTCACACATTCCATCAAAAAAGTCATTAACACAGAATCATTTTTCTACCAGGCAAAATCAATATGTTAAATAGATTGGCCAAGATGAAAGAAACTGGTTATTCTAGGTGATCTGTGTCAGTTTTAGGGGAACTGCAACTGTATTCCCCTTCTGCGTTCCATCAAGGACATGCAGCCATTACCTCTCCCCCTCCTTTCCCGTGTCTCATTCCTTCCTGAAGGGGGATTCTAAGGTTGCCCAGTTCCCTTCTTTGCATTGTGATATCCCTCATGGCAGACTCCCTAAACAGGCCGGTGTCCTCACTTGGCTTTTTTTCATGGGCTATGACCACAGTTATAAGTTACCACACAGCTCTTAGAAATCAAACATATTTATTCTTCGGGTAAAAGCATTACAGAGAAAAATAAATAAATATTCCAAAACACACACTAACCGCTTACCAGAGCTCCCCCACTTGTCTTACAGGACCTCAGTGGGTCAAAGTCTTTCCAACTCTTATAGAGGATTGGGGCCACCCCTTGGACCAGAGGCCCTCTCCATTTCCTGGCTCAGACAGAAGACCCTGAGTCAGTATGAACTCAGGCAATTTATCCAAAAGTCCTTTCTTGATTTGTTACTCTGGAGAATCCAGTTTGAACGAGTATATGCAGGGAGGTTGGAGCAATAGAAATTCTCCTTACAGAAAAGGGAGACAAAGGAAAGGGTGTTAGAAGCTGCAATGAAAAAAACACCTGCTATATGAGCTAGGGCAGGGGTTCTCAAACTGGGGGTCGTGACCTCTCAGAGGGTCCTGAAGTTATTACCTGGGGGGTCACGAGCTGTCAGCCACCATCCCAAACCCCACTTCACCTCCAGCATTTATAATAGTGTTAAATATTTTAATAAGTGTTTTTAATTTACGAGGGGAGGGGGGGTTTGCAATCAGAGGCTTGCTGTATGAAAGGGGTCACCACTACAAAAGTTTGAGAACCACTGAGCTAGGGGAACCATTTGACTACTGGACCTGAACAAGTTAGAGAGAACTTGAACTTGAAGGCTGAGCAGGAGGAAAGGAGGGCTTGGGGACTCTGCAAGGACTGACCAAAAGCCTAAAGGGCTCTGAGTGGAGAGAACGCTGGAGAGAGGGTTCTTGCATACATGTTTTGTTGGTTTTGCCTGGATCTTCAAGTCTTTAATTTTCCTCTGAGAATGAAGTGGGTGTGAGTTTAAGAAGGGTAGCTGTGTGGTGAAATTTGGAAAGGAAGATGATGTCTCTCTGTATCTGCATGAGTTTTTTTTTTCATGAAGTTGATGGATTTCCACTTCATACGAAGTTACTTTGCAAAGCCTCTGAGTTCCTGGCTTCAACTGTCACATGTACCCAAAGGGTTAAGCTGTAAATCAGAATACTCACAAGAGTAGAGTTTTGGGGTAGAGTATGCTTCAGCTACTGGGGAGAATTGAGGGAGTGGGAGTCATCACTGGTCTTGGATCTAGGGCAACTGGATTGTTGGATCTCACTTCCAGGAAGGGATACCAAGCAGAGATTCTGCTCCCAGGGAATGAGACTAGAGGCCAGAGACAGTACCTGGACACTGTTCAGACTCAGAGAACACTTAGAAATATGCAATATCCAGTGTGTGGATCCAAACAAACAGTTGCCTGGTATGTGTCCAGCAGGGGGAGCTCAATCAGGTCTGTGACCTAGGTCTACGCCAACTATTGGTAAAGAGAAAAAAGTAGTAAGCAAGCTTATTTTTTATGCCACCAAGAACTGTCATATCCTACTCACCTCTTAATTTAAAATAACTATGCTTTAGATTAAAGATTTCCATCATTCTACAGTTGATTGGTTGGTTTGGTGGACAGAAAATCTTTGTATTCTATGTCAAATTCTGCTGGACTTACTCATGTGAATATTGCCATTGGGGCCAAGTGGCTGACCCTCCACAGGACTGAAGATTTCTTTGAGGACAGTACATCGTATGACTAACATTTGTGGCAATTGGGTAAGTAAGGCTGGCAGGGACAGGCTTTGTATTTTAAAGTGAATTATGCAGTAATGATTAGAGAATATACACTGAAGATGTAAAAAGGAGTTAATTATCTTACTAGCAAGTTTAATATCCTATTTTTAATCAGTGAAATTATGTTTAAAGAATTAAAAAAAAATTCTTTCCTTTATCACTCTGTATAGAAAATTCATAGGATGAGAGCTAAAAGCATTATCTGAATATGCAGTATGCCAGCCAGTTTGATCAGGAAATTGGCCTTTAAATCTCTTAAGATCAGGTGTTCTCAGAAGACTTTTTTCAGTCTTCAAAGGTTTTGGTATGGCCCAGGCCAGAAATACCTGAAGAGCAGTCTTTCGGTATATCCACTTCCATTCCAAAATAAGCTGGACTGAACTTCTTCAGGTTTCAGAAACTCCTCTGGGTTATGTTTATAGGTTCTTATTATATCAGACTTGTTCACATGTTGCTACTTAGAGCATGAATTAGTCATGAATTACTTTAGCCTTTAAGCGATGTTCAGTAACATTTCCAATTTTGCCATTGTATTGTTGCTTTAGGATATATATTTTAACAGGACCTACTCCTGTTTCAGTTGACTTTCATGGCAAAGTTTCAATGGGATGAGGATTGGGTCTATCCTGTATAATGGTTATGGCAGAGTTGTAAGTGTGTAATTCCAGAATTTCTACTGGGCAGATTACTAATTATCCAAAGAATTTGTTAAATTGTACCTAGACTAAATCCAAATTAACTGAAATTACAGAAAATAAATTGATAAGGCTGGAAGTAGGATTTTTCCTTTTGGAATAATGCAGCCATTTAGAGAGAACTCGTAACTAGGAACATCAAAGCAAATTCATAACCTTGAACTTTAATTGTAAATCTTTAGAGTAATTAAAGTGTTCTGAATTTTTATAACAGTGATAACCCTGCTAGCTTAAGACTACAGAGGAGAGCACATAAATTCAAAGGTTCATATAAACTATGAAAAGTATTTTAGTTGGTCCCTTGTAATTCATCATGATTTTGCCAGTCAGAGTTGAATAATAATTCAAATGGTAGCAGTCTACATTTATATCTTTAGGTATATTAGAAAAATCCCTGACACTTTTATATCAGTCTCTTTTAAGAGTCCCTTCTGCCTCACATAATTTCTTACCTTTTTGAAAATGATGTGGGTCACTAATCAGTGTAACAAACGTTCACCTTCTATTTTGTGCATGTTTCTGATTTTTACATGTGTGCGCATGTGTAATATATATAATATATTGGATGATGATGTCCTTATCTGAAATGTTTTTTCTCCCAAATATATAGATGACATAATAGCATAGTTCAAAACTAGCTTGTTATTTTGATTCTGGCAAGGGATTCTGAAATCATAAACCATGCCCATGTTGCATTACTCTCTTTAAATTATTGCTAGTTCCAAAGCACTGTGTCAGCAGCTGCTCTTTGAAGTGCCACCTAAGCAGCTTGATCCTGAAGTGCCATTGGAACAAGTCTTCTCACTGGTGGAATCTGCTTTAATAAATTATTTGTTTTATGTGCTAGATACTAGCTTGCTTTGTAATTTGTAACAGCTTCACTAAAAGCTCCTCCTACTATTGCTTTAAAGTTTGTACCCTATCACCGAAATGGCCTTTTTTTATTCTTTTTCTGAAATAACTAAATGAGACTTGCTTGATCATATTAACTGTCCACTCTTTGATAAGAACATAAGTTAGGGCGACTTTCCACAGATATTTCAGATCTGTACACTGTGTAACTTAAATGATTATCCAAGCATATAGTTTAACACAGTTTTTGGAGCTAGATTGAATGGTTTAGTAGACAAGCACTGGAAATGTATTCTACCAGACATTCTTTTTACATAGAGGCACAATCAATCCAATATGTTTCAACAATTATCCTGTTCATTTTAGTATTTTTCAGGACTGTACTTACAAAATATATTATATATTTACTGGCTTGTTGGAAGACTGTGTTGGTAATAGTGAGATTGAACTCAGCGCACTTGGAGACAAACAGCTGGCCATTTGAGTTTGACCTTCCAATGCTATGATAGTCTAGTACCCGCTTCCACATCTCAGAGTCAGCTCCCACATGAACATTAAAATCTCCAAGGACAATGACTTTGTCCTGGTGTGGCATCCCTGTGATAACCCTGCTAAGATCTTCATAAAGTGCCTTCTTGATCTCATCTGTATAAATCATTGTTGGTGTGTAGGCGCTGATAATGGTGGTGTACTGGTCTCTGGACAAGTTTATGCGGAGCACTATAAGTCTGTCATTGACTCTCTTGGGGAGCATGTCAAGCTTGCAGGCAATGTCAGACCGTGTGGTGAACCTGACCCCCAACTGTCTCGACTCGTCCTTAGGCTTGCCAGTCCAGTAATAGGTGTAGGCTGTTCCCAGCTCCTCAAAGTGGGACTTATCAGCAAGTCTGGTTTCATTGAGAGCAGCAATGTTTATGTAATACTTCAATGTTTTGGCAATAAGGGCTGCCCTTTGTTCTGGTCTTTGGTTATTGTCAAGAATGCTGATGTTCCATGACCTAAATGTCAGTCTGTGAATCTGTTTTATTTTGGCCGCTGAGTTGATGACCAGCCAAGAGTGGTAGCCTGACCGGTGTGTAAAAGTCAAGCTGTGTTTAGGGTTCTTTTTCAGTCCCCTTTCCCTGGATTGTGAGAGCAGTGCTGTGCCTAAAAAGGCCGGCTCTGTCACCTCAGGAGGATATGAACTCCAAATCTGCCCCGATGAATGGAGAATGACCATCACTCTGAAGCTGCATGTGTACAGAGTTGTTACTAAGGACTGCCCGCAGCATCCTCTGCCAGACCCCGTCGCCACTTCCCCATCACCATAGGACTTTGGTCAGTTGGTTATATAAATTCAATGAATTAGCTGAACAGTCTGCATTATGAATAGATTTTAGTTATAGAGAAGTTTGTGCAGAGCCTTTCCCACTCTCTCGTGGAAGCAGCGGTTTCCACGCTGGTGCAATAAATGCTAGAGTAGCTGACCTGGGTTGTCCTTCTCCTAGATGATCTGCCAAACACTGAGCTAAAACACTTCATCTGGCCATGGGTATAGTGATTGGCCAATGTCTCCATACATAATAAGGGTTGACCTTATGTGCTATCACAAGACATATACTTCATTGCTATCCTCTCTGCATTGTCTGCTGATGTGGACTTTGCTGTGACCCTGGCAGAGAGGTTTAGGGGTTACTCAAACTTACTCAAGATGGGACCCCATTTGCCAGGCTCGATCACTGGAGGGAGCATGGAGTCTGCCTCAGAACCAAGATAAAAATCTGCCACAGTGTTGTACTTACCTCACTCATCTATAGCTGTGAGACATGGATGCTCTACCGATGCCACATTCAACATCTGGAGAGCTTGCACCTTCGCTGTCTAAGATCCATTTGCAACATCAAAGGGCAGAACAAGATCCCCATCACTGAAAGCCATGAGAAGAGACAAATCCCTGGCATTGAGAGTATGCTCATCAGGGCTCAAGTTGGCTGAGTCAGACACATCGTCTGCATGGAGGTTTCCTGTATACCTAAAGCATTGTTCTAGCTGAGCACTGTGCCATGAGGAGTGGCGTTCTTAACAGGAGAAAAGAGCACTTCATAAGGCTTCTGCCTAAAACTGTCCCCTCAACAACAATTACACTTGCAAGACATGCAACTGCATTTGAAAATTCAGGATTGGACTTGCTCCGTGTGAGAAGTCATAAAAACAGATAAACCCAGAACTTAAGTCGATACTAGATGAACACTCATCTGTTGATGTGACAGGAGAATTCATCACCACTTAGAAAATAAAATTGACAGTCTTAAAGTCAACCTTTTCTTTGCTTCATGGAGGAAGACAGGTGCCTAAAATCCCTTGGTGGATTTGGTCCTAACTGCCACTCTTTAAGCACCTTAGTCCAAAATTTAGATCCTCAAAACCCCTGCTCATTGACCACCTAACCCTGTAGCTGCCTAATTTTCTAGTGGCAAGCATTCACAAAGCTTCTTAAGTCCTGACACCACTGAGTAACTAGGCACCTAAGCCCTGGTGGGATACTCAGACTAGGTGTTCCCCTGCCTTCTTCACTTGGGGGCCTTACCTGCTCATAGTATGCCTTTCACTGACGTGTAACAACACACTGCAGTGTGGACACAGCTTTTTTTTTTTTTTTCATGGTGGCATGTAGATACACATACCCCACATGCTGCCAACACTGGGGGGTAGTGTAGACATAGCCTGAGAGGGGACTGTGGACATACCCCTCTGTTCAGCATTTTCTAATGGCTAGTTTAGGCGGCTCTGAGATCAGCTTGCTGGCTTTTTGTGAATCTCTTCTTAGGTGCCTAACTTTCTCCATACATTGCATAGGGAGCGTGGATGCCTGACTCAGAACCATGGATTCCACTAGGCGGCAGGACAACTAAACATTAGGTGCTGCAATGCTAAGTTTAAATTCCCTTTGTGGATGTAGCTCATAATATACAAATTAAAAATATGATACATCGTCTCCATTTCATCATTTCCCCTTTTTGTTTGGGACAGGCTACTTTCTGATGATTTTTGATGCTCTTGTCTCTAGAAAATGTCACCTCTCTGGACGGGAATCCTGTTGTGTGAATAAATTTTATGAAATGTCACAATATAAATTCGTATTGCATTTGTACATTTTTGGGCTTGCATTGGTCACAATAAATTGTATCATATTTTAATTACAACTTTGACTGTTTCTTTATACCTGGTAGTAATATTCTTACTGTTCCTTCATTTTTAATTAATTGATGGTCTAAAATTTCTGCTCATCAGAATCAATTTCACACAGTGAGATGCGCACTGGCAGAATTATGGGTAAAGGACTGTAAGTAGCAAGAACAGCCAATGGAGTCTCCCTAGAGCTTCATATGTAGTGACAAGAGAATAAAATAGATTGGATCGAGTATCATATGCAGCAGGTCAGAAAACAAACCCCCCTCAATCTTCAGTTGTTTCTATGTCACATTGTATTAAGGAAAGGAGTGCTTTCTAATGGTTTACAGCAGAGTCTGAGAATCAGGACTGCAGGCTGGGAAGAGAGGAAATCATCCCTATGCTATGGCCACTTTGTGCCTCTGATGGCTGTGCAACATGGTCACAAAGAGGTGATATGAGACTCCCTTGATGCAGAGTCCCTCGAGCAGAGGTCATGCCGAGGGTCTGGCAGGAGATGTCAGTCATGTGGCCACATGACTTTCTATTACCTGCTTGTGGTAAGGCCCATAAGAGCCATGGCAACTGGGGTGCAAATTGGGGCAGCCCTCAGCTTTGGCAGTGCTTAGGTGTAAGGAGCAGGGCACCAACTGCTCTCTACTCACATCCATCTGTTATGGACCCTACACCATACAGAGATGAATTCAGCCTCTGACTTCTAACTCTGACCTCATCACTGTATGCCTGCCACCTCTCCTGAGCCCTGCTCCTTAGGTCTTGCCCCTTGCCCTCTGGACAGCCACATCCGCATGAGGATCCAGACTTCATAGGCGGTTTAGGGTTGCTTATCGAGACCCTGCACATGGGGGCGGGAAGGGGGGGGTATACACATAGTAATTAATCAAAGGGAGCTGAAGCTAGGGCCTTCCCTCCCTTTTTGTGAGGATTTTGCATTGAATCACTGCATTGGGTTCTTATTGAATCAGCCAATTAGACACTAAAATGGGGAAGCTTGAACTTGTAAACTTTTTCATTCATGACTAATAATATTTTTGAATTCAGGATGAACAGAGCAACGGGTTTCAACAGTCATTATATCTTACAGATATTATAGACCGGGGTCGGCAACCTTTCAGAAGTGGTGTGCCGAATCTTCAATTATTCACTCTAATTTAAGGTTTCGCATGCCAGTCATACATTTTAAGATTTTTATAAGGTCTCTTTCTATAAGTCTATAATATATAACTAAACTATTGTTGTATGTAAAGTAAATAAGGTTTTTAAAATGTTTAAGAAGCTTCATTTAAAATTAAATTAAAATGCAGAGCCCCCCGGACCAGTGGCCAGGACCCGGGCAGTGTGAGTGCCATTGAAAATTAGCTCGTGTGCCGCCTTCGGCACGTGTGCCATAGCTTGCCTACCCCTGTTATAGACTCTACTGGGAAATCTATATCGTAATAGTGCCTGTTACTGTTTGTTATTGACTCAGTATCTGTATTTTATGACTGACCATCTGCTCTTTAGCCTAGCCTATACCAGGAAATTTTACCCCGATCCTTATTAAAAAACAAACACACAAACAAAAAAAAACTCCATGCTTAACAGTACTGGTGAGAGCCCTAGGCTAAACAAGATTCCTGAGATCAGACTCAGTTTGACCACATATCACTAATAAAACTACTAGAAGCCACTGGTGCCTTGTGTTTAAAACTGGTTCAACTGAAGTACTGGTGGAAATGTTTTCAATTTTTTAAAATTCTCTAGTGAATCCACAACCTTTCTGAGCATGATCGGTCCTCTCCTCCCAAGCTTTATTTTTAGCAGGATTTTGTGTTTAATTTTGAAGGTCATAGGCTTCAACTGGTTGAAAAACCATATTCAGGCGTAGTTAATTGTTCATTGTCAAACTAGGAGGTTGTATCTAGTGGGGTCTCACAGGGGTCTGTCCTGAGTCTAGTACTAGTCAATATTTTCATTAATGACTTGGATTATGGAATGGACTGTATGCTTATAAAATTAGCAGATGCCACCAAGCTGGGAGGAGTTGCAAGCACTTTGGAGAACAGGATTAGAATTTAATATGACCTTGATAAATTGGAGAATTAGTCTGAAAATGACAAGATGAAATTTCATAAAGACAAATGTAGAATACTCTGTGTAAGAAGGAAAAATGAAATGCACAAATACAAAATGGGGACTAACTGGCTAGGTCCTAAGACTGCAGAAAAGGATCTAGGGGTTATAGTGAATCACAAATTGAATATGCACCAACAATATGATGCTGTTAAAAACAAGGCTAATATAATTCTGGGGTGTATTAACAGAAATGTTTTATGTAAGACACAGAAGATAATTGTTCTGCTCAGCACTGATAAGGTTTACAGCTGGAGTACTGTGTCCAGTTTTGGATGCTGCACTTTAAAAAAAAAAATATGTGGACAAATTTGGAGAGAGTCCAGAGGAGAAAAACAGAAAGATTAAAAAGTTTAGAAAACCGAACCTATGAAGAAATGTAAAAATCCTGGGCATGTTTAGCCTTGAGGAAAGAAGACTGAGGGGGGAACCTGAGAACAGTCTGAATATGTTATGTTATTGGCCATTATAAAGAAGTTGGTGATCAATTGTTCTCCGTGGCCAATGAAAGGAGGACAAGAAGTAATGGGCTTAATCTGAAGCAAGGGAGATTTAGGTTAGATATTAGGAATAACTTTCTAACTCTAAGGATAGTTCAGTAATGGAATAGGCTTCCAAGGGCGGTTGTGGAATCGCTGTCACTAGAGGTTTTTAAGAACTGGTTAGATAAACAGCTGTCAGGGATAGTCTATGCATAGTTGGTCCCAACTCCTACTTTGGGAGTGTGGGAGCGTGGACTAGATGACCTCTCAAGGTCCCTTCAAGACATACATTTCTATGATTCTATTATTTTTAATTGATTCCTTTGATTTTGTGCATGTGTGAGATTTTTTCAGCTTCAATATTATTACAAAGCATCTCTAATGGTCTTGAAAACTAGAGAGAGGGGGGGGGAAGTTTTGTTTGAGCAATCCTTCCTTTACCTTAAGAAATAAGAACACAAATCCCTGCTTCAGTAAGCTTCACTTACAATCACTATCATCAGAGTGGCAAGTTGTTACTTCAGCCCCCTCTTTGTAGTAAATATTTGTAAAGCACTTTAAGGTTCTCAGATTCAAGGTGCTTTAAAATGTTAGTGTTATTATTAATATTGTTACATACTTTCTTTTATTTTCAGTGGAATGAAGTAACAGTACGATTATTTTTATGAAACATTGAGACCCATTGCCTACTCCAATCCAGCTTCTCCTAAGAGAGGGAAATAGACAAAATGAAATGTGTTGGGAAAACACTATTTTTTTTCCATTTTGGACATGTAGTTTTCAAGGGCTACTTAAGTTATCTTGCTATTCATCCATTGATGGCTTGCCAGAAGCTCAGGGGAGCTGAAGAACTCATTACTTGCAACTTTCATGACACCATTTTGTCTATTTGCTTGGAAAGGTAGTGAATTTAAAACACAAGGTATCTTTTTCTCTGTACTCTGCACATTGTGCATACCCTGTACTAGAAGGGTGTGAGTAAAAAAGGGCCTGAGTATATAACTTACTGAGTCTAATAGTGGCCTCCGTACCTTACAGGGGTTTGTGAGACTTCAGTCATTCCTTATTTCTAAAGCACTTAGAGATCATCATCTAAAAGGTGCTTTTCTGTAGTTTATGTATAATATTAGTTTCAGATGAAATGAAGTAACAGTAAGGTTTTTTAATTTTTATTATGGTTTGATCATATTTTAATGTTTTTATTTTGTAGCAGAGTGCTCAGTGCCTCAGCAAGGAGTGCTTTATAATTAACATTGATACTATTAAATTTTGATGAAAAATGTGCTCAAAGGTCATAAGCCCTTTGACTATTGAATGTATTAAAAATATCACTGTGGATCACATCCTGGTAACCTTACTTATAGTAACTATTATTTTAGACTCTGATCCTGGAAACACTTATGCACATGTTCAACCATCGAAGTCAAAGGAACTACTCATATGCATAATCATAAGTATGGGCATAGAGTGAGCTCATTCAGTGGGCGTATTCGTGAAGTTCTCTGTCCTGTATTATACAGACTAGATGATTACAATTCTCATTCTGGCCTTGGAATCAATGGGAGTAAGGGTAGCGAAATCTAATCCTATGTATTTTGGATTATAATGGTTCTGAGATGATGGTAATAACTTGATTTAAACTTTTTAAATTTGACTAGAAACACCTTCCTCAGACGTTTCTTTGGAAAATATTGTATTTATCATTCTTCCCATGCTTGTAGTTTTGAGCTTCATCTTAAACCTCATCGCTTACATGCAATGTTATTGTAGCATTCTCTGATTTCTTGTTTTAGAGTCTTATTTGTGGTTAATCTCTCTCTGTCTGCAGCCTCCATACACACAGTACCAATATCTGGGAGAGTGAAACTCATTGTTGCAGGTTTTTTTCAAATCTCTGCTTCTTTAGTATTTGTAAAACCACTGTACTGCCATTATACCTTCACTCTGTGCTGTCCATATACTGCATGTCTGTTATTTTAGTGTTTTAAATTGATTGTCATAATTTGACATATGGCTAACTACAACAGTATGCAAAGGATGTCCTTTCCTGACTAAGAGAAAGCAATATTTTCAAGTTATATGTTGTGAAAATGTGCCCTTCCTTCTTCATATGTATTTAAAAACAATACATGTATTATAGAATAATTTTTATTTCAGATTCCATATGTTACTGTAATTTTAATAATGCTACAAACAAAACCAAATATTTTATTGTATGTGCAAACACTAATTCTATCTCTGGTATATTTCATACAGCAAGATCCTATCTCTCATTAAATATCACAGTCCATAATTACATTTCATTGTGTAAGTATAAGATGTGTTACTAGGTCACCACATTTCTACCATTTGAATGGTAATTTATTGTTGGCTAAAAAAAAAAATCAAAGATCTCATCAATTATGTCATCCTCACTGTCTGACTCTATTGTAAACAATAAATCATTGGAGAGAACACATTAGCATTCATGAAGAAATATCATTTGGAATTGGATTGTCCATGTGGATCCACCTGGATCTCCATACTCAAATCATATAATGAAATGAGCCCTTGTTATCTTGCCCATTACATTAGGTCTAAAAGAGTTTTCCTTAATCACCTTCATCAATCTTCCACCTGCCACATAATGTTTCTTTACCTTCCTTTGGTTAAGTTGTCTGTCAAAATTACTTAAACCTCCCACAACTGAAAAGCTTCTATCTCCCTTAAGAATGAAGCAGTGATTACTGAAAACTTCCTGTGTCTCAGACACAAATGAAAAAGCAATAACTTTCAAAACCCTGTGGACAGGGAAGCAAAGTCAGTGTGCAGGTTTTTCTTAGAGAGAGCAAGGTCAGCTTGGAAATACCTACTACCTGAAGTTACTGTTACTCTATCCTTGGATAACTGGTTAACAAGACCAGCAAGTAATCAAAATTGCGTGGATCAAGTGTTTAGTAACCGGACGACTTAACTGCAGCTGTAAATAAGGCTTGGTTGTTCTCTGATTGAAGTCAATGGCAAAACCCTTGTCAACAGAGCAGGATCAAGTGCTAACTGATAGGTGTTTTTGGATAAATAATTTTCCATTTCTGTTACATTGGGCATCACATTTATCCATGCTGAAATAGACTCACCACTCTACTTCTGTCACCCAACACTTGTTAAGGGCACAATAGTGCAAACTTTATTTAGACAAAACTTCCATCAACTTCAAAGGGAATTTTCCCAAGTAAAGAGTGGAGGATTGGGCTCTATATTCCACACAGCAATAACCTCCTTGAGGGTCTGTAGAAGGAATAGAAGAATACAAACTCATTGTGTTTTAACTGTTCAGTGCGTCCATCTAATTCTTCCCATTTGTGTGGGTTGTGGCAGTGGCAGAAGATTTGGCCCACTCAAATCTTCAGATCATAGAGGATCTTATGGATGCAAGGGGCTTTCAAACTGAAGTCTATCCGTATGTGGCTTTGGACAACATAGCTGCTATGAACAACCCCAGTCATGGTGCCCCAGGCACATATCTCAGAAGAGTGTGGAGTTTGTCTGTTTGGATGGATCATGTTTGTCCTCCAGCATTTTGTTTCCTTCTTGCCCAGAGAGGACTTCCATGAGAGTTGAGGAAGAAAGGAGCATATTCTTGAAGCAGCACCCTCAGCAAGCAGATGCAGATATGGGTTCCATTTTGGCCACAAAAGCAGAAGATGGAATGGATACCATAATTTTTACTCTTTCACTGGGATTTGGACAGTGCCAGAATTATATCATTCAAATGACATACTTTCAAATTCTAACAGTACAGCAGCCATGCAATCTACTGGCTTCATGGGAACATAGAAAACTCTTGTTCAGTAAGAATTTAACTACCAAACTCTAGCAAATGGCCTTTATTTTTTCAGACCTTCATGCCAACCATCTGTTAAAACATCTCTACAGAACTAGCCATCTGTTAAATACTTAATCTTCTCTAGTGCTGCTGTGTATGCATTTTTTTTCAAGAACATTTACATTTTCTGTTTCAGTTGGTATTGTACCAACAAACATGAGGAAGCTACATCGTGAGGACATGTTATTCCTACCAAGACAACTCTTGAAGTGTACATACTGCAGATCTAATACTCTAAGAACACAGTTACCATTCATAAGCAAATGTTCAATAAGATATCATGTTTATATGAGACATCTGAAAAATTGATGTTTTACCATCACCCACATAATTCAAATATTTTTATCCTGTGATTTTTCTATAATAAAATAAATGAATGTTTTCTTTTGCCTGTATGCTATATTCAGTTCACATTACCAATGTTAGAGCTAATTTACTAAGATTTAGTTCCTTTGCATATATAAAGCATAGAAAACTAGGAAATTGTACAGTAAAATTGACTTATAAATCAAACCTGAGCAAATTATATTTTTCTGGTTTATAAAGAGTGCTATGTAATCTCATTTATGCCTTTGGAAAATATAGTATATTGTCTATACCGAACTTGCTAACGGATTTGAAATTGGCTGGTACTATAAGAAAACTACTTTGTTGGCATGCTAGCAGAAAAATTGCATAGTTATTTGTTGTTTTATGAGCTTCAAGTTTTTACGGTAACTTCAAATATAATTAACATTTGTAATTACCAAGAACAATAATCATAATTATTTTGTCCTATAAAATTACAAATTATATATGTAATTGGTTTAATCACATTAGCATTTTATTAAATTGCACCATAACAACACTATATTGTAAAATAGATTTTCCATAACTAGAAATACTGAATGAAAATAATTTTAACTGAAAAAGAGGCTATTGCCAGTGAAGTAGCTTTTGACATAATAGAGCTCAAAATGAAAATTTTTAAAACTTTTTAATTTTACTTTTCCAAGTTGCGCAGCAATACTGTAATAAGCATTTGTTTTGTTTGCTGAAAAATTATTATAATTGCTACTGTGTTTTCTTCAAATGATACACAGTAAACAGGCATTTTTCAAAGTTTCTAGTGAGTAGCTCTCAAAGAAACAGAATGATATGAATCTCATAAGCCATGCCTAAAGCTGAAGTCCCTCACCAGAGTCCTGATCTAGCATAGCAATAAAGCAAATGCTTTGTGTTTCAAAGTTCTGTCCTTGACTCCGTGGGTCCTGCGTTTCCTGACGGATTTTTGCCAACCTCAGAGGCTCACTGTGACCCTCCACTTAGCCCTTCTCTCTCTCTAGAGGCAAGGGTCAGAGTCTACTGAGACATTTTCATCATAAGCCAGCAAGGGAGGTGAAGAGAAACAACCCTCCCTCAAAAAGAAGAACAGGAGTACTTGTGGCACCTTAGAGACTAACAAGTACTCCTGTTCTTCTTTTTGCGGATACAGACTAACACAGCTGCTACTCTGAAACCCTCCCTCACACAGTCTCTGTTGTCTCCCAGTATCAGTGATTAATCAGGGAGGGGAGGGGGGAGCCCAGGCCCACCCTCTACTCCGGGCTCCAGCCCAGGGACCCTAAACTTAGCAGCTATGAAAGCTGACTTTTTGGAAATAGGGCATGTACAATTCCCTGGGCTACTTCCCCACAGCAGCCCTCACTCAGTATCTTCTTCACAATTACCTCAGGGCCTCCTTCTTTGCACCTGATACGGATTCATACTACTTCGTTCCTCCAACAGCACAGCTCCCTCCTATAGCTCCTGATACCCACCCTGCACTGACTAACTGAGAGGCTTTTAACTAGTTCCAGCCAGTCCTTAATTGGCTTCAGGTGTCCCAATCAATCTAACTTTCTCTCCTGCTTTCTAGAAGGATCTCAATTGGCCCCAGGTGTCTTGATTAACCTGGAGTAACTGCCATTGGTACCAGGGATTTGTTTAGCCTGGAGCTAACATACCTGTTCTTCACTACTTTACTGTAGCCATCTGGCCTTGCCCCATCACATTTGATATAGTGTATCGAGTTGAATTATTTGTCTTCTTTGCTCCTTAAGATGACTTGCAGCTTGTGCTAGTGTCTGTTCTGATGTTCCTTGGAATTTTCTAGAGTAGTGACACGTGAGCTTAGATGCTCAAAGGTATTTAGGTGCCTAATTGATTTGAATGGATGTTAGGTGCCTGAATACTTTTGAGGAAATAACTCTAAGAATCTTCTTTGGGAGTCTTTGGCCATGCGAATAGCAAATATTGGATGTTATTACCAGACAATGTTTGAGGAGTGCTGGGGTATGCAGGCCTCTGCATTAGTTATGAAAAATAGTCCCTTCCATCCAGGCTGCTGATTTTTGGAAAAGCTTTGCATTGATGGCTTTTTTATTTTTAGACATTTTTAGTTGCAGTTTTGATCAAAAATTGCAATTTCCAAAAAGGTGTTTTTAGGAGTTGAAGGCTAAGGAAACAAGAGCTTTTCACCCACAAACCCACCTTGTTCCACCCTCTTCCACAAGATATTTAAATATCCTTTTAGTCTTAAGACAAGCACCATAATATTGTGCTGTCAGAATTCACAGCAATGGTCACCAGAAGTCTCTGTTTCTCTTTAATCCGTAAGCTCTTGGGGGGGGGGTGTGTGCGCGCACACAGAATTTGCCATTTATCCTTCTCTTTATTATGCAACTACCCAGAAACTTTTGTCTTATAAAAATACATGCAAAATGGTATTTAAACCCCAGTAGGGGAAGGATGTATGGTGGTGTCTCTGACCTTCTATCCTAAGCCCATGCTGAGGGTTTAATGAACCATTATTTCTGTGGTCTTATAAAAGTCAGATAAATTACTTCTCTAGTTCCCCACAGTCCAATCTCCATCATGCTGCATAATGGATCTCTGCTTCTTGAAACTGCTTGATGAAAAGTAGACAAACACCCTCTCAGCTCTCCAGCACAAATTTTGTGTGGCGTGTACTCATTGCCAAGACAAAAGGAAGTAGTTTACATATCATACACATGCAGACAGCACTCCACCAACCTCTGGGAGACTAAGTCTGGCTATTTAGAAAAGTCTGTTCAGAGTGTCTGGCCCAGAGATGACAGAAACAAACCTTCCTCACCAAACACCCTACTGAGTAAAGAATGAAGCTCAGCAATACATATTTCTGTTTGACAACTCAGAAACTTAGAAAATGGGAGAAAATAGATAGTAGCTAACTTCAGATATGATAACCAAACTTAAACAATACATTATCTCCTTAAACTAGTCCTTAGACCATTATAATACATATTATTTTACTACTCCCTAGAGAGTGATTAAAATGTGATTTTGATGGGTTTGGGGCTTGATTATTTTTGATTGCATTAGTTTTACATGAGCCTACCTCCATTGACTTTAATTGAGTTGCTCCTCATTTACAGCGATTTAGGTGAGAGGAAAATCAGGCCCAGAGTGTGCTAGGTAGCACAACTGTTGGAGAACCTAAGAACAAGATTCACCAGGACGATCCAAGTGCTTTCCACTTCTCCAGTGATGCAAAGAATGTGTAAACTCCACTTACTAGGAGAGTTGAACCAGGTATATGGCTGCTTTGTGTTTCTAGAATGGTGCAGAACAGCTGTAGCAGGCTTGTGAACCGGGTCCTACTTCTGTAAATAGCTATTATACTTAAATATGACAACCAATATTGTAGCTGGAGATTTTCACAGCACATTAGAAACAAAGTTATTAGCTCTGTAAACCTGAAATGTCACTTCTGCTCTGTAAAGAAAGGGTTGTAGCTTTCTCATACTGCAGCAATTGGATTTCACAATCTCACTCGCTAGTCAAGCTCTTCTCCTCTCTCTGTATCATCCTCCAACCTCGGATCATTTCTCCTGCTCATCATTTGCCTGACATAAATCTTTTCCTTCTCTTTTGAGCTGCGTCTCCCGTTTCTTCCTGATAGTGGCCTCATCTCCTGATTCCCGATGAAGCTTCAGTTCTTCTTTGAAGTTCTTCTTTGAAGGCAACCTCTTTTCATTCCCCATAGCTGGACCTGCTTCTTCAGCTCCTCTAACTCATGTCTTCACATCTCAGGAAACTTCACTACTTTCCTGATTACTCCTCTCTTCCACTCCCTGAAAATTAAAGAAACAAAAACTACTAGAGGTAAAGGATTTAGTCATCTTTTTTTAGCTGTTGCTTTTCCCTCCTAGTTATCATTTTATGGTAAGTATATTACCAAAAGGAGTCTATGGAAGGTCTTCAGTGGAGGGAGGAAGAATAGAAATAACTCATTAGTTTATAAGTGTCAGCACAATCAAGGGAAATAGAGAGATAAAGCCTTCTCATATGAATTTTTCTAGCTATGGTTCAGATCAATTTTAATCTGCATTATATATTTAATATATTAGATATAGATAGCAGTAATGAATTAAAAATGAATAGCATGGGTTGGAGTCAGGCACAGGATACAATTCCCATAGGCCATTGGTTAGCTGGTCTGGGTTTGAACCAATGACAAGGATATGAAAAACTCAGCACCCTATTTTCAATCCAATGCCCAACCAGTCCTAAGTACCAAACACTTAATTTCTTTTCATTCCCCAAGGCAAGCTTGAACCCAGAAGTAAATTCTGGAGATATTAATATTGTAGCACAAAAAGTGCTGTAGTGGAACAAGGAAGTCCATCCCATCTGATAGCCTGTTTCTGACATGGTATATACCATTCAGATGCTTTAGAGGAAAGTAAAAATTCCCAGAGTACAACTGTCCCTCTGTGAAATTTCTGTCGGTGGAGGCAGTGAAGAAATTATGCTTTGAATCATACAGATTGAAAGCCTTCATTATTTTTTTTACCATATTCTGAATGGTAATCCCCTCATCTCTCCAATCATTTTTGTTCCATTTCTCTTGACCTTTAATGTTGGCTGTGTTCCCTTTTGACAGAAGGTAATAAAAACAAAACATGATATTCAAGAGAAGAGTATGCAATTGATTTGTATAAGGCACCAATATATTTATATTATTCTCTGACTCCATAATGCTTTGTTTAAATTTTGACTCTCTGCATATTTAAAAGATGTATAGTAATGACTCCTACATCTTTTGTTACATTTACATTCAGGGTATGTCTCTATGTACAAGTATAATAGTGTTCCTTGTACATTAAGCCTACAGCCCACCAAATAAATGTATTTGTCATAAACACCCTTCCACTTTCTCCCTAATCTATGATCTTCACAGAAGTATCCCGAGAGAATATTTCAGATGAGATGGCCGGGATTTTATTGCATCCTCTCCTAATCTGTGCAGGGCAGGCTTTGTGACCATTAGCCTATGTGTTTCCCTTCAGATATTACAATAATTCACAAAGTCAAACAATCATACAGTGCAAAGAAATACTTCACACAATTATATTAACCTTGTTAATGTAAACTCAGTTAACATGAGAATCTGTCACACAAGGTATATTACTTCCCTGTTCTCAATTTAGTTCACTCAGTTTCTTGGAGCAGGCATCTGCACTATCCCTCTTAGTTCAATCTCAGGAGAGGAACACTCTTTTTTTCTTTACACAAGAGGGGTATCTAGAAGGCAGTCTTGTTGGAGATTACATTCATCTGCTATTTAACCTCTTTAAACATGAGCAATAAAATATTCTTGTGATCCAATAACCCAAAACCTTTGGAATTCTTTACGAAATAATGTATTGGGTTTTTTCTTTCATATCCTCAAAATGCATTGGTCTCCTCCAGACAATGCTGGTCTAATTATACATCTTCTAGCAGATCCCATTGTTAACCTCTTTCCACAATGCAAACTGGCCCTTATCCCTAATCTTAGTGTCCTGTCTCATAGGCAGTCTATAATCCTTGAACAGTCTTTGCTTTTTACTGAGCATTTATCAAGCTTCCTTAATAACCAAATGTAAGGTACTTCATCAAAAGCCTTTATCAAAAGCTTCAATAATTAGTTAATATTAATGGAGCTCTTTGAAGATGAAAAGCACTTTTAAAATTGTAAGTAGTGTTAATATAAAATCTCCTTTATCTGCCACTTTGTTACCTGTTTCATTTTGTAAAATATATATTTTTGTTGTATATTTTTGGATAAAATATTAACAGTCAATTTTTAAGTATTGTATTACTTCTCTGCAAGACAGAAATCAGACCAAAAGATCAATCAATCAACTAAAAAAAATGTTTTAAAATTCAGAGAATTTCTTCTTTATTCCTTTCTGGGGTGGAGACCCCTGTGCACCTCATTTTCTTCCTGTTTTCCACAGTTTTTGATCCTAAACAAAAAATATTGGGCTATGCAAATAGGTGAGAATAATAATCAATCAAAAAGATTGAAGTATGGTCTGTATTTTAGATCATTTAGTTTATTTTCCAAACCAATAATTATCTTTTATGATGTGAATATTTCTCTAATGGGTTTGAGGTTGAATCTTCTTTCAGTGTTAGGTCTCAAACATTTTTCTATTGCTTTAATATATTTCTTTATCATCTGTGAACAGGCTGTGTCCCTTTCCATAACATAGCACACAGTCCTTGAGTTCATACCTAAACTCATTCCCTTCCTGAGGTTTTGCTTTCTCAGCGACTCAAAAGCAATAACACATCATGAACCTCAGTCTAAGATTTCTCCCTAAGCCTGGTTTTAACTTGGGATTCTTTACAACAGTTTCTTTGACTAATGAAGAAATTCCAATCCCTTTTATTTTTTGTTTGGAGCGATCCACCTTCCAGCATGCTTCTTCAGTAATTACCCTGAATCTAATGCAGGATTTCAGTACCTTGGATAAGCCAACAGATACATAGAGTCTTACAATCTCCCACCCTATTGTGCTACCTTTAATTTAACACCAACTGGTGCTTAGATGATTGTTTTTTTAAATATTTTTTGAGTAATCATCTAACTTAGTGCATGCATAATGTAAAAACATCTTTAATATTCAATCATGTAATGATCATAAATTATTAGTGTTTGCATAATTGTCCTATGACATCTCCATATATATTTTATTATTCAAATTACCATAGGATAAATTGTTGTCATTTAGGTCTAATTTGAATAAATGCATACAGGATGTCATTTAAACAGAGGCGAGGCAAAACAGACGCTTTTGACTTGAGATACATGAAGGCAAAAGGTCTTCTGTATCCAGAGTCCAGTAAATCAAGTTAAATGGGCTTCTCACAGCAAGCATCTCCCCTTACCCCAAAGTGAGTCTAGGACTCAGCTCAAGACAGAGAGAGCTAGAGATGCCTAAGAGGTCCATTCAAAGACTTGGGCACATGTTTAACTTTATGCATGTGATGATTCATGTGTATAAAGTCAAGCAGTTCTTTAGTCTTTGCAAGATTGGTGCCTTAGGCTATGACTATATATGTCCTTCCAGCTTGACTGTGAACCACTGATAACTATTCTCCTGGGAATGGTTTTCCAACCAGTTATGCACCTACATTATAGTAACTCCATCTAGGTAGCGTTTCCCTAGTTTGTTTATGAGAAGGTCATGTGAGACAGTATGAAAAGCTTTACTAAAGTCAAGATATATGAAATCGATCACTTCCCCGCTATCCACAGGGCTTGTTACCCTGTCAAAGAAAGCTGTTGGGTTGGTTTGACATGATTTGTTGTTGTTGACAAATCAATGCTGTTACTTATCACCTTATTATCTTGTAGGGTCCTAGAGCCCAGGCTCCAGCCCAAGCCCCAACATCTATACAGCAATTAAACAGCCCCCTAGTTCAAGCCCTGTGAGCTGGAGTCAGCTGGCATAGGCCAGCTGTAAGTATCTATTTGCAGTGTATATATACCTTTAGTTACTTAACTTGGCTCTACTTGGGAAGCCAACACATTAACACCTACACTATCAGATGAATAGTAAACTGAAGAAGATTCACAAAATATATGTACATATTTTAAAAACCACCCATATCCTAGTGAGACTGAATCTGCAGTCCTAAGGTCTGCAATTTTAGATTTATAAATACATTACAAACAAAATATAAAAGGACTATGTTAAAAGAACATTAAAGGTGTAAAGTCAAGCACTCGAAATGCCAATATTAAGGTTGCCTATGCAGCCTTAATTTGTTCCCCTTGTACATATATATGCAATATGATACAGTCTTTATTTACATGATCACATACTATTTTTTCCACAAGTCCCCTGCTACATTCAGTGCACAGAATGGATTGTGGTAAGACATTTTTTAACATGGCAGTACAATATTTTTCCCTACTCTTGCTATGAAAATGGCTGAACTACTTATGCTGAAACTTAAAATAACAATAATTCTAAAGCAGACACTCACCATGGAAAATTTCAACCCACACAGTTAGAGTTTGACTAAATTTATAAGCTACTGAAAACAAGGTCTTATAATGGGAAGTCTTATGCAACCTGAATTACCAGCATCACCACCTTTTTCTCCTATATTTGTGGTATGCAAAAATTCAGTAAAAGTTAAGCAATCCTAAAAGTGTTTAGAGATTTATTATAAAATAGGGACTTGAGTAAGATCTCTTTGACTGTAGGTTTGAACCTTTATTGTGCAAAAGTCCAAAAAGCCCTCCTCTGCTCAATAAATCATTCAATGAGCAAAACCTAAATAAACTTTAGGGAATTACATTTGGAGAAACACAATGATGAGTAGTCAGCTAACTTCAACAAAAGCAACCTCATACGTAGCTGCAAGGCAGGTTATAGTATTTATTTATGACTCACAGTAGAAGTGCGAAGATGAACCAAGAAGATAAAGCAATAAGCTTGTGATGAAGAATTAGTGTGTAAATCCACTTCAGAAAAATGTGTCCGCTAGCTAGCTGGCAAATATAAAAATCAAACACCTAGATGACAGATGTCTTGTGTTGCTTAAGGGTTCCAACATGCTATCAGGCCATATACCACTTGCTTTTCACTGGGGTGCCATAGGAGAAAGTCCACAGTGCAATAAAGGAAAAGCTACTTTCTCCACCCCCTTTTACCATTCTCCTTTTACTCCCCTCCTCATTGCTATCTCTTCCCTTTAACTGTAGTATACTTTCCAACATCATTGTGTTTCACTGATTTAAAAACTACAATTTTATTTTAATTACATAGTTTCAGTAGTGTGAGAGTAAAAAACTAAGGAGAACAGTGGTTTCTTATGTGCCATTATTTCAGATAATACCCTCTTGGTAAATCATATCAATATATAAGTATCTTATAGTTATTTCCAGTTTACAAGATATATTAAGCTAAACAAGTTCTCGGGCTATAAACTGAGCTACACTTAACAGAGCTTCTTCAAATTGTCATAATTATAATATTTAAATTCTTAATTTCTGTCCTCATCTCCCTGAGCTTTGATTTTCTGCTATCAGTCCCTCTGTTCTGACTGACTACTATTCTCATAATGACCCATGCAAATACCTACTCAAACACAAATGCTTCAACTTCTGACCCTTTTTCCCCACCTTCCACACTTCTCAATATTTCAATCCCTACTCTTCCTTGCTTCTAGAACAAGGCTGTCTGCAGGGCCGGCTCTACTGTTTTTGGGGCCCCAAGCAGCACACCGAATTGCCGCCACGGATGGTGGGGGCCGTCCGTGTGCCATTAGGGCGGCACGCGCATTTCTGCGGTGGCAGCAATTCGGTGGCAGCTTGTCTTCAGCCGGAAGACAGAAACCACCGAATTGTTGCCGCTGAATTGCCGCCACCGTGGAAACGCGCGTGCCGCCCTAACAGCACGCGGACTGCCCCTGCCATCTGCGGCGACAATTTGGTGTGCTGCTTGGGGCAGCAAAAAAACATGGACTGCCGCCCCTTGCAGATTGCTGCCCCAAGCACCTGCTTGGAATGCTAGTGCCTGGAGCCAGCCCTGGCTGTCTGCTCCTCTCCCTCCCCATGAGAAAGTTATTATCATTTTTTTTATAATTAAAGTGCATTACATAGGGGTCAGCTGCTGCGATAGAGTAGGGGTAGCAGAGCTGAGGTGACAATATTTATTGTGGGCAGGTGGATGGGGAGTTCTGAGGTCAGTAGCCAATCAAGGAGGTGGATTTGTACTATGATAGTGAGTTATTGGTTAAGAACAGCCCCCACAAATTTTCTGATTAGATACTTTTTCATCCTTTTTGGTTATTGATTAATAATCATGCAGTCATTGTACAAATCAGATGCCTTAACTAGTCAGTGTAGGGGATTGCATGACTGAGAAATCAGTGTATAGTTATCAGTCAATAGTTTCACAGTGTTCCTGTGCTGTGAGTAGCTAGCAATTTCATTTAAGAAAAATACAAATTGTGCCACATTTATCGAAACAATTCACTTTTAATTTTGCTGGCTGGTAAAACTGTGGTTAACACAGAAAATATTTTAAATCGTGCTGTATTTTAATGCTTCAAAGTAATGACTAAAAGGTACTGTGCAGCAATATTCTGTTTTTTTTACTTATAAAAGCTATGGAACAATAGTACTTTAAATGCATTATATCTTGTTCTAATTAGGTTGCTTGCTTCTTTGTTTACTCATGGTAATCTAAGGTCTCAGAGTAGCAGCCGTGTTAGTCTGTATCCGCAAAAAGAAGAACAGGAGTACTTGTGGCACCTTAGAGACTAACAAATTTATTAGAGCATAAGCTTTTGTGGACTACAGCCCACTTCTTCGGATGCATATAGAATGGAACATATATTGAGGAGATATATATACACACATACAGACAGCATAAACAGGTGGGAGTTGTCTTACCAACTCTGAGAGGCCAATTAATTAAGAGAGGAAAAAAAAAAAACCACCTTTTGAAGTGATAATCAAGCTAGCCCAGTACAGACAGTTAAGAAGTGTGAGAATACTTACAAGGGGAGATAGATTCAATGTTTGTAATGGCTCAGCCATTCCCAGTCCTTATTCAAACCGGAGTTGATTGTGTCTAGTTTGCATATCAATTCTAGCTCAGCAGTCTCTCTTTGGAGTCTGTTTTTGAAGTTTTTCTGTTGTAATATAGCCACCCGCAGGTCTGTCACTGAATGACCAGACAGGTTAAAGTGTTCTCCCACTGGTTTTTGAGTATTTTGATTCCTGATGTCAGATTTGTGTCCATTAATTCTTTTGCGTAGAGACTGTCCGGTTTGGCCAATGTACATGGCAGAGGGGCATTGCTGGCACATGATGGCATATATCACATTGGTAGATGTGCAGGTGAACGAGCCCCTGATGGTATGGCTGATGTGATTAGGTCCTATGATGATGTCACTTGAATAGATATGTGGACAGAGTTGGCATCGGGGTTTGTTACAAGGATAGGCTGAGCCATTACAAACATTGAATCTATCTCCCCTTGTAAGTATTCTCACACTTCTTAACTGTCTGTACTGGGCTAGCTTAATTATCACTTCAAAAGTTTTTTTTTTTCTCTTAATTAATTGGCCTCTCAGAGTTGGTAAGACAACTCCCACCTGTTTATGCTCTCTGTATGTGTGTATATATATATCCTCAATATATGTTCCATTATATATGCATACGAAGAAGTGGGCTGTAGTCCACGAAAGCTTATGCTCTAATAAATTTGTTAGTCTCTAAGGTGCCACAAGTACTCCTGTTCTTCTTTTTATGGTAATCTAAATAACTTTTGTTGCCTGTTTTGCTTTCCAGAAAATTTACTGATTATTTTAAATAAAGTTGATGTAACTCATATCACAGTGATATTCTGGATGAAGACAACAGTCCCTGTCTTGGGGTCTGGCCCAGTTTTACTCAGCTGTACATCAACGTTGCGATCTCCTGATTTTTAGGGCTACCAGGGCCAAATGTCCCCTAGTATAACTTAGAGCAGTCTCAAGGTTGCTCTAACTTTCTCTGGAGTACATTGGGACCCCAAGGACTATTTTGGCAGACAAGGACAGTCAGCACACTATGCCCTTTTCTCTTTGACATGCCCTTGGCCCTTTTCTCTAGGTGAAGCTCAATTTGTAGTTAGGGCAACTTAAAGGTTGCTTTATGTAAAGCAGAGGCCAGTACCTGTTTCTAGTCACTGTCTTTCATAACCACCAGGCCCCTGCTCTGCCCTAGTTTTTATATAGCCTTGCCTTGAGTCTGCTCCCAACTCTCACTTACTCCGCTGTGAATTAGGAGCAATCTCACTGAAGTCAATAGCTATATAGTGGAATAAAGGTAGTGTTAAAGGAGAATCCAGCTGACTGAGTTTTTCGTCTTTATTTTATTTTTTCTCATGGGGAATGTGAAGCTGTGTTGAGTGGCTCACAAGTGTGAGTGCCAACCTCAAGATAGATTGTCAAGGAACAGGACACAAACCCCAAACTTGTTGAATGTTCTATCATTAGAGTTTATCAACCAAGTAACAAGTGTGACCTCCTAAAGCACTATAACAGCCTTAACAGGAAGTCACAGACAGTCCCTTTGGATACTCTGGTCTATCTTGCTACTCAGGCAAACCTATCTTTATGATAGATGTTCCCTTACACGAAAAATCACAACAATATGCAGTTTACTCTCAGTCCAAAAGGACCAGTCACTTACCCCCGGTCAAGTGTACCTCAGATCTCAAACCAAACACAATGCCTGTAACAAAACCTACAGTACTAACTAAAGATTTATTAACTAAGAAAAAGCAATAAGAGTTATTCACAAGGTTAAAGCAGGTAAATATACACACAGAAATGAGATACAGTCTTAGGTTCCTAAAGATGATATGCTATAATATGCAAGCGCTATATTTCATTTAGGGCTAACCCAAGATAAACAGCTGGAGACCCTTTCTTTATGCTTAGAAATCTTCACCCCACAAAGTTCAAGCAACATAGGGATAACAATTTCTCCTTAACAGGCATTTATATTCCTATCTCCCAGCGTTCAAGCTGTGATGGGACGAGGACTTGTGCAGGTACCTTCTTCAGGAGTGTGGGGGAAGAAATCAACAAAGTCTTTTGTCTACTGGTGTTCCACAATGGCTTATCTGGTGTCTCTAGGCCTTCATTTGTTTAGGAGGAGATAACATTTATTGTGGTAAACGAGTATTTCACACTTAGTAATGCTTCTTCCCTGACTGCAGGGGTTTACAGTGTTAACAAAAAATTGTATAGTCACAGAGCAAACACTTAAACTTTACCTTATAACATGGAATGCAACGATTAAAAGTAATACTAATACATGCAGCATCCTACAAGCATTCCATAAAGTCTAAACACTAAATGTATTCTTGTAACTCTGATATCTATTTTAACAATATTAACAGATTAACAGTCACATGGGTTTCCAGGTATGCATTCGGCAGTGTTGAATGAGGCCCAGTGGCCTTGGCATGAGCTGGCACTTGCTCTGTCAGCATCACAGGAGGCTTCAAGAGTAGAATAGATATACATTTTGATACTCTTAAAATTTATTTTAAGTCAGAGTTCCTGCTGCTATTCCTGCTTCTATCTTTATTTTTTCAAACCATTCATATTGGAGTACAAAAACAGGAGTAGCACATTTGATAATTTCTGGAAAAGTGTCCCCTAAACTAGGAATTTCACAACACTTTATTATTATTTATTATTTACTATTATGTTATTATTTTATTTTCAAATGGAAGGCACTTCATTTCCTTTGGGCCTCTCGCTTGTAACAGGAAGTATTTTCTAGAAGAACATTACTTTTTCTTCATCTATTGCCAGAATCATTAAAAATATCTCAAACAGTGGGACTAAGGTGACTTGAAAAGCTCAGGACCTCAAAATGTTAAATATTTGCATATTTGTCCTATGCATCTGTTATAAATGAAAGATATGTTGGGTTACCTATTAATGAAGCTCCATAATCCTCTGATTTACAAGACGACAACTTTCACAACAATTATTTCTGCAGTTCGCACCTCACTGTGTCAGGGCATAGGATCTCTTTCACTTTCTATGGCCTTGTCTACACCACAGGGGAAATTCGATCTAAGCTACACAATTTGAGTTACGTGAATAACATAACTCAAATCAATGTAGCTTAGCTACTAACCACGGGGTCCACACTACGGGATGTCGACAGGACACGCTCTCCTGTCGACTCTCCCTACTCTTCTCAATCCCTTCTCTTCTCAATCCGGTGGAGTACAGGAGTCAACGGGAGAGCGATCTGCAGTCAATTTAGCAGGTTTTCACTGCTAAATCTACCACTGATGCATTGATCGCTGCTCGTTGATCCCCAGTAAGTGTAGACAAGCTCTATGATTCTGATCTAGGTGTAAGGGTCTTACATCTTCATCCAAAAGCAGAAACTAAGTAGGGGCCAGAAGCTTCATTATAGCCTGTTCATTTTGTTTTGTTGTTCTCTTTCCCCCCCTCAGTAATACTCTGTTCTTCATCTTGAGCACATCCACATGAACACAGAATTCATTTTGTTGCTGGGAGGAGTGAGCAACCAGGCATCAGGTGTCCAATGAGGTAATATCATCTTCCATCCCTTAACTTAAATTCTCTCTCCCTTGTCAGATTTTCCTCTGTGTGTGTGTGTGTTGTTATTGTTGACCTCTATTTATTCAGCTTCAGGTTTAGTTGGATTTTATGAGCTATATCCTGCGTAGTGTTGAGTACCTTCTGATGGGTACTGAGCAGTCTCATCTCCTAGTAGATTAAAATTTTCTTTAAAGTATTTTTTTACTGTGTATTGTGATCAGTTCACTCTGAATATCTAGTATTAATGTTAAATTTGAGTTGTGCTGGTTAGCTGTGATTGATCACACAAGTCACATAGTATCATTTCTGTTTCCTCTGTCACATTACAGCTGGGAAGTCAGAACTGTGGATTTTGGAATCACTTGTGCAGCACAGGAAAAGAGGACAGAGACTCCTTTATATCTTAAAAACAATATAGTTTTACTACTGCACATCAGTTCAGGTAACAATTACTGGTTCCAAGGACAAGTTTGGTTGAGAGCTCTGGCCCAAATGCCTTTACATAACCAATGGAGAGAAACTCTTACTAGATCTCCACCTCCCTTCAACTTTTGCCAGCATACCCTCTCTACCTTTTCCATTCAGTTTCCCTTGCCTTGCTTCCCTAATAGTGCCTGGTTTTTGTCATATTTGTGTGCATGTGATTGTTTGGTTTTATCCAGATGAAGCTAATCTCCACTATCCAACATGGGTTAATACCAGCGATTCAAAGATAGAAAAATAAAAACAGACATGAACCAATGTTTTGTAGTTTCCCCATTCAACTGCATAGGAATCTGCAATACTGCATTTCTGCCACCTTGTGGGCTGTAGGAGTCTCTAAACCAGCAACATTCCCAGGCCCACAGGTGATTCCAAGATGGCATCTTTCATCATCTTGGTTGGTGACTTCTTCTGGACTCCTGGATCAAGAGAAGGCCCAGTTTGTACTCTCCTAAGGTAAAGGTGCCCATGTTCCAACAGTAACTTAAATGGAGCAGAATGGAAAAAAACTAGTTCTAAAGTGAAGTGTGATTCAAGTTCTAAAATGAACAGTTCACTTTCAGCTGTGATTTCTTCTCTAGCTGTTGTATGGGGCTTCATATAAGACAACAGGGAAGGCAATTGTTATTAGTAGTGCATTCTACTGGGCTAACCTTTCAATGGTGGCTTTCCTAGGATTAATCACAGAGGCAGATTTGTCTATCACAACTTGATTGGATGAGAGTAACTTACAATCAGGAGGAGGCCTTGATGAAAATACCGGATCTTTGAATTTCTTGGGAGAGGCAGCCACTTAGGGAGATGTAGCTGATAATCAGTGTTAGTGAATTTTAGAACATTTTTCCTTGCTGGTTTAGTCAGGCATTGTCTGAAGCATTATTCCTAGGAAAACTAGACCAGTTTAAGATTTATTGCCTGGGTACAAAGTTAAAATTCAGTTTAACTTTATCTATGTTGAATCTTAGTTGTGAAGTATCTAATCAGATCCTTCTCAGACTCTGTCTTGGGGTGGTGTGTATTGGGAACACTGTCCTCAAGCTTTGTTTAACAGTGTCTCAAACATCCTATATAGAATAACATGCCAAGTGGATTGAATGTGCTGTTAGTAATTTTCTGTCTTCATGAAAGTCATGGGCACAAAAAAGTTGCATGTGCATACACAGTCCTACAGCTAGAGGTATTGTTAGATCCTTGTCTGTTTAATTTCCTCTGCAGCATAGCTCTCATTGGTGCTTTGGGGAATCCAGTCCTCTTGCTGTGTTAAGCGTTCTCCTATACCACATAACATAAATCACTTTTGGTGCAAATATTTGAATGAGCAAGTTTGCATTAGCTCTCTATGGGACTGATCCAACTCCTATAAAGTCAAGTAAAAGACTCCAACTGACTTCAATGGGAACTGCATCACATCCTGTGAGTATTTATGCAAGTGAAACCCGAATACAGTATTTGCACAGAATGAACATAAATGTGGGGCAAGTTTGACAGCAGTGAGTTAAGCTTTGAATCTGAACTGATGCACAAGGAAATAAATGCTGTGGCAGTCGCTCAGATAACTGAGATTAAGGTTACCATCAAACAAGAATAAAGTATACTTTATTTAAGGAACAGTTTCTGCTGTAGGATAGCCTTGGAGGCTACCATAATAAGCTTGTATTACAGGAGCCATGGGCATATTTCTGCTTAACCTAAAGCTTTCTGATAATTTAATACATTTTGGCAGTCATCATTTGCTATATGTTACTGAATTTCTCTACTGACTGTGCATCAAATGCCTCATCCAAAGCCCTTTAAATCAGTGGGAAAACTCTCATTGACCTCAGCAGGCCTTGGATCAGGCCTCAAGCCTGCAGTTTGCACAATGGTATAGAGTTGTATTGGAGATGGTTGTGGACTGCATGGACACTTCAAGGTAGACAGTTCTAATTCACTATGCTGGAAAGGAAACTAATAAATGCTGCTGGATTCTGATTTCTTATTTGATATATTCAGTTTTACTCCGTGGGCTTTTCTGTGAGAGATTGCTCCTATCCAGCACTTAAAAACACTTTCAGAATGAGTGAAAGAGAAATCAACTTGTCATATTTTAAAACACAATGTATGTTCTTTTCTACAAGCCAGCATTTTAGTGTAAATCACGGTGTAGCTTGGTATGACTCACTATCCCCAGGATGCATTACTTAAATCCATTTGTGTATTTTTATAGTGTATCATAATTTCTGAAATGCTTATTGCTTTATTAACTTCATACTATTGAAATAAAAGATGGGGCTTAAGAAATTCAAAATGGAGAGAGAGGCTGCATATACAATGAGAAGCTAAAAGTCACCACCTACCTATGGACCAAATCGTGTAATTCTTACTCAGGTAAGACTCCCAATGGGAGTTTAGCTTGAGTAAAACCTTCATTTGGCTCTGAATAATCACCAACATAAAGAACCAATCCTAATGGGTTCGGTTTACTTCGGAACTTTTCCAAAATATCTTGGCACTATTTGGCTTCTGATTTTATTTCTACTTTTGCTTTCTTTTATTTCCTTACTTGTTAGAAACATCAGTGGCTGAAAGTTGCATTCTTTGCATGCCTCAAATACCACTGACTTCAATGGCAACAGGAGCAGGCCCTCACTCCCCAGAATGTTCAAAGAATGCAGGATAAGGCCTCCAGTGGTTTCCCATAGTTTGAACTCTGCACCTAAGTCTTAACTGCAGATGTTTGCCAGATCAGACTCCTCTTCCTCATTTTTGAGGAAATCTGTGAAGTAGGTGGAACCAGTGGAGGAAGTAGCAATGAAGAACTGACTTGGCTTTTGTGCATACCCAGAGTGAAATCCTGGATCCCTTGAAGTTAATGGGAGTTTTGCCATTGAATTCAGTGGGGCCAAAGTATCTGACTCCGTGATAGGTACATCCATGGGAATGTGATGCCTTTGTTTTCTGTATACTGCACCTTTACATTCTGGAGAACACTTCCTGCTTACAGAAACAGCAGGTGGGTTTTGTTCATTATGAGTGTAGCCTAGTAGTGTGGCGGCCCACACACTCCTCTCTCATAGGGACTTTATTTTTGTCCTTTTATTATTGAAGTTTGTCTTAGTCTAACAGAAAATTTAGACAAGTACATAATTTCTCTTGATGCATGGAAATATACAGTTACAAATGTTGTTTGCTTAATATAATAGCTAACATTCATGAGAGTGGGTGGTCCACACAGTGCTACTACATGTTAGGTATTACTAATCTATCTAAATAAAAACGTGGCAATACTGTTGTGTTAAACTTTGAAGATCAAGATAGAAGAGAGCTAATTTTATTAATATAACTTGGGTATTTTGACCACATGAAATCTTAATTTCCTAGCAGAACAATTGAGATTATACAAAAGTTTATACACTTTGGCCATGTAAACTGTTGTATATGCCTGTATTTTGAACTAGATAAACATCTTGCCAATCACTAATTAAAGATCTGCTTGAAAATACCTGGAGTAATTTTGTATCCACATTTCTATTGAAGGCTAATGAACAAACAGTTAAACTAATTTAGTCTAATTGTAACTTCATTGTGTTAGAAGTTAAAACTAATCATTCAGCTTTAGCTGTGAGTCTTTCAAATTATATTTTCACCACTGTTGAGTAAGAGTCTAATGAAAAGCTTTTAGCCTCTCATATTGTGCAGGCCGCTAAGTGATATTCTTTAGTCCATGGGGATTCAATTATCACTCCATGTTAAAATATACACTTCTCCTTGGTGTTTTGTCCCTTTGGCTTGAAGCAGATTGTGTCCTAAAAGTTAATTTGATAACAAGATTATTTTTCAGAGGTTTCATTTAATAGAAACACAATTACATCAATGGTTTTAAGTATCAGAGGGGTAGCCGTGTTAGTCTGAATCTGTAAAAAGCAACAGAGGGT